>NW_004524614.1:13674975-13737353 GCF_000260255.1 Octodon degus
TATCTGGAGAAACTGGGATGGTGTTATGGAGAGAACCTTCTTTTCTCCATAATCCCATCCCAGTTTCGCTTATCTCTTGAAACTTCTTCCCAACTTACAATATCTATTGTACATTTCTTTTTTTAAATTTTTTTTAACAATGAGAAAAATTGTTTATAAAGAACAGTGATTATAATTTTGGGTGACTTTTATTAGAAACAAAAGAATCCATTTAGGCAATAAAATGGTATATTCAGAGTATATGTGCACTTTAACTTACGATGGGGTTACCTGCCAATAAATCTGTAATAAATTGAAAATATCACATATCAAAAATGTATTTATTATACCTAACCTGCCAAGCATCATGGCTTAGTAACACAGTACGCTATAGGAGTCATTCACCCACAGGTGCACAAGGCTTTTTTTTAATTTTTAAAAAATTATTTATTTATTTGGTACAGGATCTCACTACATTCTTGAACTCTTAATGATCACCCTGTTTTAGCCTCCGCAATGGTGGGATTACAGGCATGCACCACCATGCCAGTTTGGGTGGCCAGCGCTGCATGCCCACGATTGTGGGGATGGGCGTGGGGTACCAGGGATCGAACCCGGGTCCTTGCACTTGCCAAGCAAGTGTTTAGACTGCCTAGCTATCTCCCCAGCCCCATACATTTTGGATCTTTTTTATTCTTTCAGCTTTTCAAGCTAAAGAGCAAATATGATGTTTAGACATGTGCATCAGGTTTATTTCACTTATGAATATGGTCTCGAGTAGCATCCATTTACCTATAAAAGTCCAGTTTATCCTTTTTTGGCTTAGTAGTACTCTATTGTGTTAAAAGAAAACATCTTTTTTAATCTATTCTTCAACTGATGGGCATTTGGGTTGTTTCCAAGAGGTAGCTATTATAAATTGTACTGTTATAAACATGGGTGCACGTATATCACTGTGCTACAATGTTTTTAATTTTTCTGGGAAGATACTTAGAAGGGGAAAGGCTGGGTCAAACAAGAACTCTCATCCGAGTTTAAGGAATCTCCACACTGATTTCCACAGTGATTGCACTAGGCTGTGCTCCCACCAACAATGGAGAAGGATTACTTTTTCTTCACATCCTCTGCGGCATTTGTTATTTGTTAATTTCTTGATAATAGCTATTCTTTCTGAGTTGAGATAGAATCTTAAGTGTTGTTTCATCTCTTGAATGACCAGTGACATTGAACTTTCTCTATATATTTATTTGCTGGTCATGTTTCTTCATTTGAGAAGTGTATATTCATCCTAGATGCCCTTTGTTGTGTTGGGTCTTTAATTTGGGAGGTCTGATTTTTTAAAATTCTTTATTTGTTCCGATAGTAGTACTTTGTCTGAAGAAAAGCTGGCCAGAATTTTTCCTCACATTATAGATTGGCTTTTCATTGTGTTGGTGGACTGGATGTCTGGGGGTGCATCTTGTTTAAGTATCTTATCAACTTCTTTTATTATTTAGGTTAATTCCTGGGCCAATGCTTATAAATTACCTGTGGTTGGTTGCTTTGTTGCTAGAGCCATTAGGAAATGACTACTTCTCCAAGATATTTTTCAGCTATAGCTGGTTTGGGGGTTTTGAGTCTGTTTTAAGATCCTATTTCTTCAATTTGTTGAGGATGAAAAGTTATTGTTTGTCCAGCACCTGGTATTTTGGCTCTGTGCCACAATATTTTCATTGACCTTTAGTCTATCTAAGTCTTGGAATACCAGGAAGAACATCTGTGTTGGACAGTTATGTCACTTTTGGCTATAACAGTACCATCAGTAATGACAATAGCATTAAACATAGCCTAGAAAATGACAAACTGAATGATTAACTTGCCACCTTTAACTGTATGGACTAGATGTGTGAATATATAACAAAATCTAAAACAAAACAAAAAGATATATGTGATATATAAGTCCTTATTATATGAATTTTGCCCTCGGGTTAAAATTTAAAAGGGGTTATGGAGAAAATATAGGAGTGGGAGAAAAGGAAGAGACTAGAAATAAGACTGGAGGACAAAGGGGGATCACATTGATTGTGGCAAACTGTTGCAGAAGACAGGAAGGAAAGAAAGAAGAAAAAACAGAACCATAACCACAGGGAAGCTAGAAATTATGTTCACAACATTATAAAAACTTACAAAAACAAGATCAAATGATGAAGGAGAGTAACAAAAACAAAATCACCACAGCAAAAGACATGAGAGAGCAAGGATAAAAAAAGAAAAAACTCCACTTGTAGGTATGTCTCTGTTCTTGGTGGTAGACAGTGTGTGAAGACAGAGTCTGAGCCTTGCTGCTTTATCCTAGAAGGCCAGCAGTACAGTTTTGGTGGGTTAGTGGATAGACTCACTGAACCTGTACCTTCTGGTGGAGTAGACCATTCCCATTCTGCCAGCTGCTGTCAGTGTACCTTTCATGAGCCTGAGCCTAGCTGGGAGCCCCTAAATGGAACCGGACCCTGATCTCAATTCTGAGCTCAGCTGGTCCCTCTCCAAGATGGCTCCCAGCAAGTACTCTCTCATGTGGGACTAAACTTTCATCACTCACTTTCTTCACATCCACTGCTTCCCTCCACTGTTGCATTTCTCTGTGTAGCCCGTTGGAGTCACCAGCAGCTACCATGCATCCATAGGTTTGAGCTACTCTCATCATGTAGTGCACTCTGTCTCAGGCAGAAGGCAGTACCAGCTGCCTCTGTCTTCTTCATTGAAGTTTCTCTCTTCACTCTGTGGTCTTTAATTCATGCTTCAGATCCTTTCCGGGTACAGGGGACTCACCTCTCAGCTACTTGTCCTCCTCATGTTGCTATATTCCAGCATATGGATGACAACTCTCACAGAGGCTCTTGTCTGCTACTTGCCAGGGTGCCCTCTTAATGCCCCACATTTCAAGTTTTAGAGTTGAAATATACAATAGACAAAATGATAATGTATCTAGGTAGGGTAGATTAGCAAGAGATTAATAGCTGCAGAACAAAGAATTATGATATGCAGAAATGTGTGATAGCCTCCATGCAAAATTCCTGGAGATGATGAATATGATGGATTGTTAGTTTTGCAGTTGATTATGTTATATGCCACATACTTTTAAGGAACAATGAGTATGTAGGCCAACCTGGCTTAGTCATCTGACTTCTGTGAAAGTAGAATTTTCTCCACTAGTAATAGATCTCTCTGGAAGTCAGAGAGATTTGAAGTGTAAGAAAGATGGGAGTAATGACTTCATAGGAGCTTGTAGGAGATAGGACCATTCTCCAACTGACACCCAGCAAGAAAGTTGGGGACTTGAGTCCAAGACTGAAAGGAATCAAATGCTGCCAATAATTGCAATTAGTTTGGAAGAGGACTCTGGGGCCAGGGAGATAGCCCAGTAGAATAAGTGCTTGCCTGGAAGAGGACTTTGAGTTTAAGATGAAGCCATATTTTAATATATTCCATAATTTGTTAATGTTATAGAAGGCCATCTTTTGGAACAAATCAAGCTAGCTAAGTATTTTTTGTTACAACTTGATGAATGCATAACTACTTTTTATAATCAAGCAAACTTTGAACAGTATAATGAAATGAAATAAAATGTCCTTTTTGTTTCAGTTTTATTGCTGGCCAAACAAACATAGTTATGAACTATATTAAACCGAGAGGGGTCAAATGTGTGGAATTTGACTCTATATACAAAGTACTTACTTTCAGTTACTGAAGTGTGTTCTAGAGTAGTTGCCCTGGCTTAAGGACCTTGCGCCATATTGTCAACCTGTTTTATCAAGAAAGCCTTGTCATGATACCAGGTTTAGCTTACTTGGACCATGGCCTTAGGGACTTTCATTTGTTTCTACCTAGATCTCCCACATGAGCCTTATATGCTCATTGGAAGGGCTTTTGAAAGGTTATTGGATTATCGGGGCAATATAGCTGACTTGCTGTTAGGAGGGGGTGCTGGTTGCAAAAGGTAGGTCACTGGGGCTGGCCCTGGGAAGGTAATATTGTTCTTCCTGGTTCTTCCCTTATTTCTCTGCTTCTTGGCTTCTGTGAGATGAGTAGCTATTCCTTTGCTGTGCCATGCTATCCTGTCTTTGAGCCAGCCTACTGTGGGCTGAAATGCAAGCCAAAATAAATCCCTCCTGAATTTGTAAATGGTCAAATATATTGTCCCAGACACAAAAAAAGTAACTGAGACAGGGATACAGTTTTAAACACTGAATTGCTTTAAGTCTGAAATGGAAAATTTGCTGTTATTCTCTTTATTGGCAATATAGAAGTGAATCAGAACTGCTATTTTATGCTGTACCGCAGTCTTATTGTGAGATTTTGTGATAATGTTAGAATTAGAATATAGTAAGCGTATAGTTGTTTCTACAGGGTAAGAAACCAATATGATTCCACTTTTTAAAGATAAATTAGGGCCAGCCAAATATCTCAGTGGATTAAAGCACCTGCAAGCAGGCACAGGGGCCAGGGGTTCGATCCCCAGGCCAGCTGTGCTGGCCCCGTCCCTGAGTCATGCTGTGATGGCAATTGAGACTGGGCATGGTGGCACACACCTGTAATCCCAGCTCTTGGAAGGCTGTAAGCAGGCATATCACTATAAGTCTGATCTAATAGTGAGACCCTAAACTCCCTGTAGACCTTTCCCTAAAATAAAAAGATAAATTATATTATATATTGTACTTTTAAAATATTTATGAACTCTGCTTTCAAACAGGAAAGAATAACAACCCGATTTTCTTTTTTTATTTTTTATTTTTAAAGAGAGTACTACACAGATAACATGTTCTCCACAAAACAAAAAGTAGAGTATAGTAGAAACACAGTTACTATGATGTGTTTCGCAGGAATTACAAATAAAATATCTTGGTCTTTAGCATTGATCTGATTTTGTTCAACCTCAGAAAGTTATCACCTTATATTGATTTGAAGAGGTGTTTTGTTGTTTTTCCTCCCCAGTAATAGAGCATCCATACAGAGAATGTTCATGGATCTGGAGTCCATTTCTTTCATTAAAGTATAATTGTATTTTTGTTATAAGTACATAAGATGAAATATTAGCACTGGTTATTGATAAAAATTGAGGATGTATCTTGTGTGTGTGATGCTAGAGATCAAACAAAGGATCTTACACTTGGTAGGCAGACACTCTTTCCTTAGTTACTTCTTCAGGTCCAATATATGTTTTAAAGTTAATTCTTAGCTTTTATTCTCTAGTTTCATTTGAAATAAAAAATTAAAATGGATTCTCAGGGGTCTTTTAATTTTTGTTCTGTCAGCTCCCTCAGTGTTACTTTTTCTTCTTTTTTCTTCTTGTAATGTTTTTGAAATAAAACAAAAGAAGTAATTTTTGTTTATCAGTTCATTAGTGCTATTTAAGTGTACATACTGATCACATTAATCATAGGGAATTTGTGCCTGTATATATCTTGATTCCTATTTTTTCCTATTCCTCTTCCTTTTCTTCAACCCATTTTCTCCTAAATCTTATTTCCATGAGTTGTACCAATGTGAGAATAGCATGGATTACAGCAGTTGACAAACAAATGGTGGATTTTCACATCATGAACTTATAATATTTATATTCCAAATATTAGTTCAATACTTTCATGTAGACATTTCTTTTAGTAACTCACTATAGAAATGATTCCTGAAAGTATAACCTTAGATATTATTTTTTCAATTTTTAAAATATTTATTTATTTATTTGCCGTGTCTTATTATGCAGCTCAGATTTATAGTGATCCTCCTATCTTAGCCTCCCCAGCTCTGGTATTATAGGCATGCTCCACAATGCCCGGTTTTATGGGGCCAGCACAGCATGTGCTGCCAGAGACCAAACCTGGGTCCTTGCATTTAGGTAGACCACTGGCCTATCTGCTCAGCCCAGCCTTAGACATTCTTTTAGTGGCATTTTGCCTAAAATTTCTTACTTGGCTATAACCTATAGGGAAGAAAATTATAATAGCAGTTTTTCCTTTCTTCTTTTCTTTCACTTATATAAATTTGCTTATTAGAATTTGTGCTTTAAGAGTAATAGTAATGGCTACTTTTAAATTTTTTATTATATGTATTTATGATTTTCAGTATGAGTTTTTGAGATTTATATTCCTTGTGAAATGATTAAATCAAGTCACCAATTAGTATGTCTATCACCTCACACACTCGTTGCTACTTTGAAGAGTTAGGACACTTAAAATTGTTTTCACTGCTTATTTTCAAGCATACCATAGATTTTTTACTTTAGATACTGTATGGCAAAATATTTTCCTAGACCGTACTCAACTGGAATTTTGTACCCTTTTACTAACATTTTTCAGACCCTGATAACCCTTTATATCTGTTTGTGTGAGTCTAAGTTTTTTAGATTCCACATATAAGTAAGGTACGTGATGGTGTCTTCCTCTGTCTGGCTTATTTTATTTAACTTCGTGTCTTCCTAGTTTGTCCATATTGTTGCAAATAACAAGAATTTGTTAGTTTTCATGACTAAAAATATTTTCTTTATTTCTTCATCAGTTCAGCACTTGGGTTGGTGCCATATCTTAGCTAATGTAAGTAATGTTAAAATAAAAATACAGATGTGGATAGCTCCTTGGCCTACAGCTTTTTTTTCCCTGTGAGTTTGAATATATAGTCAAAAGTAAAATTGCTATATTTTACAGTAGTTGTATTTTTGGGCTGGGGAGATAGCTTGGCAGTCTCAGCGCCAGCCTGGTAAGTACAAAGGACCCAGGTTTGATCCCTGGTACTGGAGCCATAGGCTCCCCATTCCAGTCCTGAAATTGTGCATTGTGGTACATGCCTGTAATCCCAGTGCTTGAGAAGGTTAAGACAGGAGGATCACTATGAGTTTGAGCTGTATAGTAAGACCATGAACCAAATAAATAAGTAACTAAATAAATAAATGAAAGGTTGAAAAAGGTTCTATTTTTAACTTTTCAAAGAACCTGCATAGTATAATTTCTGTGTACATTTGCTTTCTCACATACATATTTTATTTTTTATAGCTAAATAAATAGGATTGTTTTCTTGATTTCTTTTTTGATACTTTGCTGTTGGTGTATAGAATTGATTCTGATTTTGTATGTTGGGTTTGTGTCTTACAATTTTACTAAATTCTATTATTGTTGCTATGTATTTTTTCCCCAGTACAGTTCTTAGTGAAATATATATATATTTCCATGTATCTCAATAGACAACTTCAGTCTATCCACTTTGCATGTATTTGCTTTTTCTTGCTTATACCTTTAGCTAGAATTTTAGTATTGCATTGAATAGAACCTATCTTATGTCACCATATCTCTAGTGCATTGCTCAGTGTTCGAAAGTAAGTATAGCAAAATGTTCAGCAAATGAGTAAATTAGTGAGAGAACTATGTATGTAAATTATTTTTGGAAAATAGATTTAATTAATAGTCTGAAAATATATTTAATTAATAAGTATGATAAGAATGAAAAGAGTTTTTGCCATTTTATCATACAAGTTGTAGAACCTTTGTTAATTTAATCAGAAGAAAGTTGACATTTAGATAAATTTAGGAATAAATATCATTATTAGTTTTCCTCTAACTTATGATCAGGGAAATGAATAAAATTAGATAAGATATACTGTATAAAAATATACATTGCATAAAATGTCTGCAAATGGGTGGAACATTCTGTGTGTCAGTTAACATGTGAGCATTCCATGCATCATAAATATCTCTCTTAATCAAATAGAAGAGAAAGTGTCAAGAAGTATCAGTTGGCAAAAGTTACCAGGTAGCAAAACTATTTGGAAAAAGAGTATGTATCAATTTATCTGTATGTGTTTACATATATGTAACACAAATGTATTACATATAATAGATAATATATTTTGACACGCTAGTGATTAAACTCATGGCCTTTGCACTGAACTACTACCTCCAGGCCCTCTTATTATTAAGAGAGAGGATCTTGCTGAGTCATTAAATTGCCCAGATTTTGTTTGAATTTGTAATCTTCCTGCCACAGACTCCCAGAATGCTGAGATTACAGATACATCCCATGATGTCTGGCTAAGAAATAATCTGTATTTTATCTCATGTGTTACATAAATTGTTTTTATTATCTTAGATATAAAAAGCTGGGCATATTTAATGAAAATTAAAAATCAATGCACATTAATGGAAATATTGTTTTAAAACATGTCAGTAGAAACTAAAAACTATGAAGTAAAATGTGATTCATAAATTTTATATACATCTATATGTTTGAAAATATTGACAAAATAAAAAAACAAATGCAGATAGAAAAAATGTTCTAAGGGGCCAGGGAAATGGCGCAGTGGAATAAGCGCTTCCCTGGCAAGCGCAAAGGCCTAAATTCAATCCCTGGTTCCCCCCCCCCCCAAAAAAAAAAAAAAAAAAAAAGTTCTACTTTTGTGAGGTGAATAGTCTTAATGAATAAAGACTCTAACATATGAGTTAAAATACATAACAGTCATGGAAAATATAGAAGAAAACCAAATAGATAATGAACCTAAGAAAGGCAAAATACAGGACAAGTAGACTGATAATCAAGTAAATGTATACACAAAGAAATATATCATAATTTGCCAAGTTGGATAGAATTTGGAAGAATGAGAAGCTAAATATGGACACTTTATGGCCAGGGAGATGGCTCAGTAGGATAAGCGCTTGACTGGCAAACACAAGCATCTGAGTTCAATCCCCGGTTCTGCCAAAAAAAAAAAAAAGGACACTTTATATGGCATATAAATTTTCATGATTTTTCATGTAGTAATTTTTCTTGTAGAATTCTGCCCTAAGGAAATAGGAATATACCAATAGTTTAAATATAAATATATACCTCAAATTTTAGTTATTGCATAATTAGAAACATAATTAACAATATTTATTTATTACATTTATTTAATGTTCTAGTATTCGTTATTACAGATAGGTTAATTTTCTCTTGATTTTACAAAAAATATTTACATAGTAATCATTCTATGAATATATCATAATAAATAAATACTTTTATATATTAGTACTAATATAATTTTCTTGAATGCTTACTGAGTAATTATGTTAACCATGTAATGTTTGTTAGGCAGTTAAATGTGAAAACCCTGTCCACCTATTCCTAGCATTTTTTTTTAAAAAAGTCAATCTTTTAAAATACTATAAACAGGGGCTGGGGAGTTAGCTCAATAGAATAAGTGCTTGCCTGGTAAGTGCAAGTGCCTGAATTCAATCCCCTGTTCCTGAAAAAAACCCCAAAAAACTATAAATGTCTGTTTTTCACATCGGTAAAACTGAAATAATTTCTTAAATTTTTTATTAACTTTTGAATTCCTTTGTCGTATGTTTTCTGAACAAGTTAATTTCCTATTATGTGCTAGTTATTGATTTTACATAATAGTGAGAAGACTATCTCTATGAAGCTAACATATTAGCAAGGGAGTTTTAGAAACCACTAATTTAAATATATAATTGCAAATAAAATTGCATCTTAAGGAACACATCTTCAGATTATAGACGTTTTTGTTTAACAGCCAAGTTAAATTCTTGTGATTAGTCATTAATTGAATTGAAAAAATGAAGAATTGACCAATAAATGAGGAATTGTAGGCGGTATGTACATTATAATATTCAGAACCAAGAAATGGTTACAGGGAACTCCAACTTGATGACTTTGCTTTTGTTTGCATAACTTTGACATGCAATGCTGGGCATATTTAATGCTGTAATGTACAAAAGAAGGTAAAATTAGAGTACTGTGTGTATAGTGCAGTCAGCAGAAATTACCATACTGTAAAATGTGTACTATACAAGAAAAAATACATGGAAGCTTCACAAAGAATATACAAAGCTATACCCCCCACAAAAGAAATAAATCTGAGTGGCAGGTTTTAAATCCACACAATACGCATTGGTATTAAACAACTCTTAAATAGCTGATTAAGCGAGGAATATCTGCATTATGAAAAAGTATAAAAGACAAAACCTAATTTGGTTTAGAAAATGGAAATGCCTCTTTGGTTATGACATTTCTGCTGAAAGTGAAGTATGAGTTGAATTAGTTGGGGAAAATAATAGGGATATTACTGAAAAATGAACTGCGTGTTCTGACAAATTGGCTGGCATATTTCTAGAACATATGTTGGTTAAATATAATAATAAAGCTAAAGGGAAGCATTACATGAGTTTATATAGGTAGGAGTTAAGTCATGTAAGGCATGTAAAAACTATGTTAAAGCTTTAGTCTTAAGTAGACTATTGTGTTTATTTATATTGCTATCAGAAGAAGTTAGCATAGACTTAAAACAACACATTATTATCTTGCAAGCCTGATCAGAAGCCCAACATGGGTTTCAGTGGACTAAAATTCTGGTATTGTTTCATTTACATTTCTTTCAGGAGCTCTCAGGGTATGGTCACTTTGCTTTCTTTTTCCATCTTTAAAAAACCACCCATATTCCTTGACTCATTAACTCCTTCCATGTACCAAGAATGTGCATTTCCTAGAACATTCTGTTGTCACAACTTCAGCTAGAAAAGACCTTCCATTTCCAAGAACTCCTAGGGTTATATGCAGCCCACCTGGATATTTCAAGATAATTCTCCTCATGGCTTATACATTTAATGTCCCTCTTGCCATGTGAAACAGAAATTTTCAGGTTATGGAGATTAGGATGTGGACATCTTTTTTAAGGTGTGTGTTATACTGCCTGCTATAAAGGTGATAACCAGGTTTATAATTTAAAAAATATATTCTAAATATGCTTTGGGGAATATATTGGAAGGGGTTCCAGATTAAACCATTAAGAAATTGTTGCTTTCAGAGTAAGAGATGCTATTGCTTAGAAGTATAGAGGCAGTGAAAAAGCCTGAGGGAATAAGATTGTTAATAAGTTCAAGGATAGTCTGGTCAACTTCAGAGACCCTAGCTATTGTGGTCAGGGATTTACAAGGGTTTACAATGCAGTACATATGATGTATAGAATTATTTTGTAATAGTCACCCAAAGAGTCATATGCAAAAAGACTTTAGGAAATCTGTCCATACACTAAAGACCAAGCTGAGGAACTGGACCCAGTGGTTATGTCCTGCAGGAGTCCAGCTAAAGATGTAGAGCCCATAAAAATGCACCCCATGCATCCAAATAGAGGTGAAGAGCCCACAACAATGTCTCAGGCAGGCTTGTTTAATGGATCTGCACTGGGAAGTCTCAAAGGTCAGAGGTAGAAGCTACAAAGCTTGTCCAGTGAGATAAAGGATCTATGTTAGCAGGCTGAAGAATCTGTACTGGAATCAGGAAGCAATGTGCAAAGTAAGGCCCAGAGCTCCTTTGACAATGAGAATAGCCAAGTTCATCAGGAAAGTCAGTGTGACAAACTTCTCCAGGAAAACCACTAACTCCCTGCAGCTTCTAAAACTTATTCCTCTCCAGTTCTGCTTCTTATGCTACCAGCAGTAATCCTCAGGTGGGCCTGCCACACGCAGCACCACACTGGTCCAGTTTAACTGGGTGTTACAAGTTGACTATGAGTTGTCAATCTGCCACACTACCTGAAATGAAAGTAAAAAATAAAAAAAACTGAGATAGCTCAGTGGCAGAACACTTGCCTAGCATGGAAACTACTTTGTTCAATCCAAATAAATAAATAGGAAAGTAATGCCTTTTCTTTTGTTGGTGAGGCAAAGTACTAGACACCCCAGATTAAGGAAGGAAACTTCATGTAGCTTATAGTTTGTGGAAGTTTCATTCTGTAAGCAGCTGGCTCCAAGGCAGCAGGTAGCTTGTCACAGGGACCACAGTTCAGGGCACAGAAGATAGCAAAAGCAGCACAAGCAAAATGGGTTGGGTGAGGGGAGCAATCCTCTTTTTCTCTCTTATATTGTATACAGGCTACTTCCCCTAGGGCAGGTGTAACACTCACACCATCTCCATGTCCTCCTCTTGCACAGGTTAAGGATGTTTACTAACTGAGGACCCTGACTCCTTCTGAGTCATTTAGTTAAATTACAGGACTTCTCAAGTTGACACAATGTATCAACCATTATGGTAAATTAGAAGTGTACTTTGGAGGTAAAATGGACATGATATGGTAATAGATAAAGAAATATGAACTTTCAAGCTGTTCCCTGGGTCTGAAATACTGACGTAGTTAAAGGACCACTTAATAAAGCAGACAGGAATGGCGGTAGGTAAAGATAGAAGAGAATGATGAAGACTTCCATTTTGATATGTTGATTTTAAGATAGCTAAAGTGATTTTCTCAGTTTTTTTTTTTTGGGGGGGGGTGAAGCTTAAAGCAGAAAATTACAAATGATGACTTAAGTTTTATGACTCTTATAACATACTTAAAACTGTTTTCTTCTATTCCCTGTAACTCTCAGAGTAGCTTATTTGTTGGAGGTGTGGAAAACTAATGAGTTAAACCATAATTGGAATTTTTATTAATTTGGTTACAGTACCATTGTTCTATTCTGCCTACCTACAGGATAAAAAGGAGAAAGTCTAAAAGACCTGGAGGGCTGAGCATGTTAAGGGTAGGTGTTGAGAAGAAATTTGTAAAGAAGCATGATCAATGGAAGAGAGACTGTATTATAAATAAACAGAAGAGAATAACTGATGGGGTGCTTATGTGCTGTTTTCTGATTTTTTTATGAAATGGTGATAATAAAACTATGAGAGCTGAAAGCACAAAATTTGTTTTGATTATGTTATACACTATTCATATATTATGTTTGATTATTATCAATAATGTACTTTCCATATAAAGGAATAAATCTGAAGAAAGATAAATGATGTATCCTAAGGAAGGTAAAAATGATTCTTATTTTTTTTCAGTACCAGGAATTGAATTCATGATCTTATGCTTCCCAGGAAGTTACTTAAGCCTCTGAGTTCTCTCCCTGACATAAATGATTCTTAAGTGAACTTCAGTCTTAATTTGAAAGGCTGAAATCTGAACCATTATATAGTAGTCAACTTACTAGCTTATGTAATTTAATTATAGTTATAATATGTTTGGTTCTGTAATGTTTTCTGCAATTTTGAAAACGTTATGAGTAGATATGTTAAGATTTTTATTAGTGTTGGTGGTGGCTTTAATTAAATAGCAAAATGTATGAAGCACTTAAGTTTTGAGTTAGTTTTTATTGAGAAAGAAAAACATCCAAGCTAGTGCAAGAGAAAAGTGTGTATACATGAATATTTTACAATAGCTTGTTGATAATTTATTCAAAATGTAAAAGTTGAAGCAACATTAAAATTTGATTTTCAAATATAATTTGGAGACAAGATTTATAATAGAAAGTGAAATAAAGACCTCCAGAACACAAAGCAGTTAGAACCTAGCCATGATACTGGATCAACTTTTTTCAGTTCTCTGGAACATCATCAAAGAGTAACAACAATCCATAATATATTAATTTGGGGAAAACTATGAACGGCAAGTTTAATGAACAGTCAAACAGAGCTGTAATTTCTATGTCTTGCTGCTGGGCCACTTGAACCACTAGTGGTACTTGCATGACAGTCCCATAAGATGCCACTGGTGGTACAAACCACCAGGAATGTATTAATAGTGATTTAACTTGTCCCGTTGCTGGCCACTCTATAAATGGTTGATAGCCTGGAAAATAGGAGGCAAGAAACTCCTAATAGCTACCAAAACTAGCAACTAGAAGTCACTGGAGAAAGAGGTAGACTATAGTTGTATTTCCTGCTAGAGTTTCATTCCTAGAGCAGTGAGCTATTTGAGCTGCTTGGAAACACCATGGAAAAACTTCATTCATAGGCTTATCATTTTTTTACCTGATTGAACTAGTTTGGTAGTGAAAGTTCTGTATTCATGGTATTTGTCAAAGGGTTCATTGGCATTAAATTGACAGTGCCAATTTAGAAAAAAAAATAACCTTCTTTAACATCTTAATTAGAAGATGTGTGAATGAGGTACTGTATCTATAGATTCAGACATGTTATAGGAGGGCCCAGTCTTTTGCCTTTGCTGACCTTGAGGCCTTGCACAAACAGGAAGTGCAAACTGAGGAAATGTTTCAAACTGTGGGAACATTGTAAGGATGCCCCAACACATGTGGATGTGCGCAGCCTCTAGCAAAGGATAGCCAAAGACTTTTAAGCTAGTATCAGTCTAGTCTTTAGCTGGCATGATAACTGAGAAGGTATTTCTGTAATTACTATGACAGAAAATATATATTACAGAATTAGCTTAAGAAAACAAATAGCTTATTAACACAGCTTTAGATATTTTATTTACTAATTTAACACATTAATATTACCTGGATTGTTCAGTATTTATGTAACTTTTAATGTACACCATAAATATCTTTAAATGTCTTTTTAAAGCCAGAATTCTACACCAAGTCTATAAACTAATTAAATTCATGCTGACAGCTAGATTGTAGTTGATAATTAAATTACACTCCATAAGAAAAGTTCGTCTATGCTAGTATCCATCATCTTGGGGGTTTTTGTTGTGGTGGTGATGGTGATTGTTGTTATTTTTGTTAAGGCCATTTTGTTTCTGATTTTAATATCCTTTGTCCTGCTGTTACAGAAATGTCATTATTGCTCCTTTCATATTTTGCTGCAGCTGTTTTCCAAAATATGTAGCCATCTCTGTGTCTGTATATCTAAATCTGTATATCTGCATCTGATCTATATTTAATCCATATCTATGTCTAATCTATCTATCTATCTATCTATCTATATATATATAATCAGTCAGGAGTTGTTGCATACACTTATAATTGCAACACTTGTAAGGTTGAGGCACAATTGCCATCAATTCAAGGTCAACCTGGTCTACATAATGAGACCGTATCTCAAAAAAAAGTAAAACAAAACAAAAATACATAATCTATATGTGTACAACTGTGTTTCAAGTATCTTCATAGTGAAACTGATCATCTCAATGCAAATTATCTTCTCATGTTTTGTGCATAATTTTCTTCCTCAAGGTGCAAGGTTTTTATTATCACTTCCATTTGAATGATACAAAAATGTATGGTTGTTCTCTTGGCTTACAGATATGAATATCCCAAAGATTGTATGGACAGACTTTATTGATTCAAGACTTAATTCATGTTTTCTACCAAGTTTCTCCTTCAGTGGATTTACTATTTCTGTTTTAATATTTAAATCTTTGATCCATTTTTACTTTAGTACATAGTGATAGACATGGGTCTAATTTTAGTCTTCAGCACGTAGAGAGCCAGTTATTTCAGATCTTGAAGATATAGGGGTAGGCAGAGAGTTCATGAACAAAAACCAAACTGCATGGGAAATTCTTCAAAGAATTAACAACTGGGATCTCATTGTATTGAAAAGTTTTTGCACGTCAAAGAAATCTCCAACAGAGTAAAAAGAAAACCCAAAAATTAGGAAAAAAATTTAGCCAACTATCCCTTAGACAAAGGACTTCCATCTAGAACATATAAATAATTCAAAAATTAGGCCCCCAAAATTCAAAGACCCAATCCAAAACTAAGCATCTAAGATGAATGTACACATCTGAGAAGAACAAATACAGATGGCAAATAAATATATGAAAAAATGGTAACCATCACTGGTCAGTCAAGAAATGCATTTTCAAACAACACAGAGATTCTGTCTCACCCCAGAAAGAATGTCTGTCATCAAGAAGTCAACTAGTAACAAGTGCTGGAGGGGCTATTGGGCAAAAGGAACTCTTCTCGACTATTGATAGGAATGTAGACAGTACAACCACTATGGACATCAGTGTGGATATAGCTCAGGACACTAGGATTAGAGGTCCCAATCATGCTAGCTATTCCCCTCCTGGGTATTTTTCAAAAAAAAAAAAAAAACTGAAAAAACATCATACCACAGTGATATAAGTATACACTCATACATTTTTTTTTTTTAAATGTAGTTAGTACAGGGTGTACAGGTCTCACTACACAGATCAGACTCATAGTGATCCTCCTGTTTTCAGCCTCCCAAGTGCTGGTATTACAGACTCTCAGCACCACACTGACTCTGAGCTTCCATCTCAGTGTGCCCTGGGGACGGACCAGCATGGCACACTAGTGATTGAACTCTGGTCCCTGTTCTTGCCTAGGTAGATGCTAATTTAGTCCACTGAGCTGTCTGGCCGGCCCCATACACTCATATTTCTACCAGTGAAATCTGTTGAAGCTAAATCTTGGAAACAACCCAAATGCCCATCAACTGAGAAATGGATAAAAAGATGTAGCATTTGTATGCAATGAAATATTACTTAGCTATAAAGAAAGATAGACTGGAGACTTTTATAGTAAAATGGATGCAACTTGAGACTGTACTCATAAATGAAATAAATCAGATGCACATGTCATATTGTCTCCCTACTGTAAAAACCTGAAAGTGTAAATAAAACCTGAAAGGTGCAGTAGATACTGTAAAAGGGAAAGAAAATGTTCAAAGAAAAGGAACATCTGGGATGATGGAAATGAGATAAGGAAGGGAAATATATTCATATGTGGATATACACAGGATAGCATTGATAATGGTAGTGTTGATTTCTACTGGTCTGTTGAAAGAAACTTTAAATTTTTTTCTTTTTTAGCGAATTTTGCATGCTTATATATTGCAATTTGAACAACTAATTTGAAAACAACAATATGCAATATAATAGCCATTGTCAAATTCCTATCATTTTGTTTAGTGAAATTTTGTATCATTTCTGATTTTTTTTTTACTATTTTTTATTCTCTTTCAAAAAAGATTTAATTCATAAACAATCCTACTTATCCTCTTCTTTCAGTGACTCATTACTATTTTTTCTTGTGAGGTGTTCCAAAAACATTGTGGGATGTTATTTGCTTATTTGTTTTGCTTTGCTCTTACTGTGCTTTACTGCAATGCAGTTTTTTAAATTTTTTGTCTTAATTTTTCTTCTAAGATTTTCTTTTAAAAGAAATCAACCTCTTACCTGTTTTCTTCCCTGTGCCTTGCCTAGAGATTGAGATTGTCTTTTCAAAACTTTCATGTACTTTAATCTTTAATCTTTGAAGCACTATACAGTACATTGAACCTATTTACCTTAATCATCAGTGATTTCACTATTATTACTACATTTCTCAGATTTATATTTTCTGATAAGATACTTCTGTTCTTTCAAACAAAAAGAGAACGGTGTTTTTGCTTTTGAAACTTTTGCAAAATTATCCTGAAATTAATTTGGAAAATTGATAAAATTTACATCAATTAAATTTGAATATCATTCCATTAATCTTCATTTATGAAAATAATGAAACTATCTTAGGGACAGGGTATAAGACGTTGAGCCTGTTACTGAACAAATTCCATCATGTGATCTTTAATCCTCTTAATATGTCTTGATCCCTCCCACCAACACTATTCTTGAAACAGCATTTCTGGGCCGGCCAAATGGCTCAGCATTTTTTTTTTAGGTTTTGGCCTTTAGTCTGAAAAAGTGTTGATTGAAAGTGTACAACAGAGAGCAAGTGCAAGCGGCTGGGGCCATGGAGCCGCCAATTTAAAAAAAAATGTCTTTAAGTAAAGTGTTCACAGAGCTAAAAACCAGAACTGCCAGTCTTTCCTCCAACACAATAGAACACAGGAACAGAACCTGTGATGAGCCCAAAAGAGCAAGGAAGCAACTGGGGGGGGGGGGGTCATCAGAGGCTCCTGGGCTGCTGTGTGGAGGAACAGCCCTCTTTGAAATAGGCCAAGAGAAGCCGCCCATCTCCCCCTGCACACCTGATACCTGCTGCTAAGGCTAAAGGAAAAAGACAAAACTCAGTCTTAGGTCTGGAGGGCTCAGAAAACAGTCTATGTGGATAGGCGTTTGGATGACTGCTAGTCCCTCTTGGCTTTCTTGTCGCTGTTGCCATTCTCTTCAGCCTCCTCAGAAGCACCTCCTCAAGTTTCCGCTTGCCGCTCTCTGGCTAGAGTTCTGCTGTGCTTCGGGGCTTGAAACAGATGATGATGCAGGTCATGTTGTCACACCCTGTGCCATCCCCCAAAGTGTCTGGTGTCAGGCACTGATCCAGCAGCTCTTCCGTAATGGATGACAATAACCAAAGCTCCCCATTTTCATCACGCTGGGTGATCTTTGACTGAATAAAGTCTACAACTTCCTGGCTTCTCATCACATTCCAGATGCCATCACAAGCAATGACCATGAATTCATGGTCATCAGTGAGAGTCAGCACCTTGATGTCAGAAAGGGCTAAAATTGTCTGTTCCTCAGGCTGCAGGTTCTTGTTCCTCTTGTAGAAGTGGTCTCCAATAGCTCTGAAGAGGTTGAGGCCCCCATTGACTCGTCCATCCATGGTGACCTTGCTGCCAGTATTCTTGGTGCATGCTAGCTCCATTTCATCCTCAGGTTTATGGTCATAGGACATGTCTAAAGCTTTGCCAGTCTCAGATACCACACAGCCAGAATCTCCTGCGTTATCTACAATCAACTGCTCTCCTCGTATGAGAATCACCACTGCTGTTGTGCCACTGTCAGAACCAGGCTCCTCTTTGCCTTCCATCCCTGGCACCATCATTTCTTCTACATCATCCTCTTCCGCCTCCTCAGCGTCATCCTCATCTTCCTCATTCTCTGCCTCCTTGCTGCTATAGCCATCCTCTTCCTCACTACAGTCCTCACTGTCTTCCTCATCCTCCTCCGCTTCATCTGACTCTTCCTTACTGTCCTCAAAGGACTTGGACTTAGCAACTTGAGGCAGCTTGTCGGAGGCTGATGAGCAGGAAGGCCCAGCCTCACCAGTGGGAGTGCAAGGCTTACCAATTTGGCCTGCCTCAGCCCCACGTTCCAAGTTGGAGGAAAGGCCTGTGTGGGCCTTGGATGTGGGGCCATTTTTCTGTGAAGGAATTTCCCTAGATGGGTCCTCAGGTCCTGCCTCCCCATTGAGGCCCTGGGACCCTGGTTCCTCACCTATCCCAGCTCCATTTTTGCTGTGGGGAGGGCCCTTGTGACAGTTCTGCCCGTAGCGTGTCAGCAGTTTTTCAATAGTCATGGTAGCCTCTTTATGCAGCAATGCAGCCTCCTCGCACATCATCTTCACTAGCTACTTTATCTTTTTCATCCTCATCTTCTGTGGGTCTCCCTGCAATCTGGGCTAGCTCTTTAATGACTTCCTCAGTAATAAGTTTGGCATCTATAGCCAAAAAGCCATCTTCTAAAGCCTTCTGTAGCTTGCCTTCCTTGTAAGCCTTCTGATCTTTGATATCAGGAAGATATTTGGCACAGTACAAGGCAACTTCCTCCCCTAATCTAGCATTAGTCAAACTAAAGGTATCAGTGTTTGAGAAAACATGGCTGTCTCACTGTCCAGCTCAGGGATACAGTTGTGAGCATCTTCCATAGAGATACGCCAGCCTTGCATGGCGGAGAAGCCATAAGGCAACGGGAGGCACAGGGCGCTGACCCCACCCCCAAGCTCAGCATATTAAAGTGCCTGCTTAGGCAGACAAAGGACCTAGTGTGCCATGCTGGCCCCATCCTCTGGGTTTGCTGAGAGGGCAGTTGAGACTGGGCATGGTGGCACAAGCCTATAATCCCAGCGCTTGGGAGGCTGAAAATAGGGTTACTACAAGTCCTATCTATGTAGTGAAACCTTTCAGACTCCGTACTAAATAAATAAAAGAAATTTAAAAAGAATGAACAAGAGCATAGCAAAATGATTATAGTGGCAAAAGTTCTTGAGGGACATTATTGTATAATTAAGAAATTTATTCTTTTTTGAATTAATAATTTAACATGCTTTATATTTTAAAAATTCTTTTGAATTTTATGATTCATATGTATGTGATTTTAAATAATGTCTTTGTTTAAATATTTCAGATACTTTATTACTGGTTATTGAGTTTGCAAAGTAAATTTTAAAATTACTTCACATATTTAAGGAATTTTAAGGAAAGATAAAAATTTTTTTCATGATGGGTAACTAGTAATGAAAAGGAAAATCTATAATAATAATTATTAATTATTATGAGAATATTTTTCTGACACTGTCTTATAAGAATTAATTTTGAAATGTCAGATTATTTGTTAAACAGTTTATCTTAATGTTTATTGAGCAAAATAATGAGTATAAATAGATATCTTTAATATAGTACATTATTGTATATTCAAATATGAACTTGCAAATTTTTTTACATTTTTTTCCTTATTCTACTATGAGAACATTTTACCAATGACATGAGGCTTTCACATGTGAAACTTTTAAATTATTTTTTCCATTACAGAAACACCTGCTGCATTTCCAGATACTATAAAGGAAAAAGAAACTTCAGGTCCTGGTGAAGATATTCATCTAGAAAGTTCAATTCCTCATACAGATTCAGGAATTGGAGAGGAACAAGTGGCTAGCATCCTGAATGGGGCAGAATTAGAGACTCCTGCAGGTCCTGATGCCATGAGTGAACTATTATCCACTTTGTCATCTGAAGTGAAGAAGTCACAAGAGAGCCTAACCGAAAATCCCAATGAGATGTTGAAACCTGCACCGTCCATATCTAGCATTAGTCAAACTAAAGGTATCAATGTCAAGGAAATACTGAAAAGTCTTGTGGCTGCCCCTGTTGAAATTGCAGAGTGTGGTCCTGAACCTATCCCATATCCAGATCCAGCACTGAAGAGAGAAGCGCACACTATTCTTCCTATGCAGTTTCATTCCTTTGACAGGTAAGTACCAGTCTTACTATTCATAAAGATCTTCCTGTAGAAAGAATTAAACTGTTAATGTAGAAAAGCTACAATGTCTTCAAAACTTTAATGTGAATTTTCATTACAAAGACTGTTACAGTAATTGATCAAGCTGATTACTCTCTTAATAAAGCATTTTAATAATACATCCTAAAATGGAGATTTTAGTAGATATGGGAACTAACATATTGAATTGGATGCAGGGAAACCTGGTTCATAATGGTTGAAAACATTATGACGGTACTGCAGTGCATTGCAGAAATCAATTTGTTCTTTTCGAATTTAATTGTTTTGAGTTTAAAACAGATGAAGAGATAGGCAACTTCTCTCCAAGATATACTATCTCTCTCTCTCTCTCTCTCTCTCTCTCTCTCTCTCTCTCTCTCTCTCTCTCTCTCAAATTCAATTTTATTTTACTTTTTTCCATTTTAGTATTATACCCCAGCTATTGTCAGAGATTAAGTAGCTTCTTTTTAGTAGTAAAACAATTTAACTTTTAAGTGGAAGTATATTGAGAAATAAAAATGATTGAGATCATCCTTATTATCCTTAGAGGATTTCTAGTGTTATGTAAAAGCCATATTTTGTAGCATGTATTTGAAAGTAAATATACTCGAAAGACATTTTGGTATTTTAGGTATATAAACTACATCATAGTCTGTGTATCTATATTTAAATATTAGGTCATTCAAAACGTGTTAGAAATGAAAGAGTTTTCTGCTCACTCTATATAGAATAAAAATGATAGTTTTTATTCAAAGCAGCAAAGCAACATTTTATACATAGCCAATCTGTGCATATAAATGTATCTTGCTATTTAAACACATATGCAGCATTACAAGATTGCTTAGCTATCATGACTAACAATAGTACTGTACTTAATTTTGACCATTGGGATTATTGCATATTCCAAATTATGGTTTCCTATTTTAATGCACAAACTGAAGAATCTATGGTTTATTGTCTGAATTAAGTCAGTGTTTAAAAGACCTTTACAATTTGGAATATATAATGCATATTATATAACATAAGCTTAACAAGCAAATATTTTTAGTTTTAGAGAGTCAAGACTGAGTTAAGAAAATGCTTTTTTAGGACTATAACAAGTAATATTTTAGAATTGAAGGGTAGAAGTTTTACAGTGAAGCCACTGTGTTTGCATAGCTTATTCTTTTCATTCACGAATATAGTTCAGACTTTGCCTACAAACACTTTAAGCAATGCTTTACATGTATTTCTTGAAAATTTGTTGTATAAATCTAAAGGCATTAGTTATATATTTCTGTGGGATATAAAGATGAAGAAACTTTTTATCCTTAGTGAATTTACAGTATAAGGAAATGATTGTAAAAGATAAAATTTGTTGCTTGAAAAGTTTTCAAAATTGAAAAATGGTAGAACTATAACATACTGGAATTTTTTTTGCTTTTAGTAGTTTGTGGTGACATATTTATATGTTCATTCATATAGTTATTGTTCCTTATTACACTTATACTATATTGATATTCTCCATTTCTGTATTAAGTTCATTTTTTCCACAATGTATTTGTATTTGTGTTTATGACTTTGAATAAAATTTTTCCTTATTAAATATTTATGCTTTTTAATATCCATAGTATGTAACTATAAATGCAGCAATAATATAAGGTCCTTTTAAGTTTTGTTTCATATTTTCTTTTAAGTTGCATTTTTAAATTTTACTAAAATGCCAACAAATACACAGAGTTATAGTAATTTATTGGAATGTTAAAGCAAAATATTTTTGTTTTAATTTATTACTTTTCACTAAACTTAAAGCTGTCAAGAAGTCACTTGAGTGCCAGTATTCTTAGCTACATAAAATTTATTACACATTTGAAAGTGTTGCTTTAAAATAAAAGGAAATTTTGTTCTTGGTAGCATTTGTGTAAAATACAGTGGGACTGGAATCATTATTTTAAATTGCGTAAGTAGAAACGAAATGGAAGAGCACAAAGCATATTTCAAATCTTTAGGAAAAGAATCGTCAGTGTAGTTAATATATGCAGTAGCTCAAGTACTATCAAATGTAAATGATGAGGTGATATTGATGAAAGGAGGGGATTGAGGTCTCAGGGGGCACCAATGATGGATTGAACAGAAGCGGCCTTGCACTGCACGTAACTCAAGTCTGTCGTCTTCACTGCTCAAAGCCATAATGGGAGGTGGCAGTCTGAAATGAGTTGCCACGGCAAAGAGTATTATTTTTGAAATGCTTTCACACAAATCACTAGGCCCTGCATACAACTTAGTTTCATGCTTTAATGTCATCAGGAGGCACAAATTGGTGTGTCTAATTGTTTGCCACCTGCCAGCAAAATGAGCTGCCAGCCAGCCAGACGGGTTTGATTGTCTGTCAGCCATTCAATAGATTGAGAGTGACAACATCAGAAATTTAACTTCAAACTCTGAAGCTTTGAGCAGATTTTCAGAGGCATCATCCCTACACGTGCTTCTGAACCACTACGTTTTTCAATTATATTTCTAGTATATTGCTGTTACTTGCCTTCTCTGTCTTAAGGTAGCTGTAATTACATTATAAGTCATATACACATTTTTCTGAAGCACTGACATTGGAAATCCAAGTTATAACATGTCTTTTAACATCAGACTGAGTTCCTTGAAAATCTGGTCCAAAATGACAGAATTTAGAATGAAAGTCCAGAATGCTACTAGTTTCAATCATAAAATTATCATGGGTCTTATTCTACCAATGAAGTGCCTTTCGTTTTTATCTTTGATTAAAAATAGATGCAAACTCAGTGGCACTTTTACTTCTAATGAAGTCATATTTCCTAATAATATTGTGTAATTCTGATAAAAATCATACATGATTTTCTTTTATTAGCCAATTGTTTGAAAACATATTAACAATAATTCCTTATGCTTACTCTAGATATATGTTTAGAAATAGCTTCTTAAAATGACTGATGAATTTGAGTTGTTAATGTGCTTATTATGCCTTGTTTCTTTCCATGTAAGTGAAGCATTGATAAATCTGTGTTCTGAAATTTAAAATATTTTCATTAAGGAAATTACATGAGATATTTGAAACATTTCATCTAAAATAAACTTTGATAGTTAAAATTTTTATCAGATAGTATGAGATAATATATAATTTTTCTGAGTATACAAAATACTTATTCTCATTATTTCTTGTAATCATCCATTTAAGATTTAAGTACATATTGTTATTTTAGTTGTCCATTTTAGATAAGTATATAGTTTGTTTCACTGAGTGTTCCTGAGTATATGTTTATGAAGCATAAAAGTGCTAGAGATCCTGAAATACTGTTATATAGTGAGGAAAAATGTTATGTATAAAGGAAATATAATGGTGAGCAGTTTTCAACATTTCTGTGACAGTGAAACAAAGAGAAATGTATATAATGTATTTTCAAACAGAAAAGCTTAATAATGTCAGAATTTATGTGAGTTCCTAAATTCTCCAACAATACTCTTTTGATTTTTCATATTGATCCAGTTTATTAAATATTCTAGCTGAGGTATTAGTTTGATGAATTAATGACTATCACTCTTCGTTTTCTCTAAAACCACCTATTAAGATTCACCTTATTTTTTAAATTAAAATTTAACCCTATAGATTACATACTTTTCAATCTTCTGAGAATTTGGTACGTATTTGTGACTTAGCTTGGTTTTCCTTTTGTAGGGTTTCCTGATACTGCACTTAGAACAAAAGGAAAGAAAAGGCAGTACTTTCAGTACATTTTGCTTTTTTAAAATTTTTATTTATTTTTATGTATTTGGTACAGGGTCTCACTACACAGCTCGGACTCATAGTGATTATCCTGTTTTCAGTCTCAGCAGCGCTGGGATTATGGGCATATTCTACCACCCCACTCTTGGTGGCTGGCCAAGCATTCCTGAGGGTAGGGCTGGTGCAGCCTGTGGCGCTGGGGATTGAGCTCTGGTCCTTCTTTTTGTCTAAGCAGGCACTTAGTCTGCTGAGCTATCTCACTAGCCCCATTTTGTTATATTTTTTAAAATTGTGAGTTATTATAGATATAATTGTGTTGCTTCTTTCACTAACAAATATCACTGTCATATAATTTATATTTCATCTTTTCAAATTTCACATACTTTCTTGTTTAAAATACTGTTTCACATTTTCAGGTGAACTAGTATCCTGAGTTTTAAAATGTTCTTCCACGTATTTCGTTCTCTGAAAAAAAAAATAACTGAAATAAAAGCTATTCTGTGGATAATATAGGACTAAAAAAGCAATTTATTTATACCTCATACCAATATGAAACCTAACGCATAAGTGTAAGATAGGTATTTTCACTAGTTTTTTAACATTGGTTTTAATGAAAATTTTGGTTTGAATGAAAATTCAGAGTAAACAATAAATGTATTGTAGACTTGTTATGATCTCCTTAAGCTGATTTCTTGAAACTTATAATTTGCTAACAATGTTAAACAATATAACTACCTACAAAGACTATATTTTTTTGTTCTAATACCTTTCTAATTTTTGTAAAAAGGTATTCTTTTAAGTGTATTTGGTTGGTACAGGGTCTCACTACACAGCTCGGACTCATAGTGATCCTCCTGTTTTCAGTCTCCCTGGAGCTGGGGCAGAGATGTGCGCCACCACTCCCAGTTTATGTGGCTGGCTCTGTGCACCATGGGACAGGGTCGGTGCTGCAAGTAGTGCCAGGGATTGAAACTCAGTCCCTGCGCTTGCCTAAGTAAGCACTTAGTCCACTGAGCTATCTTGCAGTCCCTGAAAAAGGTATTTTGATTGTATCACTTAAAAGGTAATCAAGTAAATATAAGCCAGAATGGTTACTAATTTGTTGACTTTCCAATTCAAATGTTGTTTTTCTATCCACTGTAATCTCTTGTTTTAAATTATACTTTTGAGTATTCTGGGTGTTTATATTTGTGATTATTTTACACTTGAAGAATATGATTTGGAAGAAAGGTTTATATTATATGTATTTTTTCAAAATTTTATATGCATATGAAATATCTACCCATTTAAGCATATAATTCCATGTATTCCCTGTTTAATGATTATAGCTTAGTTGCCTTTTACAGAAATATTTACAGTCTTCCAAACATACATTAATGTTTGCCAAATATTTTTGAGGTAGTACTGGACATTGAATCTAGAGGCCTTTTCACTTATGAATTGGGTGCATGAATTTAAACATGTTTTTAAAAGCAGAGGGAGGGAGACAGGAAAGGAGAGAGAGACAGAGTCAGATACAGAGAGAGGAAACAGGAGGAGGAAGAGGAAAAAGAAGAGGAAGGAAGAATGAAGGAAGCAAGAGGTGAAATTCCATACTGTGTTTATCTGCCATGTGTAGTAGGATTAGAATTTATAATAAACATCTTTTTTTTTTTTCTTTTTGCAGGAGTGTTGTGGTGCCTGTAAAGAAGCCACCTCCAGGTAGTTTAGCTGTGACCACTGTGGGAGCTGCCACTGCAGGAAGTGGGCTGCCAACAGGCAGCACCTCTAATATATTTGCTGCCACTGGAGCTACACCAAAAAGTATGATTAATACAACAGGTATTGTTCTTATATATTTTTGTGATACCTCATCTTTTTCTTTCTGTTTTCTATATCTTCAGTTTTTCTTATTTGATCTTAAAAATAAGACACCCTAGTAATTTAAGATTATCTCAGTCTTAACAAGATTATACTTCATGTTACAGCATTTCAGAACTAGTCTGTAGTTCCAGGATATAGTATTTACTGGTCATTTTAGGGGACAATATTACTATTGATTTTTTTAGTCTTCTCAATTGAAATCAATTACTAACAGATATTTGGGGAACAAAATATAGTTTGAATATTGAAGTTTGATATGTAAAAATTAGTAAATTATATCAAGAATATCAAGATATGCTCTAAGGTTAGTGACAGAACATGGATTTACTGGCATTTACCAATTGAATTTCAATATATAGTCTTTGCTAAATCCCTTAAGGGCAGGCAAAGCTCCTCTAAGAACCTTGATTATATAGAAGAGCCTCAACTTGATTAAAAGTGCATGTTAAAAAATAACCATTGTGTGACAATGAATTAATTTATGTACTTAGATTACAACTGTATCACATTCATTTTCCAACAATTTCCTAATGGTTCTAGGGACCAAAATTTCCAAATCACTATAAATTTTAAAAGGCTGCCTACAATATTTTTTTTAAATTTCCAGAAATGTTCCTGTTGATTATTAGTTAAATAAATCCTTACCCAAATCTTTGTGATTCCATTTTAGGTATTTATACAACGCAAGATGATCCTTGACTTTTCTTCCCTGACTATAGTAGTCTTCTCTTCTCCAAACTGTATACCCTTGAATTTTTCCATTTATTATCATTACTTAGATTCTTCCCATTTTTATTAATTTCATAGCTCTTCTATGTGCCTCTGTATCTATCTTGTTTATCATACCACCTGAGTCTGACATATCATGAACAACATATTTATGGGGTTGTAGTAAGTAGAATGTACTCTATTAAACATATATATATATACATATATATGTAAGCAAATAAATATAATTATGCATCAAGTGAAAGAATTTAACATCTTTGGCTTATCTACATTAAAATATATATTTATATTTGGCTTAACTAGTGATATTGAAATCTTTGCAGTATTACAATTTATTATCTTTTGAATTCATTTGGTTTTCTAGAAATAGGAGTAAAACATTTTTATACAAAATATATACTAAAAAGTGTTAAAGATTTTTAAATACGCTAGTGTATTATAAATATATATATATTTAGTTTATGTATTGAGTAAAATCCTCATTTTTCTTTAGTGAAGTAAATGAAAAATTACACATATCTTTATGTGAGAATTATGTTTTCCAGTGTAAGAATTAATAGTATATACAGAAAATGTGGTAGTCTGAAGTTTAATGGAAGTATAATGTATAATATTACAAAGAAAAATAAAGTAAGCAATAAATTTCATCCTTAGAAATAAGATTCTAGAGAGATGAATTGCAGGCCAGCATCTGAAATGGGCATATTGTCCAGTTTAGGTGTTGAAACTTAGAAGTTCTTTAAGTATTTAGTGAAAATCCCAGCAAGGAACACAGTTTTATGAGAATTAGTGTAATATATGATAATACTTAGGAACACTAGATGTCCCTCAACTCCACAGCTATTTAATATATTAACATGGCATCTTATAGAAAAAAAGATTCTACAGTGGTGTCTTGATATCATAGAGAACTCATTCTAAAATGAGGTAGAGTTAAGCTCTTATAACTCTTCTTAAGCAGTCATTTTGTCCAAATGATTATTTGATGCTGTAGAGCCACAAAATTATGTTAAGAAAATTAATTGTAAATTGTACCTTAGATATTGAAAACGAAAACTATTTCAGTATAGCAATACAAAGAACTAAAATTTTTCACATTTAAATTTGTACTGTTTTATCAGCCTCATTTTATCTAGAACTTTTTCATTTGTTGTCTTTTATTTATTCCCCATGTGTAATTTTAGTTTTGTTAGGCTAATATAAGTAAATCAACTGAATTTTAATGCTTTTTAATGCTATAGTTGTCATTTAAAATTTCTAAAGAGTTTGTTACTATTTGAGTAGCCAAATAATTTTTAATGTTGAATAATGCTTTGCAGTTCAGATGAGTAATTCTTTGAAAATCAAATAGTAATGATGTACTTTATATTATTTAACTAAATGAATTTACATTAAAGACTAAAGTTCATTTTCTTGGGAACAGGTGCCGTGGATTCAGGGTCCTCCTCCTCTTCCTCCTCTTCTAGTTTTGTGAATGGTGCTACCAGCAAAAACCTTCCAGCTGTACAAACGGTTGCTCCAATGCCAGAAGATTCGGCTGAAAACATGAGGTATGCAGAACTATATTTTACTTTCTCCTTTTATTTAAACACAATAAAATAGAAAGTAATAAATATGTAACCATAATAGAATATGTCAGAATGTAAGTTGATTATATATTTTCGTTACATTTCATAATTGTTCCATTTGATATTTTGACTAATAATTTAAGATTGCTGTCATTTATATTTCAGAGTATAAAATGAGAGATCTTGGGTGATTTTAAAACATTGATTGCTGAAATTATAATCATATATAATGCATGTCACTGTATCCAGTAAAATTAAAACATGTATAGATGGTAATATAATAAAATTGAGTACTTTGAGTAGTGCTAAGTTTAAAATGGAAACTTTCAAAGTAAATCTGAAACTGTGCCTAGTATGTATTGTTGGAATAAACAAATGTGATTTTATTTCTTGTGACAAAAGAACATTCCTAAAATGGTCTGCTCCCCATTGTTGAGGTTAAATTGCTGAGGTTGTTGAGTAAGATGCTACCTGAAAGGGAAAATCAAAAAACAAAGTCCCTAGTCCCCCCCCCCAAAAAAAAGGACAAAAAACCTCAGAAAGAATGTAGTTAGCATACTTACACCATCCATCAAATCAAGAAATAACCTATTCAAGGGGTTCTATCCAGAAGCTTCCACTGTGGACTTCTTCCCATGTTGTTGTTCTTACTTCTCTTCAAATTTTCTACCCTGGTATTTAATCCAAGGTAGATTTGTCTTTTTGAAAAGTTGATGTAAGTTGAAGTGTCCCTTTGTTTTGGGTTCTTTTCTTCAACATTATGTTCATTAGACACACCCATATTGCATACAGCAGTCGTTAATTTGTACTTTTTATTTCTATGCCCATTCAGAAGTCAGTTATCATATTTTGTTTTGTTTACTGATGCTAGACAGTTATTCTTTTTATTTTTTAGCTAATACAATTAATATTGACATATAGATAATGCAATTGTAATTAATATGGGTGTACTGTTTTCTGGGTGTATACCTTATCTTAATGGGTAAATCAATTAGAGTTAATTTGCTGATCAATAGTGTTTATGTGTATTTAATTTTCCTAGAGAATATTAAATAATTTTTCAAAGCAAGTTTACTAACTTTTTAGCAGAATATGCAAATTCTAGTAGCTCCATATCTTTACTAGAACTTAACTATCACTTTCATTTTAGCCAATTTTTTGTGTAAACATGGTGGCATTGCTTTGTATTTTTAGTTTTCCCTTTTCTATGAATAGTGAGGTTGAATGCTTTTGAAATACATTTATTGGTCTTTTGGTTTTCTTTTATGATTGCATATTGAAATACCTAGTCCCTTTTTAATAATTTAATTATCTTTTTCTTAATTAGAAAAAAGGTTTTATACAATTTAAACATGAAGGCTGTAAGGAATTACATACATTTCCTCATACTATGCTTTTCTCATCAATATGATTTATTTTGGTGAATAGAAGTTATAAATTTTATTCATTTATTTATTTTTATTCTTGTTTTTATTTTTTTGCGGTTCTGGGGATTGAACTCAGGGCCTTGTGCTTACCAGGAAAGTGCTAATTCTACGGAGCTATTTCTCAGGCCCCTGTTTGTTGGTTTGTTTTTGTATCTAGATCCAACTCATAGTGATTCACCTGTCTACAGCCTCCCAAGTGCTGGGATTACAGGCACATGTCACCATAACAAGTCTCAATTGCCCTCTCAGCATGCCCCAGGGGCAGGGCTGGCACAGCAGGCCTGGGGCGCGAACCCCTGGCCCCTGCACTTCTTGCAGGCACTTTAATCTGCTGAGCTATTTGGCTGACCCCTAGAAGTTAAAAATTTTAATGAAATCCAATTTATCAGGTTTTTGTTGGAGAGAATTTTCCACATTTTATAATGAACATTGACCTTCATTTTCCTATCTTACTTTCTGGATATTTTATTGTTTGTTTTTATATTTAGATATATAATCCATCTGGAATTGTCTTTATGAGAATAATGAAGTAAGAGTAATATACATGTGAAAATGATAAGCAGCCTTTATTTGAACCTCTTCTTTGCCATATATTCTGCCACTTCTATTGCAAATCAAGTCTCTATGTGCCTTACTGTGACTTTTCACTCAATCCTATGCTGTTCATTTGTCCAGACTTCTGCCACTGTTCTCCTAATTAGCCTTAGATACTATAAAGAATAATATGGGCTTAGTGAGGTCTTCCAAACTTGTTCTTTCTTTCTCAAGGTAGTCTGAGCTATTCTCTCTTATTTTTTTACTTTTCATTTAGATTCTTTATTTGATGTGTTTTCTAACTGATATGTTTGCAATACATATTAATTTTTCCCAGCTTTCCTAGTCCTCCCATGTAACACCATCCATGGAGGTAGACTTTGTGGCGATGGGAAGGGGAACTGAGATATTCTGAGTATTAGAATGATTTTGTCAGTGTTTAAAATACAATTCAACCCAGGTATAGCCCTCCTGAATATTTTTCAAGAAGAACTGAAAACACCACACCACAGTGATTTATCTGCACCCATGTTTATATCAGTACAGTTTGTCATAACTAAGTCGGAAGCAACTGAGATTCCCATCAATTGTGGAATGGATAAAGAAGTTGTAATATTTTTACACAGTGGAGTATTATTCAGCTATAAGAAAGATAAAATTAAAGCTGTTATTGGTAAATGGATGTAACTAGAGCCTATACTCTTAAATGAAATAAATCAGACCTGCATGTACAAACATTGTATTGTCTCCTTAGTGTAAGTAACTGAAAATAAATAAGGGGTAGGGACATAATTCAGAGGCATAAGTGCCTGCTTCACAAGCACAAGGTCCCAAATTTAATCCCCAGTACTGCAAATAAATAAATAACTCTGAAGGGTATTGTAGATACTGTGAAGAGGGAATGAATCTATCTGAAAGGAAGGAATTCCTGAGATGAGAAGAAGGATAGGAGAGAGATTGGGGAAAGAGATATATCTATGTAAGCCAGATGGCTTGGATAATTGTACTATGAATTTCTGCTGGTCTATGGAAAGGAGCAGATAATGCTTAATTTTTCTTGATTTCTTTTTTCGTTTTTTTCTTATAAACTTTTTCGTTTTTCCTTTGTTTTTCCAATTTTGCATGCATATATTTGGTAATCTGAACAACTAAGTTGTTTAAGACAACACTATACAATACAACAAATTCTGTCAAATTCGTACTGTTCAATGAAATTCTGTATCATTTCTAATTTTTATTACTATTTGTATTCTCTTTAAAAAATCAGTAAAATGAAATTTGCTGGAGTTTTTCTTGTGAGTAGAATCTTTAGGATTTTTACAATTTTGGTAAGATTGCATCTATAGATCTCTAGCAATATTTTGATTGTTGTGAATTATGAAAATCATGTATTCCTTCCATATCTAGTTCTTCTTAAACTTATTTTTTAAGAAATTGTAGTAATGATATTTTTATTTAGCTATATGAACATATTACGTATCTTTCACTGATTTGTTCTTGAAATTATTGTTTTGTAATTGCATTTTTTCTTAAGTTTTCATATCAAAATTTTTAACACTTCTGACCCTCAATAAAAACTTAATTTAGTATACATTAATATAGGTTTTGATCAGTTAAGATAGCCATAAACCTATGCCACCATCAAGATGTAGGATATATCCATTACCCCAGGAAGTTTTGTCATATACCATTTATAATTTACCCCTGTCTCTGCCTTCAGCAAACATTCAAATGCTTTTTTTTTCTTTTAAAGAAAATAAAAGATTTTAAAGAAAAAAATAACAGGAAAAACACATTATAAACAATACAGAATTTCAAAAAACAGGATGATAGGAATTCAACAATGGTTGTTATATTGCATGTTATTGTCTTCAGTGTAGTTGTTCAGAAACCAGATAATAAGCATGCAAAATTGGTAAAAAAAAAATTAAGCATTAACTGTTCCTTTCAATAAACTAACAGAAAGTAGTCATACAATTATCTTAGTTATCTTGTATATAAGATTGTAAATTAGATTTGATTCACAAGACTTTCCACTGGATAAAATCTCATAAAATATATTATTTTGTGTGTCTCTTTTTCCACTCAGCCTGGTTTATGACTCAGCCATCTCTTTGTGTAGGAATACCCCATTCCTCTGTAGTGGCATTATTCTATTTTATAGCTCACAGTGTGCTTATCTTCTCACCTGTTGGTAGACACTGGCATTTATTCAGTTTGTAGCAGTTATGGATAATAATTTTATGGATACTTTACTATGTAAATTTTGGCATGAACATAAGGATGTTTGTCTGTTTGTTTGATAAAAAACTAAGGATGAAATTGTTCATTGAAAAGCAAGCATATGGTTAGGTTTATAAGATATTGCTGGGTTGTTTTGTTAAATAACTGTATCTTTTTGTGTTCTTGTTATCAATGTGTAGAAATTCTTTGTTTTTGTTACTGTCAGTCTTTGTTATTTTAATTTTTAATAGATTGCAAATTGAAAATAAATTATTTACAAACAAATGAACATAAATGAATATAACAATAATGTCAGTCTTATTTAATGTGAAGTTTTATAATTTATAATGTCATTTGATTCACTTCAATTTTCTAATGACTAATGATGGATATTTCTTGTATATTTATAGGTTACTGAAAGCTTATGATATTTTAAGAGTTGATTTTTATTGAGATATGAGTCATATTTGTGTATATATATATTCTACATTAATTTTTGTGCGATGCTTAAATCCATTGTTTCAACTAGGTTTTTCTTTTATGGTTTATGCCTTTTGTAAGTCCATTGATTCTTTATCTACTCCAAAGTAATGCATATATTCTCCTATTTTTTTTCTATATGTTGTATATTTTTGGCTTCTATGATTAGGTCTTCCACCTATTTTGATTTAGTTTTTGGTGTATTATGAAAGAGTTTGGGCTTCTTATCATCCCATATGTATGTACGTACTTGTTTACAATCTGTGGACCACACGTGTGTAGGTCTATTTCTGGACTCCATTGTTTTGTGTCTTGCAAGGTTGTCTGTATGACTGTTGCACTAAACTCCTTACTGTGTGCCTTTAGAGTGAATTATGTAATTATGCAGTGTTATCACTTCTTATTCTGTCTAAAAATTGCTTTGATTTTTCTAGGCCACAAGCATTTGCATATAAATTTTAAAATTAGTTTATAATTTATAAACTTGCTAAAATTTTAATTAGGATTATATTGAACCTAAATGTGGAAAAAATTTAATCTATGGATTTTTCCATTTTATCTAAATTTGTATCAATTATTGACATGTTTAATTTCTCTTAGCAACTTACAGTAGCTTTAATTGTAAAGGTCTTTTACCAGTTATTTTCTTTTTATTATTTTTCATATTTTGATTTTTTCAATTAATTTTTCTCCTTTAAATTTTCCTTTGAGTTAAATGCTGCACTGAAAATAGTTTATGATTGCATGTATATAAAATTTAGAAAATAAAATCTGAGTTATACTAATAGAGAGCAAATCAGTGGTTGCTTGACTAGATAATACACTTTAAGAAATGTTAGTGATCATTCTCTAGATTACAGAACTCATTCTAGATTTATCAAAATTCTCTTCCCAGAAAATGAGCACTCTTCAGTATAGTCTAAATTCATTATTCCAAATTTTCTAACATTTATATTCATGTGTATACATGGATGTACATTTAAATCTAATCACCTATCAAAGTATAATTAGTTAACATTTATTTTATTTACCCAAATGTTTATCAGTTTCTGTTGTCATTATCATTGCTTTCTGAATGTTTGACTTCAAACTCTGTTATTTTCCTTGTTGAGGATGCTTGTTAGTGTTTCATTCAATATATGATCTCCACTTATGAATTATGTTCTCACTCTTGAAAACATCACATTCATTTTTTGAAGGATATTTTGAACCAATACAGAATTTGAGAATGACATTTATTTCTTGTAGTGCTTTAAACATGTATCGTCCACTTTAGGCTTGCCAATATCCCCTCTGTAGCCTCCCCTTTCTTCCCTCCCTCCTTAATTTCTTCTCATCCCTTCTTCCCTTCCTGTCTCTCTCCCTGTGCTTCCTTCTCTCCTTTCCTTCTGCCAGTCTCATTTCTCTGTGCCACACTCCCATGTCTACTTTTAACATTTTCTTTTTTTTTTTTTACTTTTAGAAATTCCGTAGTATACACAGGTGTGTATGGTATTTTATTTTTTAAAAATTTGCCTTGCTTCAGATTTCAGAACAAATGTGCAGTTTGAGCACTTTTATATTTTCAAAATTTCTAAGCCATAGGTTCTGATTCATTCTGTCCTGATTTTTCTGAGAATCTGATTACTCATAATAGTAGACATTTTTAACATTTCATATATATGTATATATATATATACATATATATATATATATATATCATTTAGTATCCCTTTTTCTTCTGTCAGTATTTTTGAGTATTCTAACTAATGATTGATATTATTAATACTTTCGTTAGCTATGTGTTATCCTTTGAGTTAGTTATTTCAATTTTATGTTAAATTTCCATATGACTTTTTTAGTAGTTTTAACTTTCTTGTAAGTATTTATTTTCTTTTTAGTTTTCATGAACCACAGTATAGTTACACTGACAGTCTCTCTGTGGTTGCCTTTCCCTTAATCCTAGCTCTCTCATCTTCAATTTTTTACATTTTCAATAGTATCTTCTTACCTATTTTATGTCTTTTGTTTTTATTATAGTGTGAAGGACCTATAAAAGAATTATAATATGGTAGGATTTTTTTTCCAGGAAAACAATTTTTATTTTCTTCTGGAAAGCAATGTACGAACTACTGATCCCAAGTCACTATAATGTAATCATGGTTACAAGGCCAATTTTCTGACCCACTGTCCTAGTGTGTAGCTCTGCAGAGTCCCAACTAAAGTTCTAAGAGTTTCTCTAAACATTTTCCTCTTGATGGGCCCTGAACTTTAGATAATAATGTGTTCAACCTCTGAGAGCATATCCTTGGGAGAAGAGTAATACAAGCCCCAAATCTCTAAATTTCGTCTTGTTCAGTATCTTGGAGAATTGGTCTCCTGTCTTAATTCTGCATTGCCCTCAAAGAGATGTCTTGGTTTTGATTTATTTTTTAGTCTCCTCTTTGTATTTTTTTAACAGGTGAATCAGCACCTTATTAGGAATGGAATTCCAAATTATTTTCGTGTGTGTTTCATTCCATAGTTGAGTAGGTATAAATGTTAGAGTACCGTAATTTTTTAATATCACTAATTTCATTTGAGTTATATAAAATCCATTTTTTCTGATCTTCTCTTATATCATGGATGTTTTTAATATTCATACTTTTCAAGTTGTTAAACAGTCATATAGTTTAAATTCTAATATCTCATCCAATTAAATGTTTCTATTATAGCATCTTTTATATTAATGAAGAGGTTTAATGGTAATTCTTTTTCCTTCCTTTTTAAAATTGTAGCCATATTTTTGTTTTTACAATAGGCTTTACTTAGATATTGCATCAGTGGATTGTACATCTTAAAAATTATTTTAAAAATCTTTTATGTTAATTAGTGATTGTATGTCATGGGAGTTTAATATCTTTATGGTAGTAATTTGATGAATTTCTACCAATTTGGTAATTGTTTAAAACAATTTTCCCATCTACTTTTTCCTTCCTTCTCTTATGTATTTTGTTGAATATATGAAATGGTTTTTAATTATTGCATTTTCTGTGTGATATAAGATGTTTGTAATGGTTGATGACCAACACTTTCATATCATTTGTATTAATGTTATTATGCATCTTTTATATGTCTTACTAGGAAATAGTACATTGCTACTGTTTTTTTTCTGGACAGCCAATAATTTTTTAGAACTACTAAAATTAAATGTCTTTTGAACAAACATAGAAGAATGTGTTAATTCCAATCACTCAGGAGACTGTGAGGCAGGTGGACCACGACTCAGGAGCTTAAGAACAGCCTAGGCAGTGAAAGTTGATAGACCTCTTCTCAAGAAAGTAGAAAACAAAAGAACTTGTATGTACGTTACCATTTAACTCTTTTAATTTCTCTGTCTAAACAGAGGTTTTTGTTAGGTATCATTTATAATATTTTAAAACATATAGTACATCATCTTTCTTCCTAAAGTAACCCTCCTGTTCAATAGAAGACCAGAACTTTTTTTAACTGTAACTTTATACCATGATTCAACCTTCCTTGTCCTTGCTCTATCCCAATTGTCCACACTCTGGCAAATATTACTCTACTCTCTACTTCTATCATTTAGATTTGACATTATTAGATTCCACAGATATGTGAGATAACATGGTATTTGCATTTCTATGCCTGGCTTATGTAACTTAACCTGATACCTTCATATTATACAGGGCAGTTCTTACTGTAGTGTAGTATTTCATTGTATTTTCTATACGTTATCCTTTTCATTCCTCTATCTGTTAAAAGACACTTACTTTAATTTCTTTTCTTGGCTGTTGTGCTTATTGCTGCCGTAAATATGTGAATGCCGATATTAGCCTGTCTTTAAATTTACTGATTCTTTGGCTTTGGGTCCTTTGATAATCCTGTTGAAGTGTTTTGTTTTGTTTTTTTTTTTTATTTTTTCCTCTTAGTGTATTTTTCCTTTCCACTATTGGTTCTTTTTAGAAAACAGTTTATAAAGGGAATAAACCTGTTCAAAAGAAAGGAATTACTGAGTTGAGAAGCACAGGAGAGGAAGTGGGGAAAAGAGATACATCTATGTATGGAAGCCAAATGACTTGGATAATTGTACTGTGAATTTCTGCAGATCTATGGAAAGGAACAGTTAATGCCTAATTTGTTTTGTCTCCTTTTTTCAATTCTTTGTCCTTTTTCTCTTCTTAATTTCCTATATATTTCTTCTTTCTTCTAATTTTGCACACATATATATGGTAATATGAACAAGTAGTTTAAAGACAACATTATGCAATACAACAAATACTGTGAAATTCATATCATTTTGTTTAGTGAAATTCTGTATCATTTGTAATTTTTCTGTTTTAATACTACTCTGTATTCTCTTTAAATATAAAAATTAAAAACAGGTTATATATATACTGTTTTTTACTTTTGCTGAAATTTCCTGTTTTTTTATTCATGACATCTACCTTTTCAACACTGTAGTGAGCAACTTTGAATTTGTTAATGTTATTTTTTATTCTTTGATCATTTTAACATCTCATTTATCTGTGATTTTCTCTTAATTTATCTCTATTTATTTTTTTCATACTACTTTTTATGTCTTAAAGTTTTAGGTTAAAACTGTAGAAATAGGATAGTAGTGACGCACAATAGCCCCACTATTTGTACTAGGTCTTAGGGACAATGGTTTAGTCATTCTTGCCTGAAATTGAGCATTGTTTATAATTTCTTATTGTTACTGGTGCATCATGAACTTTAAATTGCTCTGACTTTATTTTGAATTTAGTTAAGTGATAATTTGTTGGTTTTTCTTAGTATTCTTCTTTTATCTTAAAACTCTTTTATTCTTAGTTCAGAAAAGTTCACCACACAAAGCTCCTTCTACCGGAATGAACAGCCATTACTTGTTACTGGGAGCATTTTGACCTGTGTTTAAGGGCAGAGGATGTTTTTTCTTCTTGCTCAGATTCAGTTTTAGTCATCTGTTTCCCTAACTCTTGAAGGTAAAGGCATTCCCCATAATCCTGCCTGCCTCCAAGAGGTTGAGAATATGTGGATTTCTAAATAGCAGTGCTTAGGATATTTCCTCCAGTGGAAAGGGGCCATCTTCTATGCTCTGAAAGTAAGAATGTATACTTTCTCCCAGGTTCCTAAGACATCTGTGTGTTCTGTAGAGGGCATAGGAAGAAAGATCCAGGCAATACTGCCTCTAGTCTTCCTCCTCAGTACTAGTGAGATTTGTCAAGAAGGTCCTGAAAGCTATTGTGGAAATCCCTTTTGTGTTTGGAATTGTAGACTCTCATATTACCCTACACTCCAACTTTAGAAATTTATTTAAAACTTTAACTGAAATCATCTTATGATTTAACAATTTATATGTTATCCAATGTCTTTTTCCTATGTTCTGCTTCTACCAAGCAAAACCTTGTGTCACAGATCTCCTCAGAGGTTCTTAGGTTTCTTCGGGTTTCAGGTTAGGGGTCGGTTGATTGCATGGCAGCCTCAACTTTGATAGTTCCTGGAAGAGTTGTGATTCCATAGATTGTCCTTTTCTCATAATCATTGTGGAGGACTCTTTACCTTTATCTTAACATAGAAGTCCTATATTTATTTTAAAAACTTTAGAATGTAAATTATGATTTTTAATTTATATTTTCAAAATATATATATGAGTCAAATAGTAAATGGTCTGAAGATAAGTGGGTTTCTAAGAAACTGGGTGTTTTTATCCCCTATCTGACCAAAGTGTGACTGCAGACTGCTTTTTATGAAGGGCTGAACCTTGGGTTGAGTAAATTTCTTTTAGGAGGGTTGTGATCCATCAGTGCATAGTCCTCAGAACTTTCTAAGGAATGAAATTCTCTACTCCAAAGGGTGACCTTGTGAAGAGACTGCAGCTCTTATTCATTAACTATTTATAATTTATTAAACTTTTTATTTAGAAGTAGAATGTCTACTTTAACTTCAGTTACTTAACAAGCAATTAGCTTTACCCTTTATATCACTAGATGTGTTGAATTTTCTTAATGATTTATATTCTATATTTTGTATTTTTATTTCATTGCTTTTTTCATTTTAATTTGAGTAAATGACAAAAAGGAAGATTGCTTTTCCAAGTTATTTTCAATCTGCATGCAAAAGATGCAATTAAAAATTTCCAAAAATGTACTCAAAAAGCTTTTATAATTAAGGACATGGCCAAAAAGAATCATGTTACTTAAAACTTGAAAAATGTTTCCTTGAAATTTAGTTTACCAATAAAGGAAGTATTTGCTTAAGCTTTAATTTCTTAATTTTTTGTACTCTCATCTATTTTGTTAATATGTACATCTTGCATTTGAAAATATATGTAATTTTGTGTAAAAGGAATGAGAAGAGAATGTCAGTTTTAAATGTATATGATCATGAAAAAATATAAACAAGCTTTTTTTCCCCACCATCTTGTTTTACATAATAGATCCAGTCCTAGAAACTTACTGGTTTCAATGACTGTCATTGGGTTACTGAGTCATAAATTCCAAAATTTAGAATATATTTACTTAATTCTAGCTAGCAGTGCTTAAGACATTTCCCCCAGCAGAAATGGGCCTTCTTCTGTGCTCTGAAAGTAAGTGTCTGTACTTTTTCCCAGGTTCCTAAGACTTGTATGTGTCCTATAGAGGGAGAGCATAGGAAGAAGGATCCTGGCAATGCTTTGATCTATCTAGTGTGTTGAGCTACATGTCATATTAGAAATATAGTGAAAGCCAAATGTAGTGAAACCAAATTAAGATCAATGATTGTCAGTTATTGATCATATGCAAATAAAAATTTTACATCCTTTCTCTGTCATCACTACTCTCCCATTCTTGTCTTGTCTTCTCTATTTAATTAAGCAAATCATTTCATTTACCTGTATCTGTTTATTTAATTTACATAGAAATAGTTCATTAGTAAAAATCTCTGTCATGGAGTTCAGTAATTTAGTTATTCCTTTATACCTTAGCTATATCATTTAGGAATATTACTTTATAGTATATATTTTTATTTCACATTTTACATATGAAAAAAGAAAATTATTGTTTATAAGGTTGTTCAAAGAATTTAGGAAAATAAAAAATAAAATCAGAAATAATAATTGTAATTTTGATAAGTAGCACAAACATAAAGCAGTTTATTATATAAAACTTGAAGTGTATGCTATCTTAAGTACTGGACTATTTTTCTAGAAGTCTAAAATATGTAGCAGAGAAACAGAAAAACTTTCCTATGAAATGTGTTTACAAATAGATTTATTTAAACAAAATATATGAAATCTTTTTCTTTTCCAAACTAATTCATGTATGTATAATCACCATTGTTTTGGATATATCTTTAGGCTAAGTCCTACGTTTAGCAAGATTTTGGTAACAATTTTATCCTTGGGTGTTTACATATTATTTTCTCCTGTAGCTTAATTACATTTTTATTCATATAAAAAAACTCCCTATGTAGTGTACATTGTTTTGTTTTGTTTTGTTTTCAGTACCAGGAATTGAATTCAGGGACCTACAGTTGCAGACAGATGCTGCACCATTGAGCTGCATCTCCAGCCCTTGCTCTGCTCTGCTCTGCTCTGCTCTGTTCTCTTCCTTCCTTCCTTCCGTCCTTCCTTCCTTCCTTCCTTCCTTCCTTCCTTCCTTCCTTCCTTCCTTCTCTCCTTCCTTCCTTCCTTCTTCTTTTTGGGTTATTTCCTTCAACAGTGTCTTAGAAGGGCTGGAGAGATGGCTCAGTGGAATAAGCGCTTCCCTGGCAAATGCAAGGGCCTGAGTTCAATCCCCAGTTCCACCAAAATAAAACAAAACAAACCAAACAAACAAACAAAAACCAGTGTTTTAGCCTGAATAAATGTGGTGTTTTGAATAAACAAAAATAAACTGAGAAAAATGAAAAATCACTACTTTTCCCTAAAGTAATAAAAATAAAATACAATTTCTGCAAAATAATTTATCAAAGAATTTTTATGGTTGTTAATGTGTTCCTTTTATTTTTATATTAGAGAGAAAATCCATTTTTATAGTTAAGCTGTGAAGTTCTATGTTAATATGGTTGTTAATTTTTTCATTCTCAAATTTTTTTATATGTGCTATAAAATTAAAAAAGGAGTTTTACATTGTTTCTCTGAGAAGGAAACTGAGATAACAAAATAACAAATATATATGTCCAATGGAGAAGGTATTGTTAAGCTTTTATTTGCTAGGCAATAAAGGAGAATCTAAGCTAAAGTTTGTTAATTTGAATTAGATAATTATGTTTCTGACATACTTTTTATAGTATATGCCCTCCTTTGAAATACATTATGGGAATCTTTAAACATTAACAGCCATAACTAACTGTATTCACCTTAGAATTTGATAAGAAACTTTGGTGTTCAGTTTTTTTAAAAATTTTTTTAAGGAGAAACATAGCAATATTATTTGAAATGGTTTTCACTACTTAAAATCTTTAAGCTTTTGCTGAGTAACATATTGTCTCTCCTCATTAGAAAATTAAAATCATTGCATCATTATATGTAACAGCAACATGTAGTGTTCTGTTAAATTTTATAAGAGAAATTGGCAAAAATCTTTGTAAGTATTATATCACTAAGAAATATTTTTCTCCATTACCCTGAAATTAAAATAATTTTCAATTAATGTATATTTATATACCCTCACAGAAATAATCAGTTTAGATTCATTAAAATATCTTGAGATTAACTGATTCCCTAAGAACTATATTTTTGCAATTCTGAACCTTTGAATTATTCACAAAATTATAGAAGCAAGGTGGGGCTTCAATCTATGGAAAAATATTACACTTAGCTTTAGTTACAAGAATCAAGAATTTATCTGAGGTAATTTTACTCCATTTATTTATCTTAATGAAAATAAATATACTTGCTGCAGTCATAATTTAGCTTTAAAAACTGTTAATAACTTCTGAATTTTTCTTCTTTGCTTACACTCACAATTATAATTCCTATTATTTTACAGATGAAATTAGTTTAGCTGGAAGTTCATTAGACATTCTTTGAGATATGAAATTAGAATGGATTAATGAAATGGTATATGCAAAAACGAAACTGTTGTTGCTCATTAAAAATCAAAAAATTTACTGTGATTATGATTATTCAGTAACTTATATTGCTAGCTTTTAAATTAACTCTTACTCATAGCAAACACTACTCTCATTAGAACATTTTCAAAGTGTACTGGCTTATCACATCACTACCACCCCTGAAGGTTTGTAGGAAGAGCAGGTTCTCAAAGAATCAAAATCTGGGATGGGGTTGAGAAGCTTGTTCAGTAGACCTCCAGGTGATTCTCATCCACTAAAAGCTTGTCAGCTATTGTCTGTTGCAGAAATAAGACTAGGCCGACTGTTGCCGTCTCATATCCTCCTCAGCTGTACCAAATCCCATCCAAATTGCTTTTGCTTGCCTAAAATTCTTCCTTCTTTTTTAAGTGAATGTAAAAGTAACTTAATCCAAGTTGATCAAAGATTTTGTTCTTTGTCAAAAGCTGCCCTCCAGAAAAGAGAAGACAAATTTTAACAGAAGGGCTAATGGTCAGGTTTTGACTGTTCAGAAATTTAAAACATGTTATTTCTAAGTGAGTAAAGCAAATATTCTACATTACTTTCTATTCTATAAATAGATTTTTAGTTCACCATGGTGGCACACTCCTCTAATTCCAGCACTCAGGAGGCTGAGGCAGGAGGATGGTTGTAAATGAGACCAGCCATGGATACCAAATATCAGACCCTATCTAAAAATAAATAAATAAAATAAAATCATAATAATAGTACAAGATACCAGAGTTAAATTTTAAATATTAGTACTACTTTGCAAATTATTCTGTAATTAAATATCTTTGTGTTTCTAAGTGTATAGTAGAACATAGGATCCAGTATAATCTCTTATTCCATAATACGCCAGAAGATTTCTTATCAAGTTATTCTCTTATATAACCAGAAATACTTTTTTCACCTATTTTTCTTTTTATGTAACATTCTAAGAATTCCAAACAGTACTTATGTAAGGCAATCAACTTAAAATTCAATAGTGAACAATGCCAACAATAATGTGAGGATATAATTTAAAAAATAGTTGATAAAAATAGGCTTATTCAAATGGTAAATGTCTACTTTGATGAAATAGGTCAGCTGAATTTCAGTCACAAACGTCAGGAAATACCTTCTTGACAATGAGGGTTAAATTCTCTGTACCTGGCACAGTGACAACATAGTAGGTGTTTACACCATTTTAAAAAAATGAATAGATACATGAAACATGCAAGAACTCATCTTCCAGGGACTCCTAGAACCATGATCAGTCCTTGGCCTTTTCAAATGGGAGAACTGATTCCTCACAGCAGAGTCATTCTAAATTAGCTGTGTCCTTGGATAGCCTTTTTAACAGCATGTGAAATTGCAGTATCACTTCTACAGTGGGCTAAAATTGGACTTTTATGAATTTCAAAAATTTTAAATTAGAAGTAAAGGTTTATTGAATATTTTATATTGAATTATATTTATTAGTCTTTATGTCTTAATTTCAACAGCATCACTGCAAAACTTGAAAGAGCTTTAGAAAAAGTTGCTCCACTTCTTCGTGAAATTTTTGTAGACTTTGCCCCATTCTTATCTCGCACACTTCTTGGCAGTCATGGACAAGAGCTATTGATAGAAGGTATGATTTCTTTATTCTGATTACTTTAGTTACCTATAATGTATCTATTAATCATGGCATAGTTTGTGCTTCTAGAGGAATATATATTTCCAAAATAATGTTAAGATATTGCATCCACAGTTTCTAATAAGATTTTCAATATATGATTTCTAATTTACTCAATTTTAAAATGACGTTTTCCATAGCCAATGTCAGTGACTAACAGAATTTCGAAAATGAACTTTAAAAAGGTACTGGAATGAGGAAGTCTGGTTTTTCTAATCCCAGTCTTTTTAGGACTGCTATATAATCTCTCATTAGGATAGTGCGTTTACTGAACAGTGAGATCTAAAATTGCCTTTGAACTCAGGGCCATATTTCTTTTAAAGAAAATTTCTTCTAGCATTTGTAATATGCAAACCATTAACTGAAAAAAACATTAAAAATATAGGTAAATACTGGAATGCAAGTTGACCACACTGGTATTTTCTGCCCATTTACACTTAGTAGTGTGAGGAAGCAAAGATGAAGGTTTAATTTCCCATTTCAGAGTGGCTTTGAAAAAGTTAAATGATGGTTGAATGATATTTTCTTTTAAAAGTTTATTTATAAACTTCAGAAAGAACTAATGAATATCAAGATGATCCTATAGATAAACAGTTGCTTTGGGTGTGTCATTTTAGATAATCCATAGATATAGCAGCCTTTCATATTGTTTCAGCTTTTTAACTTTCCATTTTCAGAACAAGTAAGTTTTCCCATGCCCCCTTCTGTCATTGTCTCCTGTTTGTTTGCATAAAGTTTCTCTGAATAAAGGCAGGTATAGTCAATAGTGCAGCCTGTTACAGGTCACAGAGTTTGAATCCTAGTTTCTAAGTTTGTTCTATGCCCTTTGTAAATTACTATGCGACTCTGAATCTTAGTTTCCATTTAATAAAATGGAATTAGTGATAACATTCAATTGTTCTTGCAAAAATTAAATTAAATAATGGATATAAAACTTTTCAAACAAGGCACATAGTAGCAAGATAGAAACAGGAGAATGCCAGAACTTTGAAGCAATTTGAGCAGAATGAAGTACAAGGAACCTGCTAGATATCAGGCCAAGAGTTAAAGGGATCTTTGACTCTACCTGGCTCCAGAAAAGAAGAGCAGGAGCACCGCTCTTAGGTACTACTGTCGTCACCGGTATTGTTATGACTTGTACTTACAAAGCAAAATTTTGAAGAATGATATTTAAGAAGAGTTATACTACTTTAAAGCCACTTCAAAATGATCCTCTTAAGCAGTTGTTGAAAATTTAAAAACTATTCCTTAACAACAAATTGTACCTATAATTTAAATAGCTTTGTCTATATATAATTTTGGAACAAAGTTGTTTGTTCACTGAGATACTCAGGTAAGTAATATTTGCACCAGGAGTGCCTTAATTTAAAGACATGATCATTACTTATTTCCAAGGATCTTGTAGTCTGATAAGAAAACAACATAAAAACCTGTCATTGAAATTCAGTGCTTTACATACTACATTAAAGTGTATACAGGGTATGAAAGGATATACCCTCCTAACTGAATCAGCAGTTACATATATCTTCTATCTCTCCTGATCTTAAAGCCTTTCCTTCATCTTTATATATTTGGAAAGGTTAATTTGTGGGTTTTGATTCTACTGTATTGATATAACAGCTCAGCCCAGTGTTCTGAATTGCAGCAGATTTGATGTCTGAAGTAGGCATCTCAAACTGGATATTCCACTGAGACCTCGTATTTACTTATTGCAAAGTTTGCCCATCCTTTCTCTAAATTAACCCATATAGTTTATTAACATCAATAATAATGTAAAACTTCAAGGTTAAAATGTGAATTTTCTTTCCTCCTTCAGCTGAATTACTTGGTGAGTATGGTTATAATTACTTGACAAGGATTAATACTCTCTGAAAATAATATGAACTTAGAGTCTGGTTTTCTAAATATTATTAATGTTACAAATACCGTATCAAGCTTTGTTTAATAACCTTCCAACATAGCATAAATATGTTACCTAAAAGTGGAGGCCTTATAATGATAGATTTCAAAGACAATGTGTTACTGAAGGAGTTTTTGACTTTCTTTTGCTTTTAAAAGGTATTTAAGTAAACTTTGAATAAAAAAATATTTAATATTTGCAAAAAATATTTTGATTTCCTTGCAGTTATAAGTCTTATGTTAGGAGTGAGAATGCTGGTTATTTGTGTTTTCATGGTATTATGTAACATGTATTGCTTTTATAATTTAAAAAACTCATTAAACTTGAATTGCAAAATAACCTTAAATGTTCTCATATTCCTGTTAGAGAAAACACATTTTTGTATTTATGTATATCTTTTTTTAAATTTACAAATTTTGTAAATGTTGTATATGCAAAGATAAAATAAAATATAAAATTAGTAATGGATGCTGTACAGTTATTAAAGCTAAGTCATAGATTCTGCAGTAAATTTTCTAATATACCAAAGGAGAGGTAATGTTAGGTTAAGTTATAAGGGCTTACATTACTTTTTCCTATATGATTGTCTGACAATTTTAGGTTATAAGGAATTACTTGTAGATACTGTCCAACTGACCTATATCAGACAACGAAGATGTTCAATTGTAGCCTGCTTTCCAGAATTCTCCATGGCCACTCATCTATCCCTTAATATTTCTTCTCCTCAGTATGGAGAAGTAGGAGAAATACTTGAGTAATTGAGAGCTATTTTCTTGGACTTCTCTAGGTTTACTTCAGACATTCTCTATTGAGTCAAAAGATAACAGTATGTCTCTACTGATATCAGTGCATACAGGACAACTTGGATTTTTAAAAAGATTACTATACAGAAAACAATGCATTAGAATGTGTTGGAAATTGTATGTTTATATTGTGTCCCTCTGGCTGAGTACATTTTTTAACTTGTTTTTCTTTTCTTTTTTTCCCATAATTTTATTGATAAACAAATAGCAATGAGACAGTTTCAAATCAGATTGGTACGACAGTTTCAATAATTAACACATTGCATACATTCTTCCTAGTGGTTAATTGCTGTACAAGATGTGGACATTATATCCTATTTACAAACACCATTAGAACAAATCATTCTATTCATTAAGAGAATGTAACTATATATCTATCCTAACCACTTTGAATACACAGATACAGTCTTCTGTATACCCTTTTTTTGTTAAGTTCTGTTATTTGAATATTATAGGTGTATAAACTCAGCAAAATATTCTAAAAGAGTCCAGTAGCCCTTAATAGTATTGGGTCTTCCGCCTGACTGGCAATGTCAGAAATTGTTGACCTGAGTCCCCTACAGCACAACATAACCTCATGGCTTTACTTCTTAAATTTCATTTTTATACTTTTCTGCTGGATGGTTAAGACCAAGGTAAAGCAGGACCTATGCAACAAGAGTTGTAGCTTTTGGGTCTGAGAAGGTCAGTGAAATCCTCTCGGGATTTATCCTTAGATCCTGTACCTCAGATTGTAGAACCTTGTCAGTGTCAGCCATGTGGATGAGTCACGGCCATTGCTTGGCCAGTGTGCTCTCTGTGAAAGCCTGAGAGAATCTTTTCTCTCCATGTGACTCTCCTGAGGCACACTCTACATCATCGATCACTTTCCTCTTTGGCCCCATAATCAGAAAATTTGGGACACTACTAAGTTACATGACGTTACAGTGCAAGTTCTCATATGTCATTTTTTAACCTGTAACTTGTCTATACTTATAAAATATTTTAATTTATCTAATTTTTAAAATAGAGTATTTATCTTTACCTGCTAATCATTAAATGACATTTCTCCATACAAGGATGATTACAAATGGATGGTACGTTTTTGAGTTGCGAGTTTTGTTTTTTAAAGTTGTTACTCTTAAAGCTGGCAACCTTAAGATATGGTCTTAAGATAATGAGATATTGTTTGGTTACTCCATATAGTCCAGAAGTCTAGAAACTATTGGTGTATAGTAGAGCAATAGTCAGTAGCTCTCAGAATTCATTTATGAACTTCCTGTCCATGTCAAGCTAGTCTCTATTCTCTTGCCATTGAAGACATTGTTTAGCATGTAAACCAATTATGCAGTCATCTTCCCTTTCTTTTCTGCAAGTGTTCCTTTTACATAGAATCCTTTTTCCTTTTTTCTCCCCACAGTTATATTCATTGCTTCAGTCCTGTTTTATTGTTTTAAGCCAAATTAATACCTTCTCTTCTGTGTTTCTCTGGCATTGTCCTAATATATTACTAATAAAATTATCTTTTACTAATAGCTAGGAAGTACTTTAGAGTTTATATTGATATTGACTAGTTTTGATTTTTTTAAATAATAAAGAAGGATTTTTCCTATGCTCTTGAGTAGAGCATTGGTATTGTTACTGGCAATTTTTGGTAAAATTTCAAAATGAGACTGACAAAATTTCATGTTGTATGTGCTAGAATTCTCCATATTGATCATCTTTTTATGGCATAATTTTGCTATTATACTCATCCAAGTTTTGCTCTATAGTGTTCTCTACACTGGCCAATAGAAATGAATGTCTGTCTCTCTATTCCTGGTCTCCCCTCTCCCTTCTCCTCCTGTTTCCTCTCCCTTTTTCCCCGCCCCTTTACTCCTTGCTACTCCACTGTCAGTTCTTTTTCTCCTTCTTCCATCTCTCTCCTCTTTTCTTTCTTACTATATGTTGCTTTAGTACTGGGGCTTGAGACCCAGAACTTTGGGCCTAGGCTAGCCCAGTGCTCAGCTATTGGACTACATCTACAGTCACCATATTGTCATTGTTGTACCTGTACACTTGTTCATACTTTATTTTGTACTCTCTCCATTTGCTTTCTCCTACTGAATTATGCTATTCTTCATCCTGGAAGAAAAACTGTCAAACTGTTATGAAGAGCCCCAGATAGCTACATAATAAACATAGCTTCATTGTGGCCATTTAATAGCATGATTTATAGTATAAATACACAAATTGATTATAGTAGGTATATATGCAGGTATAAAAATCTATAACCAAAGATGCCAATGTTACATGTAGTTCAGAATATCTAGATTTACATGGCTTGAGCTCAGAAAATGAAAGCATCTGCTTAGGCGTGCACATGAGCTGGGGGCCCCACCCCTGCCTCTGGGACAAACTGAGATGGCCACTGAGACTGGTGGTGTGCACCTGTAATCCCAGCGCTTGAGAGGCTGAAAATAGGAGGATCACTATAAGTCTGATAAGTGTAGTGAGACTCTGTAGACCCTGTACTACATACATTTTTAAAAATGGCTTGGTACACCACTATGTAATCTACTTCAGAGAAACAGTTGCTTTTCTGTGAAAGAGAACTGAATAGAGCTTATTTTACAAATGGGGTTTAGAACAAGTAGGGCCAGTTGTAGATTTGGTGCTGAATATTAGGAAGTGCAATAGAACCAGAGGCCTGAAGTAGCCACCCAGGGTCAAGACTAAGATCAAGAGAGAGACTATGTCTAAGTTTGTGTGTGTTTGTATTCAAAGTGTCTGTTTCAATATCCTATTCCACCAGGGCCCAGAGTAATCCTGAGAAACCACTGTTTATATCTTTGAGCATTATTTTATGTTGATTAGAAACTTATAAAATTTTAAAGTAATTTAATTATAATGAGTATACAAAGAGTATCCTAAGTGTCCAGTTACAGAAATGAAGTACAATGAGACTTCATACAGCCAGAGCATGCGGGAGGAGAGTCATTCAGCAAGGCTGTTTACTGCTTTTGACACTCAGCCACTTGCCTCCTGCTTTTGCTTCCTTTGTGCTCTTCTTGAGGCTTTTCACTTTTCCTGCAAACTGCTCTCTGTGCTTAGTGATCATAATGTGGCACACTGTAGCAATCCTGCTGTAATATAAATGGGCTGGAGAGGGGTGTTGTTTTATTTTGTTCTTGTTTTTAAGTACTGAAGAGTGAACCGCATCTCTTTGCACTAAACCACACTGAGCTGCCCAAAATAGGATGAAATTTATAATACTTTGTCCTTAGCCATCCAGAGTGCTGGGTTTACCATGCCTGGTTTTAATCTTTTAATGTATGTAATCATCTGAATATAGATATTGCTGATCAAGAGAAAATCTGAATGAGTCATCTGGAACTGAGATTTTGTTCCCTGTGAGTTAGGTATTTTGTCCTATTAAAATAATCTGAAATCTGGAATCAGGTAAGGGTGGGTAAACTTAGATGACACACAGGAAGCTGCCCTTTCTTTAAGAGCTATATGTAAGTTGAAGCAGTTTTGATGAAACAGTACAGGAAGTTTCACTAAAGTATCTACTGTACTTTTAGTGGCATCATTAAATATTTGATGAAAATCATATACTTAGGATTCTTTATAGTTTCCAGTACTAGCACAGGAGGAGGGGGACTCACATTTTTTATTTTTATTTTTAATCATTTTAATTAATTAAATATTGAAGTTTGATACAAGATCTTGCTGAGCACTTCAGACTTGTAGTTGTCCTCTTGTCTCAGTCTGCCTACTACTGGGATTACAGGCTTGCACTACCACTCCCAGTTTTGGGGCTTACATGATGCCCTCAAGCTTTTTAAAAGATAAAAATACACATGAAATTTCTACCTCTGAGAACTGGACTATTTGAATCAACTTAGTCAAGATGTCTCATTTTTACATATCCCTGATTTTGTCCACTAAAACAGAGCAATAGAAGGTTAAATAAAGATTACCAGAATAGCAGATGAATATTTTTTAAAAAACTAGGTGATAAAGGAGCCTATTGAACATTATAGTATGCCCAAGTGGAGAAAACTTAGTTACAGCTACATAATACACATGGTATGTTGTATGCAGCAATGGGGGAAAAGGGAGAGTGAGCATTTGAGGAATTCGGTCTGCAAATAGTATTTAGGAAATACAGGTCAATTTGAGCACATCAGTTATAAGGGGGAGAACTTTTACACACAGGAATAGCAGATGATTCCAAGGATTCCTTGGTAAGTTTAAAAAAGGAAGAGCTGTGTAGGCCCTATGCAAAATTAACAACCCAGTATGTGTTGCATGACAGTACTACTTTGAGGAGAAAATTCTGTGCATTAAATCCAAATCACTAAAGAATAAACAAAAGAAAGAGAAAGTAACCAGTAACGAAGAGAAAGTACAAATAAAACTGGGAAAGACAAACTGAACCAGTAGATCTCAGAAAATAGTTTGTCATTTTTTAAAGCTACATGTGCTCATTTGTTTCATTTCACTGTAACAAATAGGTCAGATATAAGTGGAAGAGCTATTTTGGCTCCTATTTTCAGAGGTTTCAGCTCACAGTTGGTTGGCCTCCGGGCATTTGGGCTTGTGGTGAGGAAGCATATCATGAGGAAGAGTTTGTGGAGGAAGAGATCTATTTTCCTCATAGTGGCCAGGAAACAAGGAGGGCAGCAGAAAGGGGCTGATTTCCCACATCTCCCTGAAGTACAGACTCCCAGGAGCTGAACTGCCTTCCACTAGGTCCCACCTTCCAAAGGTTCCACCTCTTCTCACTAGTGCCAAGGGGTGGTGGCAAAGACTAACACATGGGCCTTCAGGAGACATTGAAAATCCAAGGTATAACAACATGAAAACAACAGCAAAGAGATTTTCTGAACCCTAAGAGGGAAATGCTATTTAAAAATTATCTAAAAGTTATAATATAAATGTATGCATAAAATTACAATATAATGTATGCATAAAATGATACTACAGTAAGAAAGATAAAAATGGATGTAAAAGTACCCCTCAGGCACAGAAAGCACTCCATAAAAATGTCTGAAAATTTGAAATGGGCTAAAACAATTGAAAAAAATAAAATATAGACAACCTGACAAATTTGATGGTAAAAATCAAGAATTAGAAATAAAGCTGAAATAATTTTAGTAATGAAAATACCTGTCATATTTTCATATATAAACACTGTAAACAAACTGTAAATATGAAGAAATCACACAGTGTTACTGCTATTAGTCCCTCCAGAGGAATCCATTGCAGAATAAGTCTCAGGCCACCAGGCAACCAAACTAACTGATGCTGTCTCACTTGACTTAAATATAGATGACCATCAAATACAGATGTATATGGGGCAGTAACTGTGCTCCATACTACAGGCCAGAGAAAATGAGATCCAATGGTTACATGTTCTGAAAACTGTTCATAAGAGTGGCAGTGATTATATCAGAAGAATAAATATTTTTATGAAACATGTATATTATGAAATAAGTAATTATTAATATTCTAATTATTTTTATCCCAACACTTGAAAATTAGCATTCAAATTGGAGATGCAGAGATAAAATAAGAGTTCAAGTAAAAGATTTTAGTTCTGACTTTAAATTGGACGTTATCAGTGTGTATTTATACATACCTATGCACTAGCACATGCAAACATATATCCATGTAAACTTTATATGTAGTATATACTCATGACTATCTAATGTTTGACCTAGACAGCATGACCAAGTCAGTACTGCTGAGCACATTTACAGTCCAGACTGCAGTCTTGAAATATCATTAGTCACTGAAAGAAACAAGAACTTTTTAAAGAAATAGGTCATTTCAAGGCATACTGGAAATGTTAATGATTTACTAGAAAGACTTTGCAGTTCCAAAATGCAAGGGTAATATTAAAATTGTCAAAGGTGCTCAGGAGACAACTTGAAGAGATTTCTGCTATCTAAAGATAGGGCAGCTTGAATATAGGTGTAATAACTTCACTGTATTAGCCACACAAATATGTTTTAGTCCATACATCCATAATGATAAGTTACAGAATGATATGGTCAGATTTGGAAGATAATAAAGGCATTTCAAAAAATTATAAATAAGGGAAAAATAAAGGATTCTGTTCTTTTTTGTAAATTAATCCATATGTTATCAAATTATGAAAAAGTAAGAGTTTCTTTTCTTTACAGAAATATGTAATTTTATAAGTAGTGAAGGTTTTTGGGGGTTAAATTACCACTTAGGATCCTCAAAGGAAATAATAGATGTAAGTGACAGTGTCTGCCAGCATCCCCCCAACAGAGACAAATAGACAGCCAGATGGAAAAATACCACTACCAATTAAGACAACTGCCTGAATGAATAAAATGAAGCTGAATCTGATTAAACTTTTATACTCACCATGTTAAACTGTATACCATGGGGATTCAATCATCAGAATTTGCATTGCTGAAAATTCTGCAATGCAAGTAACAATTTCTTCAAAATCAGTTAAATGTGGAAGAAAAAAGAGATTACATGTTAAGGGCCTTCCTAAAACAATCAGTAAAACTAAGTTGTTTTTGATAGTGTCACTTAGGGGATAAAACTATTAAGAAAAGTCATAAATGTTACATAGAGATTTATTCCAGGATTTGATTAGGATGAGACCCACAATACTTTATAAAAGTCTATTTCTTTGTCTGTGGAGTGATTATCAGTAATTGCTTTATAAAACTTCAGTAGCCTGGTTTTTATGAGGTTATTTTTTAGTGTAAAATAGTGTGTGTGTGGCACTGAGAACTGATCACGGAGCCTGGAACATACTAAGTACACAGTGTACTACTGAGCTACATACCTAGCTCAAAATAAAATATTTTTAATGTCCTTTATAGAGAAAGTTATTAAAAATTTCAATGATGTTATGAGACTTAAATAACAATGATATGTATCATCTTCATGGAGCTAGGCTCTTCATAATGAAGTTATTTCAGTCCATGTTAATTCATCAATTTCAATAATGCTTATTTTAAAGTTCTAAAATTATTTTTGTGAAATTTAACAAGCTATCTTTTATATTTCTGTAATTACATAAAGGCATGAAAATAACCAAAATAATGTTGAAGCTGAACAAGCTATTATAACGTAGCAGTAATTCAAAGATAGATCATTGTGTCTGAATAAATACGCAGAATCAGATTCTATATACATGTGTTTGCATGTCACAGACTGCCATTGTAGATTGTTAAAAAAGGATGAACAATGCAATAAATATAAATCAGTGGAATATATGTTTCTTAATTATACAGACAGAAACAAAAATTAAATGTTTTCCTCACTAGGTTTACAAAAGTTATTGTGAAGCAAAATTGAAAAGCAAAACTTTAGGGGCAGGTAAGATAGCTTAGTGGTCTAAAGTGCATGTGTAGGCAAGCTTAGGCAGGCACAGGAACGGCGATTCCATCCCCAGCACCACTTGCTGCCCCAGCCCTGCTCTCAGGGTGGGCTGAGCTGGAAAAAAAAAAAAAAGCAAAACTTTAAATATTTGTTACAAGAACAAATGTTCTTACAAGAGCAACTGTCAGATATTATCAAAAATATTAAAATAGGCAACATTTCTTAAACCAAATACAAAAGTTCAAAACCTAGTCAACAAAAAGCCACACACAAAACAATAGGAAATATCTAGGATTGTAGCTCAGTGGAGTGCTTGCCTTGGAGTTTGATGTTAGAGTTTAGGGCCTTGGTTTTATCTCTAGAGCACCTGGGAAATTCCTTGAGATTTTGTTTGTTCTTATCCCTCAGGCTTCTCAGCTGAGAGCATGGTTGGCAGGAAACTACATATGATTTTGATTTCTTCCTTTGGGATAAAAGGAAAAGAATGAAACTTACTTTGAATATTTTTGTCTATTTCCTACAAAGAAATGGTTTATCTTGGAAATACAGCATCTTAAAAAATAAAAAATAAAAAAAGTGAAATGGAACCGGGGAGATAGCTCAGTGGTCTAAATGCCTGCCTGACAAGCACAAAGACCCAAGTTCGATCCCCAATACCGCATGCCAAGCTGGCCCAGTACTGAGCCAGCCACGAAAACTCGGCATGGTGGTGCACACCTGTAATCTCCTCACTGAGGAGCCTGAAACAGGAGGATCACTATGAGTATGAGCTGCATAGCATGACCCTGTACCAAATAAATAAAAGGTAAAAAAGTAAAATAGGTGATTTTAATTTGTATGTAGTACACATGACAACCTATAGAAAATATCCAGATTACAGACATGATGATAAAAGCACATGCAAATAAAATTCAAATAAACAACACAGGAACAAGTAAGGAAAGAAATGAGAACCACAAATGGATTGAGGCACACAGAAATTCATATAGTGTCACTAAGAGGTTTTCTATAACATTAGTGATACAGGCGAAAGAAACTCCTAACCTGCTAAATCTCAGATATGAGTTCCTGTTCTCTAAAATTGAGGAATACATTCTGGGAACAGTGGAGGTTAAGAGCAGAATTCATTTATTGGGAAAATAAAGTTTCTGTCCAAGAGAGACTGAAAGGGTCCCAAGTGAATTGCCAAGGACTCTGCCTTTTCTAGGGACTCTTATAGAGCAAAAGCAAGAGGTTAGGAGGGTCAAGGGGGGGAAATGGGAAATCATAAGGTGGGCATGGGTGGAACAAAATTATGGTTAACCAATGAGATTATGAGCTTAATTGCTTAGATAATAATTGATTAAATGAGGGGCTGGCCAAATAGCTCAGTGGATTAAAACACCTGCAAGCAGGTCCAGAGGCCTAGGGTTCCATCCCCAGGGTCTGCTTTGCTGGCCCCACCCCCAGGACACAGAGAGGGCAATTGAGACAATGTGGTGGTGTGTGCCTGTAATCCCAGCACTTGGGAGGCTATAACAGGAGAATCACTATGAGTCTGAGCTAGTAGTGAGACCCTGAACACCCTGTAGACCCTTCCCTAAAATACAGAAAAAAAAAAAAAATGATTGATTTAATGAGGATCAAATGAGGAAGAGAGGCACATAGCAAGTAGGCAGGATATAGAACAGAGGCTGTTCCTGGAGGGGGTTGGTAGTATCTCTTCCTGGCTTTCCAGAGATAACAGATAGCTGTGTAGAATATCAATCACTGTTGTTTATCCTTAGGGGAAGAATGTGGGCACATTCATTCCATCCTTTTTCTTGAGGTCTGTGTTATCCTCAGCAGATGTGTCTGTGTTACAGTTGCAATGTCTTCTGCACTGTCTTCTGCACTGGCTCCTTCTAGGGCTCAGCCCTGTCTGACAGTTCACAGTAATTCTACCTAACCTAGCTTTCTATAGCATTAGCAACTTAAAATGTAATTTGACTAAACTTCTGAATCAAAAGTAACAATTTGGGCTAGTAAATTTAGTTTTGAAAATCTAAAAAAAGAGTTCAGTAAGCTAACTATAAGCTATTTAGAAGAGACTAATTTTAGGATATACATAATTTAAAAGAAAGGATAAAAGATATTTTTATGAAAATAATAGAACAATAAAAATAACTATAGTGCTATAAAACAATAGAGATATTAAATAAAAAACTACTACAGAAATGAAGAAGAAAAATATATTAAGGCTAAAATGGTCAGTTCGGGCTGGGGTGATAGCTCAATAGAATAAGCACTTGCCTGGCAAGCACAAGGGTCTGAGTTCAATCCCCATTTCCGCCAAAAATAAAATAAAATAGTTCATCAAGAAGATTGAGATTTTTTTGTTCTACAAACAACAGAGTTCCTAAATACAAGAAACAAATATTGACAGAATTGAAGGGATAAATAAATCTATTTTTAGTAAGGCACGTAAATATCCATTTCTATAATAAAGAAAACAATCAGGTGGTTAATAAGTTATCAGACAAGTTCGCAACATTATAAATTGGTTGGACTGACATATACTGCCATATATGCTGGTATTTTTCCACCAGCAGAAAAAATATTTACATTTTTTTTATAAATTTTATTTGTGTGTGTGTGTGTGTGTGTGTGTGTGTGTGTGTGGCCAGCTCAGCCCACCTAGGGGCCGGGCTGGCTGGCATGTGGTGCTGGGGGATTGAACCGCGGTCCCTATGCTTTGCTAAGCTTATTCTAAGTAGGTGCTTTAGACCACTGAGCCATCTCACCAGCCCTACATTCTTAAGTGTACAAGGATCATTCCATCGGAGACACTAATTTATGATCTAAAACAAGTCTGATGAATTTAGAAAGGTTTTTTTTTTTTTTTTTTTTTTTTTTTTTTTTTTTGGTAATCCCAGTTGAATGGAACTAGAAATTAACAGCAGAAGGAAGATTTGAACCTCTACAAATGTATGAAAATTAAACAACATATGGACTATAAACAAAAGTAAGTCTAAGAAGAATTACAAAGGAAATTAAAAAATTTAAAGACAATGTACCAAAATTATAGACAAAGGGAAACAAAATAGTAAGACAAAAATTGATAGCTAAAAATGTTCACATTAAGAAGAAAAATTTTCAGTCAACAGCCTAAATTTATACCTTAAAGAATTTAAAAAGAACTGTCTAAATCCAAAGTTAACAGAAGGAAGAAAACACAGAAGATTAATGTACAGTTTAGCCAGACGTGTTGGTCTGTACCTGTAAACCCAACCCTGTGTGATGCACAGGCAGGAAATGCCAAGACTAGACTGTGAACCTAGTCATATAGCAAGATCCTGTTTCAGAATATAAGAAGTTTTTAAAAAGGACTAAAGAAAAATGTCAGTATGAAGGTTCTAGATTCAATTATCAATACCAACAAAACACAACAAACCTGGCAAACGTTAGGTAGATTATGTTTGTTGTTGTTGTTTAGTTTGTTTGAGACAGTATCTTACCATATAGTTCAGGCAGGCCATGACTTCACTGTGTAGTTCAGGCTTTCCTCAGACTCTTGGCAATCCTCCTGCCTTAGCCTTCTGAGTACTAGGATAACAGGTATAGGCCACCATGCCCTGAATAGATTAAGAAAATCAGAAGATTTTAATAACTAAAATCATAATTAACATTTATGGTACTGCTATGAAATTAAAAGGTTTACAAGGGAATACAGTAATAATACTATGCCTTCAAATGAATAACATAGGGAAGGTAAATAAACACATGGGAATTCACAACCTACCAAAATTGAATCAAAATTGTTACACGTCTGTAACAACACAGGAAATACTATCAGTAATCAGAAGTGTTTCTATATTGCAAAATCCAGGACCAAATGATATTATTGCTACATTCTTCCAAACATTTAAGAAAATTAATATCATCTAAAAATGTAAAGAATAGAAAATGTTTCTACTGATTATATGAGGCCAGCATTACCCTAATACCATGGACTATAAAGACATTAAGATAAAAGTATAAAACCAGTATCCCTTACAAATGTTAATGTAAAACTGCTTTACAGAGTACTAGAAAATTAAACGCAGCATATTAAAGATTATACACCATAGCCAAATGGGATTTATTCCTGGAGTACAGTGATGTTTCAGTATACAGAAATGATTAGTACAATACAACACATTAACAGGAGAGGAAAGTATCATTTCAATTGAATGAATTCAGCACTCTTTTGTAATAAAAGTACTCAACAAACTAAAATTGGAATAAAACTACTTAGGCAAGGGGGAGATGGCTCAGTGGAATAATTGCTTCACCGGCAAGTGCAAGGGCCTGAGTTCAATCCCCAGTTCCGCCAAAAGAAAAAAAAAAAAAAAAGAAACCACTGTCACATAGTATAAGGCCACATATGAAAAGCCCAGAGCTAATATGAACAATGGATTTGGAGGACTGAAAGGTTTTCCTTTAAGTTCTGGTAGTTTTATTTTAACACAGTTCAGAAAGTTCTAATCAGAGTAACTACTTTTAAGACTAAGGAAATAAAAACATAAATTGGACAGGGAGAAGTAAAATGACCTGTTCTATGTAGCATTATTGCATATGGAGAAACCTAAGCATTTCAAAAATACCTGTTAGAAGTAATGCATGAATTCAGCAAAGTTGCTACAATATTGACATCCCAAAACCAACTGAATTTTTGCATACTAACACTGTACAGTCCAGAAAGGAATTAAAACAATTCGTATTATAATAACATCAAAAAGAATAAAATACTCAGAAATAATTTTTAAAAGGTGGTAAAGAGGGCTGGCCAAATAACCCAGTGGACTAAAGCGCCTGCTTAGGCAGGTGCAATGACTGGGTTTGAATCACTGCATGCTGTGCCGGCCCCACCCTGGGGGCACACTAAGAGGGCACTGAGACTGGGCGTAGTGGTGTGCACCTGTAATCCCAGCACTTGGGAGGCTGAAAACAGAAGGATCTATCACTATGAGTCCAATCTGTGTAGTGAGACCCTGTAGACCCTGTACTAAAATACCAAAAAAAGAAAAAAGAAAAGAAAAATTTTAAAAGGTGGTAAAAGACTCCTACACTGAAACTCCTACACTAAAACACCAATTATTTCATTGGTGAAATAATTATAAAAGAACAAGTAATTAGAAATATATCCCATTGTTCATGTATTGGTAAACTTAATATTATTAGAGTGTTAATATTATCTGAAGAAAATGGCAGTCTTTGTAATCTGTCACATTACTAGCATTTTTTACAAACATTAAAAAAAAATGTTCTCAAGTATAATCTTTAGGAACCCAGACTATACAAAAATACCGAAAAATCTAGAAAGTTGTTAGCTGGATCATATTTGAAAACTTGCTACAAAGCTGCAGTAATCAAAACAGTACAGTATTGGCATAAATGCGAACATACAAAACAGTCAAACTCTCAGTACTAAATCTTCGTATATTGTCAAATACTTTTTAGCATGAGTACCAAGGGATTTAGTGGAGAAAGAAGCCTTGCCTATACATAATGTAAGGAAAGATATTTTCATACAAAAGAAGTTAGAACCATATCTTCTACCTTATACAGAATTGTTTTTTCAGTTATACTTTATTTTGCAAATATGCAAAAATTAACTAAAAATTCTTAAAAGACCTGGAAGTAAAAACATAAAACAATAGAACTTGTAGGAGAGAAGCTTTATATTTAATTTGTCCATTTCTTAGGTGTGACACCAAAAGCACAGTGAGCACGTAAAGTGAGATGTACCCAATGGACTATTAAAATTTGAAATTTCTGTGCATCAGAGGACATTATTGGTGGAGTAAGTAGGAAATCTGTGGAGAAGAGGAAGAAAGTATTTGTAAACTATGTTACTCTGAAGGAGTTAATATCCAGAATATATAATAACTGTTACAGTTCAGTAGCAATACCCACAAATAATCCAGTTTATAAACAGGACAGAGAAAAATGCAGTATAGCACCAAAGTCCCACTAGGATGGCTGTTATCTAAAAGGAAGGCAGGGAAGGAAGAAAGGAGGTAGGGAGAAAAAAGAAAACTAAAATTGTTTGCAGATGTGGAGAATTGGAAAGCTGGTCCTTGTTGGTTGGAAGGTAAACATGTAACAGCCAGTATGAAAAATATATGGCAAATGTTTTAAAAAGAATCCTATGATCCAGTAATTCCACTTTGAATATATATTTAAAATAGATTAAAGCAAAGTCTAAAAAAATATTCATAGTAGTGTTGCTTAAAATAGGAAGTGAAAGTAACCTATTTTTCCAATAATGAAAGGATATATACATTGTGGCTTATATATACACCAAAATAAAGGAATAAAGCTAGGTTCTAAGGGGAACACCTGTAATTCCAACACTTGGGAAAATAAAGAATGAAAATCCAAGTTCAAGCCCTGATTGTGTGAGTTAATGATACATGGTCTGAAAATTTTTTTCAAAAAAATTAAAAATAATAACCATCATCAAGACATCTAATAATATTAAATAATGGAGAGGCTTTTAGGAAAAAGGAAGCATTTTACACTGTTGATGGGAATGTAAACTAGACAACCACTGTGAAATCAGGTTGGAGATTCCTCAGAAAACTAAAAGTGTAAATTCCATTTCACTTGGATATTCCTCTTCTGTGTATCTAACTTCACAAAAAAGTTAGTCATCATATTACAATGATATGTGCATACCATTTTCATAGCAGCACAATACGTAATACCTAAATCTCAGATTCGTCTGTCTATCAACAGAGGAATACATAAAGAAAATATGATATATACAAACTATGGAATCACGTTTACGCATAAAAAAGATAAACTTGTGTCTTTTGTAGGAAAACAAATGTACCTGATACTATAATGTTAAATGAAATAAAGTAGACAGACACACAAGGACTGAAAATACTATGTACTAAAAACAAGTACAAATAACAGAGGGATCAAGGGATGGGCAGAGGGGAAAGGGAGGGGAAAAAGGGATGAAAGGGTATTAGCATGTGTGTTATACATAACTGACTTCACACAGGAATTATGTTTGTGTTTACAACTTAATAATACAATGAATGTATGAATGAAAATTCTGATATTGACACACATAGATATACCTTTGAGATAATCAGTCAAATGTAGTATGACTGAATTTAGATGAGGTGTATAGAATAATCACCCTTAGGAATTAGAATGGTAATTGCCAGTGAATGGAAAGAAGGTATGAGAAACATATTTATTTAATGGGATTTGTTTAATTGTTCAGTGGAATTAAAAATTTAAAAAAATGTATAATATGAATATACTTAGTACTGAACTGTATATGTAAAATGAATTAAAGTGTTGATTTTTATGTTATATTTATTTTACCACAATTTTAATAAAAGTGATTTCACTTATAGACTGAGAGGATAGATTTCTAACACAGACAATCAATAATTTGTAAGTTAAACAGAAATCTACCAATCGGTAATAAATACTTGCTTTTACAGAAAGTGGGCAAAAAAGAAAACCCCAAAACTGTTACTTTGCAGATGAGGAAAGTACAAGTGATAAAGTGTAGAAAGGTTCATCTTCAGCTAGGGAGATGGATGCCTGCCTGGCAAGTGCATGGACCTGAGTTTGGTTCTGCTGGCAGCCCCAGAACCCCAGGTACACTGTGCCAGCCCTGAAACTGGGCATTGTGGTGCACGCCTGCTACGAGTCCAAGCTGCGTAGGGAGACCCTTTAGCAAGTAAATAATTTTTTTTTAAAAAAAAAAAAGATTGACACTTGGTTGTTTGGTTATAGATACTGTGTTTGAAATTAGTATACTCATGTACTTTTTGTTTCTTCAGTAAACTATAGTATCATTTCTCGTACCTGCACTTCACATTTATATTCGATAGTCAGTTCCTTGTCTAATATTCTGATTAGCTAAAACTAATCATTAACAGGATCTCATCTTATATTCTTTTAAGGAAAAAATTACGATAACATATATAACTTTGTTCACAGATAAACTGTTTGGTTAGTATTTGTCCCACTACTAGCCAGAATCTCCAGGGGTAACAGTCCTGTTTGAAAATAATTAAATAATATTATATTGCAAAGACCTTAAAAATATTTTACTATATTAATTTTTATAGTTCATTTTAGGGAGAATAGTAACATATAGTACTTTGACTTTTTTGATTCTTGAAATCACTTTTTCAAGATAAAGGACTTTAAACCCACTATATTTTCTACTTTGCTCTAATTGTTGAAATACTGCTGTTAATTCAAGTTCTGTTACTAATTTTTAAAATTTTTAAGATTAATATAGAGTCATAACTTATTCTTTATAAAGAATTTTCCTTTTGGAGTGTTATGTGCTAAGTTTCAAATCAGTGACAATGTATCTATGAAATGGATACTTTTATTCTCCTACATTGTATTGATT
>NW_004524614.1:13737512-13762692 GCF_000260255.1 Octodon degus
TTAATAAATTATTTTCTTAATTCATTTGATTTTCAAGGAATAAAAGAGATACAATTAAAAAAGTCTTTTTGTTAATTTTTCTGGTCTTCTGAATGGTGTCTTTTTGTAGTCATAACTGAGCTATTATATAACATTAATTTTTCACCAAATTTAAGTATGTTATCTCTAAAACAATTAGTGTGAAAGAGAAAAGATTCAATAGCATATTAAACTGAAGACTTGTAGGTAGAAAATACGATAAAAATGACAGTTTCAATAAATTACAGTAGCAAATTAGTTAAATTAAAATCATATTTTTGTAAGAGTCATGTTCCTATATATCAAATTAATAAATACTGTTGATAGAAAAATACTGTTTGAACTAACAGTTGTGAATGCTATTTCAGTCTTGCTAACTCTGTATTTCAAAACATGTTTAAAATATATATCTACTGCTTCTAGCAGATGACACAATAGAACAGTTACCTTTTATTATAACTTTTACCAAAATTCATGTTAATTAAGAGCAGCAGTGTAGGGGCTAGGTAGGGAGCTTGGCAGTGGAAGTACTTGCCTGGCAAGTGCAAAGGCTTGAGTTCCATTGCTTGGATCTCGTGCTGTGCCAGCCCCAGCACCCTGGGCATGCCGGGCCCATCCTGAAACAGGGAGTGGTGGTACACACCTGTAATCTCAGCACTGGGGAAGATGAGACAGGAGGATCACTGTGATCTGAACTGTGTACCAATACCCTATATCAAATAAATAATTTTTGAAAAAGGGCAGCAGTGTAAAAGAACATTGTGTTTATGATTACTGTTTGAGTATTTAAAAAATGACTAATGTGGTTATAGTTTCAATTTTTATACAAACTCCATTGAGTTCATAATACACAATATATTACATGTTCTGAAAAAAAGAAAACTAAGTCTTATCCTACATGTAGACAAATAATCTTATTTTTTAAAAAATCTGACAAGAAAGTTATATAATGGATAAGCTTTATTTAAAAACCACTTTTTGAATATTTTCTATTTGTTAAAATATTAGAAACTTCAACTATATATCATATTGGGCTACTTGATACATTGTTAGCTCAGATAATCTTACAAATTTGGGGCTGGCCAGATAGCTCAGCAGACTAAAGGCCCTGCTTAGGCAGAGCTCAGCAGACGGGGTTTGATCTCCAGTGTGCTGTGTTGGCCCTGCCCCTGGAGTGTTCTGAGATGGTAATTGAGACTGGGCATGGTGGCACACGCCTGAAATCCCAGCATTTTGAGGGCTGAAAATAGGAGGATCGCTATGAGTGCACTATACATAGTGAGACCCTGCAGACCCTAAGTACAAAAAAAAAAAAAAAAAAAACAAAGAAATTACTGATTTGATGAATAAAACAAATTCAGTGTAAATATGTATAAGGAAAATTCTTCAATTATTTTATTATATGAATAAATGAATAATTTATTCACAATCTAACATCAGATACAAGAAGAAGTTAGACAAATTGTTCATACATTTTTGGGCTTATGAAATTCAATTGCATTAGGTGTAGTCACACACTCCTGTAGTGCCAGCATTCATGTGGCCCAGGCCACAGGATCACTGCACGTCCAAGACCAAGCTGGGCTATGTAGTGAAGTCAAGGCCAGCCTCAAGTACATAGTGAGACCTTATCTCAAAAAAAATTTTTAATGTAATCATGAACAAGTTTTATAGATTTTCAAGTGTAGTATACAATATAAATTTTCATCTTGCTGAATTGAACATTTTGTTTTGTTCTCCTACTGTTTTATAAATCTTGAAGTAATCTGAAATGGATTTACAGATTTTCTATGAGGTCTAGACTTTGACCACAAACAATCTTCATCATATATTCATTTTATGTATGTAGTTTGTTTATAACTTGTAATGGATACCTTTTACATTTCATTTCATTGCTTATTATTATTATACTGCGCGATTATCTGCCCCAAATATCTCACATGATATTAGTATTTTCTTTTCGTGTTAAGTACCGCCATGCTTTTTTTGCACAAATGTCTCCAGGGTATTTTTTCTTTTCCTTTTTTTTTTTTTTATTTATGGTGTCCTGGATACCTGTTTTCCTTGAAACCTTTGCTTAGAAAGATAAATTTCACTGAAGCACCAAAGTGAGGCACGTGAAATAAAATGCTGCATTGTGTCACACAGAACTACGTTGACTGTACAAAGCATTTTTACTTAAGAAGTATTCTGATAAATTTGATAAAAACAAGGAAACATCTTCTATTCATTGCATATATGAATGAACAAGATAAATAATTCTTAATTAGTTGTATTAACTGTCACAAATTGTTATTTAGTAGCATAGTGGCATAGTAAACACAATAAGCCAGTTTGTCTTATAGTAATATTATAACATAAAGATTGAAGTATCTTTAAGTATCTGTTAAATAGTATGTGACTTGAAGAATTTTGCTTTAAGCACATAAGATCCTGGGCTTCCTTGCCAAGGCTTTCAAGAGGATAAGGATATCGAACTAAAGCCCAAAGATAACAATAACAGTCTTTAATCAGTGCTAAAACTTCTTTAGTAGTGTAGTTTTTTAGTTTCTGTGGACAATTCTAAAAGCCTTTCTGTGGGAATGGGTTTACCTTCTAGTTGTACTACCAGAAAATTGAACAAAACATACAAATCAATAGTTTTATATACATTTAACAGTAGACCTAAGTGATTGCAAATCCTATGAGAATATGAGTAATGGGATGGGCTCTCTGATTTCTTAGACACATTTTCTGGAGGCATATTCTTGATTGTAGTGCAAGAACTGAAAACTCAAGTAAATCACAATAATATTGCTAAAATAAGGAGACCATGATCAGAATTGAGGAACCTGGAGAGAAATCTTTGCAGGAAAGGGAGTTATGCGATAAAGGTCTAGAAATCTGCTTATGACCACTTAAATCTTGACTCTTAAAGCTGTGTATGTAAAAACACAATTTCCACAAAATTGGTTAGAATTAAACTAAATGTTTGAATTGTTCAGTATTCAGAGATAACAGAAGGGAAATTAGTAGTATTCTGCTTCTGCTAGTCAGGGTGGTCAATCTTCATTAGTTACTTGGGACAGTAAGTAGCAAGCTAAGGATTTCCCGTTATTAATAGAGTTATAATGTTTCTAGAGTAAATACTACTTTTGATTCATTTTAGTCGGGCCTCAATTTAAAAAGATCTTCAAAATAGAACTCAAAATGATCAGATTGTTTCACCTATCTGTAACATGGTTGTGAGAACAAAGCCCATAATGTTAAAGTGACAGAGCAAATTTCAGTAGTTTTCAGAGAGACCATGACACAAACAATATTAGTCATGAAATAAAGCAATGGTAAAAGAAGAAATAATCTGAAGGAAAATTCACTTGCCAGAACTTCTCTACAAATTACAGGGGAGAGGGATTAAAATGCAGTAAATGTTATTTGTAAGAAGGATGTGTAAGTACTTAAAAACATGAACACTGGAGAGATGTACAGGAAGAAATGGTATTTTTGGAGAATGAAAACTAAAAGTCTAAAATGATACTATATTTGATGGATATGATAGCATATTTCATACCGATGAAGACATACTACTGATCATAAAAATGGAAAGTATCTTTCTGAACTGAAACAGAAAAAGAATAAATGACTGAAGGGCAAACAGAACCATAGGAACCTATGAGATAAAACTTCTCATCTAACATACGAACACATAAACTAGTATTTCATGAAGAAGAGCATTATAAGATAAGAGATGTAGATAGAGATGGAAAAAAATTGATTAGTGGTCTGTGGGATTTATGGGTGAGAGTAAGACCTCCAAGTAAATGTATCATACAAGAGATTTCTTTGTGTAAAACTAGTCTGTATTCTGATTATTATTAGCATTTCATAAATCAATACATGTGTTAAATTTCATAATTTTAACCAAAACAAAGCTTTGTACATTAAAAATCTATGAACATTATTGAAAGAAATTTAAGATGAATTATGGAAAGATATCCTGTATTCATGAATTGAAAGATTTTTTATTTCTATGTGTATAGTAGCCACAGTAAATCACAGATGTTCGTCATTTTTATCAAAACCTCAGATGTGTTTGTGGAGAAATAGAAAACTCAATCATAAATGCATTTGAGATATCAAGGGACTCAAAATAGTGGAAGTCTTTTAAAAAAATCTTGAGGAGCCACTCTTCTCAGTTTGAAAACTTGCTCTACAGCTTCAGTAATCAAACAGTATTATACTAAAAATAATGATAGCTATATAAAACCATTGGATGGGGGGAAACTACCCGCTCAGGCCCCTCCTCTTGTCCCTCTCTTGGGACAGGAGCTTTCTTTCTCTCAATAAATATATTCTCATAAAAATAAATAAATTAATTAAATAAATAAACCCATTAGATAAGCTCTAAGCCATGAGTAAGTATTTATATATATAGTCAGTTTTTTACATAGGTGCCAACATCATAAATGCAGATAGGGTAGTCCTTTCATCAAATGGTAAAAGTAGACATGCAAACAAATGAGTTAAGATGTTTGCTTAACATCATATAAAAACAAACTACAGTACAGTAATAGAGGATTCTATAACACCCAATGGCTAAATCATCCAGAGACAAAACCAATAAAAAATATTGGACTTAAATTACATTCTAGAGCAAATGAAACTAGTAGACATACACAGGACATTCCCTCCAATGGGTGCAGAATCCACGTTCTCTTTGCATAATGAATGTTTTTGAGGGTGGATCATATTGTAAGCCACAAAATAAATTTCAACAAATTTAACTAGACTGAAATCATATCAAGTATCTTTCCTGACCACAGTGGCATAAAACTTGAAATAAATAATAAGACCATTAAAAATGCATAGACATTGAACACTGTGCTTCTGAGCAACCATGTGGCCAATGTAGAAGATAAAAAGTTATAAAAGTGACTAAAGCGCCAGTTTAGGCAGAGCACAGTGGGTGGAGGTTCAATCCCAGGCATGCTGTGCTGGCCCCACCCCTGGGCTTACTGAGACTACAATTGAGACAGGGCGGTGGAACATGCCTGTAATCCCAGCACTCAGGATGCTGAAAACAGGAGAATCACTATGAGTCCCATCTGTGTAGTGAGACCCTGTAGACCCTATACCCTGTAGACCCTGTACTAAGTACATAAAAAAAGATATATTCATGAGACAAAGTTGTCAACACACTTACCAAAACCTGTGGATACTGCAAAAATCTTTGTAACAGGAAAATTTTGATATGATGTTCCTATATCAAAAAAGGAGGAAGAACCTAAAAAACTCATAGGTATATATTCTGTAAATGATTTGCATCTTAATACTACCACCAAGTAATAGTTGTCTATGTGCTGTTCATTTTTGTTTTAAGTCTAAAGTGAAATGGAAATCTGATACCTAGATAACTCATAATCAATATTTTTCCATATCATTTTCTTCCTATATATATATTTTTTTTTCTTTTTTCTGGTACTGGGGATTGAACTCAGGACCTTGTGCTTGCCAGGCAAGCACTTATTTTTCTGTGCTATCTCCCCAGACCTGTTATATATGTTCTTGATGCTTAAACCAGAAACAACTATGTGTACTTTAGTACTGGAGTTGGCACATGTACTGTAATGGACCAAAGAGTACTTTAAGATTTTCAGCTGTACACAGTCTGTCATAACTACTCAGTGTTGTCGTTGTGTCATGGACATAGCCATAGGCAGTGTGTAAATAAGCCAGTGTGACTATGTTTGCTGTGAATCTTTATGGATACTAAAATTGAAATTAAATAACTCTACTACCATGAAAATGTTTTTCTGTCTTCTTTCCCTAATCATTTCGTAATGTAAAATGTAGGTTTAGTATGTGAACCTTATAAAAAGAAGAGTTGGTCAGCACCACTGAGCTGACTTTCCAATTGCAAATTTTGACCCACGCAGGGTGGTGTATAGCCAGACACTGGCAAGTCTTCAGTGGCATGCTATGCAATAGCATTGAATATAGTTCAGAGTATCACAGGGAGAGGAAATTCCATTTCATAAAACATTTATTTCAGTTCTCTATATTGAATTGTTAGTAAAATGAATACCCATGGATTAAACTTCTTAAAATTTAAAAATCAGTAATCTGTTACAAACAAGAGGTTTCATGTCAAGGAAAGAAGTTTTTGCTTAAACTTATCCAGCTTTTTAGTTTGTTGGAGCAGTATCTGAAGCAGATATCCTAATTTTCAACCCATAACTTCTTGAATCTAAGAGCTAGATAGAGATTAAAGAATTCTACAGTGCTAATAAAATTGCCTGTTTCTGAGAGCTCAGGATAAACCCTAATATGAGTGTATCTCAAGGGAAATACAAGGACTAACAGGTTGATCTCTAACTTTTCAATTACTTGTAGTATTCACATAAATTGAACTTGATAAACCAATGCAACTGCAAGAATATGTACAAGCATACTTTTTCCTGACCTTTTGTCTGTGCTGTCCAGATCTGTTGCTCCTTTCCCTGTAGTTTCAACTGTGAGATGAGGTCAAGTGCATGTCAGCTGTGGCCACCAGTCTCCAGTCTGTCTTTTTCAGGTATCATAACAAAATTTTCCATAAGAAATTTTCCATAAGATAAATATTCCTTAATTAAATGAGTTGCCTTAACTTCATGGACTGTTAATCACAAGAAAAGTAACTCATCAGGGCTAACTCTTACTAAAGAAGCCTGAAGAAATGAATAGACATGTACTGAGACTTGCACGTGCACTGATTATGCACTTCCCCTGTCTGTCCCTTTATTTCCATATTATTCATCACGCCCATGTCAGGTTGACTATCAAAAGATAATTTTAATATATAATTATTTTCTGATTCTCGAAACCTGGTTAGAATTCATTTTGATAAAGTGTGTGTGTGTGTGTGTGTGTGTGTGTGTGTGTGTATACAGTTTGAATTAAAGTCATTTTCATAAACTCAACTCCAAAAGTAAAGACCACTCGTTATGGAAAAGGTTGGTATAATTAAATTCAATACACTGTACTGTCAACTAAGTAGATATATTTCAGTAGTCTTAATAATGTCTTTCAGGGGCTGGGGAGATGACTCAGTGGAATAAGCACTTCCCTGGCAAGCTCAAAGACCTGAGTTCAATCCCTGGTTTAGGAAAAAAAAAATATTTCAGAAAATTTAGATTATGAAATATGTTGAGAAATATAAGTGAAAAGTATGAAGTATTACACAAATGTATCCATTTTGATTTTTATGTTTTGCAGTGTTTTCATAGTACTGCAAAATATTTTTGTGTGTAAGTTGTTGTCTTTTGCATTCTAACTTCAATATGAATATGGATGGATAGAAGGAGACAGGTAGATATACCTGTCTAAGAATACTGCTCTATAACTTTCTGTCTGAACATTTCTAGGGTAGAATTTTACTGCCTTACCTCTCTTATGATTAGAGTAGCTTTTCTGCATTTTAAATAATTGTCCATTTCTGCTATCTTCTCAAATTAGTCTTTCCCCTTTCTGAAACTCTCCTCAGAGAAAAGCTTTTAGGCTTTGAGATTCTCTGTTTCCTGATATTCACTAATCTTGTATCACCCTGAATTTTTCTTTCCTGTACATCAGTTTTCTTCTAGATGAATTCTGTTTATGTCCTTCAGAAATTATTGTGCTATATAAGCAAATTTTTTGAGATTATCAGGATAATGCAAGTCAAGATTCTGGGTGTTTTTTTTTATAATGAGATGTTTGTCACTTAAAATCAGGTTTTTTTTTTTTATTTCAGCCTTTTTAGCAAATATGTATTTAGAGCTGTGATCTCTGTGGATCTTTCCCAGAGAACTAATCTTTTTCGCACTATATCTATTATTTTCCCCTGTAGCTTGATTTTCCCTGTTTTAGACTGACATTATTCCTTCATTTATATTTATTGTTTTTAATCTGTCTTCTTTAATATCCAAGTAACATAATTCATTGTAAAATTGTGAGAAATAGCTTTTGTTAAAGCTAAAATTTAGACTTGTAATAACAATTTTACCTTCTACAAGATTATTTTTTCTCTTCTACATAAAAATGTGACTTAACATACATGATGTACCTATTAAAATATTTAAACTGTTTCACTATATATATTTCATACAGTTGTTCTTTTTACAGGAGGTTCAACTGAAGATATTTTTGTAATTAAGCATTTTGTTTTAACTTTCAAAAAAAACTTCCAAACTACTTGAAAGATAGAGGTAATTAAACACAGAACAATGACAATTGGAAAAGTATAAGAAATTTGTTTTTCTATCTACATTTTTGTTATAGAATAGATTCTTTGGGGCTATCTATACTATTATGAGGAGAATACATTTATATCAATTTAAACATCCTGTTTTACAAATTGAATCAAAAAGTTTATTCTTGATCTCAGAATGATTCCTAAATCAATTTTTCATTAGAAATTAATAACATCATTCTTTTGAGTTAAATATCTTCAATTCGTGCTTCTTACTTCCAGCATTTTCTTATCATTGGGGTAGGAATTATTTTAAAGACATCATTCATCTTAGAGAGTCTTAGGTTTGCATGTGGTTCTGAAATAACCCTGTTTTCCTTACTTGACACTGGATGTACTTCTCTGCGTGGGTCCTCCAGTAGCATTCCCACTTCTCTAGCTTGTGAAACGTATCTGCTTCAGATTTATGTGCTGTCAGACAGTGTTTGTACACAGTTATTTTTAGGACTGAATCATTGAATGCCTTTAATTTTTGAAAATAACTGCCCCCTTTGTGATATTTTATGTCAATTTATTAGGTGCTATTTATAGTTTTCTTCATTCATATGATTTTGAAAGATAACTTGTTTTATTAAAAATCTGTATCGTATTGTAACAGAAAAGAAGCACCGTTTACTTGCACATTTCTAGCTCAAGTTTTTTTCTTTTTATCCAAAACAACTCAAATATTAATTCCCCTCCTTTTTTTTTATACTGAGAGTGGAAAGCAGAGAGCACTGAATTAACCTCCAGCCTCTCCCCTTTTTAAAACTTTTTTTGAACAGGTTCTTAGTTGGCCAGTATGACCTTAAACTTTCAATTTTCCTTTTTCTGCTTCCAGTAGCTGAAATTACAGGTGTGTGCTGCTGCTTTATTATGCATTATTGGACTAGCTTCTACTGTGTAATTTCACTTTGAACTGTGGCTGGATGGATTTTCAGATTGTGCAAAATAATTTTGTTACTTCAGTGCACTGGACTTTTGTGTATATTACTTTTAATGTACTATTCAAATTTATTATTCCTTGGATGGAATTTTATTTTATGTTTATTATTCTACAATTTTTGAAAATATTTTCAGTATTATAAAATTCTAGAAACTTCTAAGATATCTTTCATTCCTAAAAATTAAACTGGAGTAGTTTATTACTCAACTTTATTTGATATTTTGTTTTAAATGGAAAATTCACTACAGAAATTCAATGTGGGTTAAATTTAACAATTAATTGGCTTGAACAAATATCAGGAGCTTTGTGAATGTTTAGTTTGTTTTCTGAGGTACTTCAATAGTTGAAGCCTATAATTATTCGATAATGTTAATGTGTTCTTGAAAATAAAGGAGTCACTTCACCTGAATGACCTCTGCTTGAGTCTGTCTTAACCTTAAACCATTTTCTTTTTGCTCTGTTTCCTTTATCACTATAAATATCAAATAACTTTCTTTTACTAAATTATTTAGCTTTTGTCTTTGACCTTATGAATATATTTGATGAAAGAAAAGTGATACATAACATTTTCATATTATATAGTACATTTAAGTGTTTTAAAGAAAAACACCACATAAGGCATTTCTATTACTGTTTTACTTAAATATAACTTTATAGCTTAATCATATGACTGTTTAACTTGCTATATATTTTCTATTAATATTACCTTTAATAATGTGCATGATTAAAATATTGGGGCCAGGGAGAGGGCTCAGTAGAATAAGCGTTTCCCTGGCAAGCACAAGGACCTGAGTTCAATCCCCAGTTCCACAAAAAATAAAAATAAATAAATAAATAAAATATCAGCGTTGACGATTATGTGGGACTAGAATTATTTTGTTCAGTGCCAAATTTTAACCAGACTTATAACTCTGGTTTAAAATGTAATTAAAGCTTTTGGAATTTGTTGGAGTTTGAGAAAAAGAGAAGAAAGTAGGTACTTTGCAATGACAGAGGAATAAAAATTGGTTCTATAATTAAATTTAACCCAAAGAGAAGTGCAAGTTCAGTATGATTAATGGTTGTGAAAATGTGTCTTCTTTTATATCATTCTTTTACATTGCTGTTTGTAGATCAAGCAGTTAGGATAATGGCAGACCGCTCAGGTCAGCCATCCTTTGTAAAATTTCCAGTCTTGCATTACAGATGAAAGTATCTCATACAGACCTCAAAAATATTTTTTGTGAGGGAGCATAGTGCTGTATTAAAATTCTTTTTCTAGTATAGTACAGCCTTGCATCCTCTGATTTGCTCTTGATTCGTCCTTAATGCAACCCTATAAGAGAAGCTTAATCATATTTCTTAAAGCAGTTGTTTAAACAGAAAAAGCTCCAAGCTTAACAAACACCAAGTAATTTGTTTAATATATTTTTAGTATGTGTAACTAGAACATAGTTTTTTAATGGAATGTGCACATAGAAGTGAAAAATGACTTGAAGACAAAAGAATAGCTTTGAAGAGTAAGAATTTGTTTTTTAAAAAATATATATATATATATATATATATATATATATATAATTTCCTCCTGCAAGCGGGTGCAAGGGCTGGGTTTGATCCCAGGATCTGATGTGCATGCCTCTTCTCAGAGTCATGCTGAGATGGCAATTGAGACTGGGCACGGTGGTGAGCACCTGTAATCCCAGCACTTGGGAGACTGTAAACAGTAGAATCAGTACAAGTCCGATCTAGTACTGAGACCCTGAAAACCCTGTAGACCCTTCCTATATGTATTTTTTTCCTGATATTATATGAGCTTTTTTAAAAAATGTATTTCATACAGGGTCCCACTAGACAGCTTTGACTCATAGTGATCCTCCTGTTTTCAACCCCCCTAGCACTGGGATTACACATATACACCACCACACCTGGTCTGGGTACCTGCTCAGTGTGGTGGGGGGCAGGGCCAGTGCAGCATGTGGGACCAGGGATCTAACCCCTGTCCCTGCGCTTGCCTAAGCAGGTGCTTAGTCCGCTGAACTATCTTGCTGACCTGATACGACATTTTTTGATGGGATAGCACAAATGTGTTTCCTAAAGTATAAACAATAAAGCAATAAAGTTGGGGTAATATATCACATTTAATAGGTAATAACAATGTAACTAAGACATTAAAATAATCTATTTGACTTGGTTTACACTAGTATGACGATTAGCAAAATCTACATAGGACCCATCACCATATTTTCATTTTTGTTATCTATCATTCATAAGCTACAAACTTGCCACTTTTAAAATAATTCTCAAATTCCTAAGCTGTATCAACAAATGACAAAAAGAACTGAGAGAAATTGTTTTAATGCACCAATCAACTTGATTATTTGAGTATTTTATAAGTAGAGTTACAGTTCACTTCATTTGTGGATAAATCTAAACATTTTAGATTTTTAATTCATATTTGGAAATGGAATTTTGATTCCTGTGAACGTATGGAATTTTACTATGGGAGACATGCAATATTAAATTACTTTCAAATTAGTTTTAAATTAATGTCGATACCTTTATGAATTTTTGAAAATATTTCATATAGACAATACCATTAATTTCTTGTACTTAAAAATTGAAATCACTTTTTAAATAAATATCTAAAATTCCTTATTCAAAACCTCAAAGCCAGATATGTTTTGTAATTCTATTTTTAAAGATTAATAATTCTATTTTTTATTTTATTTTAAAAAGTAAAAACAAATAACAAAAAGAAAAGACAAATAGTAACGTACAGCAATACACATGGTGCAGTATTTCAAAACAAGAATAAAGAATTAACAATGGTTGTTATATTGCACATTTTATCATCAAATTTATTGCTCAGCTAAACAGATATACATGTGCAAGAGTAGTCGAATAAACATTAATGCTTCTTTCAGTAAACCTTAATATTTTTCCCACATGTGTAAATATCATATAGTCTTCCCTAGTGTAAGAACTCAAAAGAAATAAAAATAGAAAGCTATAACACAATTAAAAGGAAAGCAAGAATTTAAGGATTAAGCAATGAAGAAAGGGCAAGGAGAAAAGCTAGGAAATATGACGGGGTAAAACCATACATTTGTATGTTTTGTCATTCTTATATTCTGAGAATTATGATAGTTATTAGGATACATATGTATATCATAGAATCTTCAGGGTGGTTTAGAAAAGCTTCCTAAACACATTGACTTGTCTGTATGACATCTGGACATTCCTACTAAAGTCGGTAAACACTATGAATAGTATCATACTATTCTGGCATGATTTGCTCTTAACTGATTTTTGTGAGAGTTAAAGCTTTAATTTTTCGTTGGTTCTTTCTTTGGATTTTAGAATTTTGAAATATGGGCATGCATGTAAAATGACTGCAGTTGAAAACAATTTTTTGCTGTTTATATACTGCTTATGTTCACAAATATAGACACACATTATATGTGTGTGTACATGTTTACCATATATCTAGGCATGAATTGGTTTCACTGGACTATGGCATGCCTATTTTGTTTATTATATGAATTTTTTGTACTGCACTGACATAGTGGTTGAGTTCATTGCTTGTGATGGTGTGATGGAAGCTTATGGCCACAAAATCTGAAATATTTACTAGCTCATCCTTAGGGGGAAAAAAGGCTAATTCTCACTACATATTTTATAACTTGAGACATCCATCTAAAGAGAGTAAGACTGCAATAAGTTTATGATGACTTAATGATTAACTAAAGAAATCAGTGAATGGATGAACCTTAACCATTTCTACAGTAGAAACATGTTTTTCTAGTTAAAATTTGTAATCTTTGATATCCAAGTAAGCTGTAACAGTTTAATTACATTAAATTGAGCTTATTCTTAATTCATGAACTTAATTGTATTTTAGTTTAAGTTACCATTATAATATCCTCCATTTGTGATGGATTTAAATTAAAATCTCTGAAGGAACATATAGGCAAGTATTAAAATGTTCAGTAACTCCTTCTACCTGTACACATGTTAAAATTACTGTAACAATAAACTAAATTGTCATTATTTGAGATGTTATTGTAATGTTCATTCTATTGTTCTTTTGGTTTGGGTTTTAAATTTGAGTGCCTCACTAATTGCTTGAGGATTAGACCTCATTAAGTGAATCTATCTAAAATACTAGCATTGAAAATAGTTTTTAAAGAGAGGTGCCCAACACTGATAAAATAAAATAATAAAGCACAAATTTCAGAAATAAAATGTAAGAAACTTGTGGAAAATGTAGGAAATGGCTGTTGTGCTAGGACTTATTTGAGTATTTCAAGAGTTCTAAAGACACTCTTTATAATGATGCACTGTCTAGAGTACTTCATGACATCCTGTGGAAACTAGAGAAGAGAGAATTTTAGTACATGAGTTGCAGAAACAAGAATAAGAAAGGATTTTAAAGAAATTTCAGCCATACACTACTGAAACAAAAGCAAATACAGCACACTGAACCATATTCCCCTCTTTTAATTCACAACACCATATTCCAACTTCCATTTCTTAAATTATACTTCTTTGTGCCTCAAACATTTCTCTTCCCCTTTTCTGCTTACATATACTCAGTGACATCCAATTTAGGTGTCATTCACCCCTCAAAATGCCTTTAGATAGTTACTGCAAGCCGTTATGTGCGTCTACATTTTGTATTCTCTATGAAGTGTCTATCCATGCTTATTTGTTTACCTAGACTATCTCGCTTTCTTCAGTTCTTTTTACTGTGATGATACCTGGCACATTGTGAACTAGCTCAAAAATTGAGTTTTAACTAAGTTGGTTTGTTGTTCTTAAAATGCCCTTATTTTTCCTCAGCATCTTAGATTTTTCTCTTTCAGTATAACAGTTAGTGAATGATGGTTTCTAGATGTTGATTAAATTAATATTTGAGCACATGTTCAATATACCTAGTTCATGGATGTCTGCCAAATTCTGTTTTGGGAGGGGAGGATTATGAAAAGAAATCATTGATGTATCTTAAAAGATAAGTGTCATCCAAGAGTATAATTTCTTTCTTGTCCTTCTGTTGCTAAATACCTGTACCTCCCACTATGAAGAATATTTGCTTAGAGATGGACTTTCTCCATGGTATTTACACTGAATCATCAAATTCAGCCATTGCATTAAAAGAGCAACACTACCTTTCTGTAGTCTTCGTATTAATGAAAAATGGAAAGGCGTACTTCTAACTTCACCATGATTTTCTTGGTTTCTTCTCTGACTTTGCCTTTATTGTAGGATTTTATATTTTGTACTGCTTTATTTTTGTACAGATGAAGAGGTGAAGTTCTTAAATTAGAAACTGACTTCCTATTCCTCTTAAATACAAGACCAGAACTACTAATTTTTTTAGATAATAGTTTACTGAACAGTGTCCATTTTATTTACTATCTGGATCTGGACAACAATAAGTTTGCCTATGTAATTAATATTTACAGATACTTTTTTGCTACTTCTTTATCTGACTTCTCTGCCAACTATATCATTCCTAATATAGTCAAAAGCTCTTAGTGAACAGTCTTGCCACTATGCAAGTATCTCCTTTTTTGTAAGCCTCCTTTTAAGCAGGCCTTCATGTATATTGCCTGCATTCCACTTGTAGTATTTGAGTTAGTATTTCTGGTCAGAATATTTATTGTAGTGAATATATATTTTGTAATGAAAATGTTCAAGTGATTGGCCCCCATTCTTAACTGGAGTTTTGTTGTGGAGGCACATATGCAGAACTCTTCTGGGTTTAGTTCTTAACTCAGAAGCACAGAGCAGCGGGTATGATGTGCATGCTTGTAATGCAGGCACTGAAGAGACTGAGGCAGGAGGATCGCTGTAAGTTGGGGGCCCACTCCAGCTACATAGCAAAACCTTTTCTCAAAGACAAACAAAAATGTAGAGCATTATTACGGGAGCCAGCCTTTGTTTCATAGTATCTAGCTTATAATTTGTTCTTACATCTTTTAACACTCAAAACTATTTAAATTTTCTTTCAGTCTTCATACCTCTTTAAGTTTTTTTTGTAAAGTATCTTTTATTTGGTACAGGCTTTTGCTATGTGACTCAGACTCATAGTGATCCTCCTGTCTCAGCCTCTGCAGCACTAGGGTTACAGGCTTCTGCCACCATACCCAGACCCACTGGCTGGCATGTTGTGTGGGGTCAGCATGGAATGTGGTACCACCCAGGTCCTTGTGCTTGCCAGGCGGGCACTTAGACCGCTGAGCTATCTCCCCAGCCTTCTTTAATTGCTTTAACCTAGCCCTTCAGTTCTACTTTCAAATGCCCCTCTAATCTAGTTATTTATCCTCAAACTATGAACCTGTTTTCAGATTGTCTCATTATTACCTGCTCCCTCTGTACTCTTTGCCTAAACTATTGTTTTTTCCCCTATGTCTAATACATATACACTACTACATTCACCTACTACATTCCGTGCTGGCACCACACAACACGCCAGCCAGTGGGTCCAGGTGTGGTGGCACAAGCCTATAATCCCAGCACTGGGGAGGCTGAATGTTCCTTTACAAAATTCTTAAAAGTTCATGTTTTTTTAAAAAAAAATAGTACAACAAATATAACAAATAAATACAATTGCGTGCTTCTCTCTAATTTTATTTCGAGATACATGTATTAAAAGTTGATATGCAGAATATTTGGTAACTACATTCTTAATTTCTTTATGTGCATACATTGTCTTCATTATGACAGTGGTAGTGGTCCTAAGATTTTCAGATACTTGAGTGGTCAACAAATGATGAATGTTCCATTAATCTTTCTGACTTTCTAGCTTTGCTGATCAATTATACCAGTTGTCTCTTAAATGAGCTTTTTACATCTGCATCTTATTTCATTAGTTAACTGTCTGCACAGAGATCTGATAAAATGGTATACCACTGCTTTTTCACAACTTGTTCTGCCTGTACAATAAGGATCTTTAGCAAAATGGGCGCAAAAGGGTATTTATTCACTACCTACAATAAATATACGTGTTAGTGTTTACAAGGCATTTGAGACTATTGAAATCATCTTAAAAGAAGGTTCAACTTTCTTTTTAAAATACTTTTTCCTTTTCAAATATTAGAAGACCAAAGCATTTTTTATTATCAGTTACTTTTATGGATTATATTTGCCCTCAAAAAAAGGTTTGAAAAGAACTTTATTTTTTAACCTTTTAATTTAGAAAACAATGAAACATATTTAGAAATATATTTTACATTACCACACATCATGATTAATATAGTCTTCTCCAGGGATTGTATTAGTCCTTGGTTATATCTTCCTGTATGTTGATATTTCTTTTAAAAAACTAATGATTATGATCTGCTTTCTTACTGTGTCAGGTTATGCAGCGATCATCTTTTTAATTGGAAAAATTCTCAACAAATAAATAATATTTAAACTTTATAGACTGTTCTCTTATTTATAGAATAGGAATACTGCTATGTCACAGGATGTAATGGAAATTTAAAAAGCCCATGCACAGATAGTACTGAAGACGGTTGATAGCAGATAGGAACTGGTCAATGAGTAGTCATGATTAGTAGGTACACATTACTTCAGTGTTTTCTGCTATCTATTCTGACAGATTGAAAGCAGTTTAAAAGCTAGGGGAAAATTATCTTAAACTGGTCTTTTAGAAAAAAAAATAGGCAGATTTGCAATGTTAGTTTTTCTTTGCTTCAGGAGATAATCTTATAGAAAATATAGTTCCAGTCAAAGCAGCTTTAACTAGCTCCTCAATAATAATCATCCCTCTCTTTGTTTAAATAGTTTAAAATGCCTTGATTAAGCAATAACTGAAACATGAACTCAGTTTCTTAGTAATGTTCACATCATTTGGATTAATAAGAATATATTAAAATAAATTTTAAAAGTACACTGGTGAATGTTCCTACTCATTTTATTTTAGGAATTTTATTGTAAGCATAATATTATATAAGTTAAAAACTACATGATGGTCTTGGAATGATGAGTGCTGTGGTTGTAACTTGATTTGTTTCAACCTTTCTTTGTTGTAGGCCTTGTCTGCATGAAGTCCAGCACGTCCGTGGTGGAGCTTGTTATGCTGCTTTGCTCACAGGTACAAAAATCTTATTTCTTTGATTACATTAGGCAGTAGGAGGATTGTTTTGTGATTAATAAAATGAATGTATGTGTATACATATATATCTATACATATATAATTGTTAAACTTGCATTATCAGGGATGAGTAAAATAAGTTGTTTAGGCTATTTTACCATGTAAATACTGTCTTACTCTCCGTCTTCTGCTTTTTTCAACTCCCTTAGCCTATTGCATCTTCCCCATCCTTTCATTGTTCTCTATTGTTTTATCTGTATGTGTACTTGTGTGTTAGTGCATATGTTACGTCTTTGCCTTCCTTAAGTCTCACCTTTTAAAATGTGAAAATTATTATTGCATTGTGTCTTCTATTAAATTAGAAGTAATAAAGCAAGATTTTTCACTCAAAAGCTAAACTAATACAGCTCATTAATGAATGGTCTTTGATATGTAGCTTTCACTTTTTAATGTATAATTTGTACATCCTCACAACCTACTTAATGTTACTTTAATAACTGCAATTAAGGATAGAATTGTATTTGCTGAGTAATGGTTCTTTTTAACCACATTAAGAAGTTAAAGAGTATACACTATAACATTGATGGCGAACCTTTCAGAGATGGATGCCCAGACTGCACCCCAAAACCCACTTATTTATCACAAAACACCAACACTGCAATTAATCCTGAATAATGAGGTTTTAGTTTAGAAAAAAACAACTCATACATTAGCATCCTTTGTCTTAAAAGTAAAGCAAATAATATGGCCACCTTAGGTTTGACACACTATAGAATTTGACACGCTATAGAATTTCTGATAACTAAAATAGAAACTCAGTGATCTTTCACCATCTGTGACATGTCTCCTACTGCTCCCAGTTAAATAAATATGATAATAATATGGTAATTAATTATGATATTCTATTTTAGTTTCCACAACAGAAGGAAAAAATATATCTAAACCACTTTCACTAACTGGCTCAAAGACTGCCTAACACCACAGCAGTATGGCCTCAATTGATCCTGCAAACCATCAAAAAGAACAAAAGAAACAGAAGGCTTACCTTTGATTTTGTTTTCGGTTTCCTTTCCTTAGGAATAAATTCATAAAGAAATCACTAGGTCCAGTTCCATCTTTTTAGCCGGGAAAATATAGATATGAAAGAAGTTAAAACAAAATCCCTGGCAAGAGAGTTCACCTGCAAATCATTGAAAATTTTATCACTTAATTCTGAAGTCCTGAGTTCGAGAGACATTTTGAAAGATTTATCTGGAACTCTTAAGTTCATAAAGAATGACTGTTTTTTTTTAAAAAGGCTTTTAGAAAAAAATAGTTTACAATTCATTCTTCCTTAGCCTGGGTTTCTCTGCAGTTCAGAGAAATAAAGAGGAACGTAGCATTAGGATCTAGTGTCTTTGATGGCCTCATCATCTAATCATAGGTTTAACATTACTCATTTGCTGGCTCCAGGAATTCCTGCCATTAAGAGCCCCAGAGATGAAACTTTGCCTCAGATATTGATTGAAAGGAAGAGTGAGAAATTTAAGCTGTCTATGCAGTGCACTTTGAGTGTTTCAGTGAAGCAGTATTATAAACATGGCTCTCTCTTTGATTTCTAAATTTAATGTTAAAGTAAGTATTTTATATACTGAATACATATTTCAGCTATTACCATTCATTAAATATGCCTCATTGTAGTAATTTAAAAAGGTATACAAGTGAAAAAATAGCTGCAATTTTTTTTCTCTATTAAGCTGAAATATTGGTTTCCATAAAACATTTTTAAAGAAATGAATGATTCATCTTGAATTCAGCTTAGATGGTTAACTATTCTACTGTGAAGTTTAGTTTATAAAATTGTCATAATTAGTTGCTCCTTGAATATTTAAAATCTTGGTTTTAAGATAGAGAAAAATGGGTGTATTTTCCAAGTTTCTGAAAACTCATTTTTTACTACACTTCAAATTCATAGTAATTTGCATTGTTTTCATCCATTAGCAAAACAAAGATAATATAGTAGCAAACCTCTGATAAGGAGAAATGAATACAGTGATGCTATGGAGATTGCTTGGCATAGCTTTCTCTAGAGCAGCATTCTTTTCCACAGGCCTTAATGCATCTCTCCTGCAATAGAGCCGATCCCTGTAGAATTAGCAAAGTCCTGTAGCTGTCTTCCTGCCAAGACAGAAGTCAATCCTGATGAATCTTTAAAGCTATAGACCCAGAGTCTTTCTGCTGTTATTTTACAATTAGCTCTTTGAAAGTATTGATAGTTACAAATAATGCTGAAGTACATACTAATAATAGAAGTACTAACTAGTACTAATAAAAATAATTAAATATGTATATGTACCAAATAATTAGATGTCTTTATATTTATATTTTTCTACAATGACAAACAGAATTAATATATTATTATACTGTGATTTAATTCTTGCTTCAAATAACTTTCTAATACAAACAGAATTCCTGGTTTGTTTGTTTAAAATACCCCCTATAAGATAAACCATTGAAAGATCAAATTTTGTTAGAGCAAATAAGAAACTAAAGATTAAAAAAGAAAAGGAAAATGCTACATTTTTACAGCATTTTGTTCCTTGCTACACATGCTTTTATTTTTATGTTTTTTCATTTTCATTTTGGATTTCATGTTAACCGCTATGTATTATCAAGGATTTTAGATTTTCTTTGCTTCTTATCTGAGTTTCTGAACCAAATTGCTTTTGCCAATACTTTGTGTCTAAAATATGGTCTAAATTTACATGAGATCATATTACAAGGTTCTGAAGGTACTTGTCAAGAATAATTCAGTTCATATGGCTGGCTTTTAAACTCCACGGGCTATGGCATAAAGTGTCCCCTCCCCATCCCACCCCTACACTACCCCTGGGAAGTTTACATCTCTATGGAAAATGTATTTTAAGTTTTGCGGAAGATATTAGTATTATCACTATGATTTGTTTATTCTTCCACAAGTGCTGAATATAGTTTTTATAGTATTCTACATAAGTGATCAGTGGAAAATTTATGACACAAGGAGAAATTTTAAAAAATTAACTCATTTTTAGTATTTCTTAAAATTATAATTAGCATCTTTTAAAGTTTTTCCTGTTATTTTGAAGCAAAATAAGCTATACTAAATTAATTGATATGTTATATTTGACAAAATCAAGTGCTTAGTCAGTGAGATGCAGTATTTCCAACAGGCTCCTCAGCATATCATATTAATGCTGTTTTCTGTCACAGATTTGTTTTAGGTTTTATAATAAACTGAGGTTGAGATGCTTTCCATCACTCTCTATAACTTCCTGTTTTTATTTTTTAAATTATATTATGTTTAGCATATTATATTCTTTGATAACTAGGAGACTTAGTTTGCAAGTAAATGTTTAAGGTACTATAATAGCTTTTAATTATTTCCAGATTTGTTTTTTTCTAGGAAGTCTCTATGAGAGACACTCTAGGAAAAAAAAAAAATCAATGTTGTTATGCCACAGGATTTCAAGTTTTTATAAGTAAGGCTTAACAGATGTCATGGGCCTTTTTGTACCTTTTCTGTCAATAGAAAATGTTTTATAAATTGAGAAACATTATGTAAGGAAGTATCTCAGTATTTAAGTGATTTGTGAGTTGAAGCACTGATTAAGCAAATACATGCTTAATAAATCTTTTTTGTTCTCATTAAAATCTAAAAATGTATAAGTAACATAAAATCTTAGTTTAGGATCTATGCTTGAAGTTATTAGTGTGAATTATTTTGTGGTTTTGTTTGACTTTGTCCCTTTTGAAATACTTCATATACTTCAATAAAAAGGATTTTTGTGATTTTACTGATGTGATCAAGGCATAGCTCTGGACTTCTAAAGACAACACTTGAAAAGGAACCACAACTGAAGAACAAGCAGTCTTTCCCAATGATGTGGATTTTGAACATTTAAGTTTTTTCCAATTTAATATAGTTGAATCAGATGGTACAAAATTAAAAGATAATTTTTTCTAGATATAATAAAACTAAGACTTAGATATATATATGACAACCATTGAGGCCTACTAAATGATAATAATTAATAAGTTCTCATTATTATAAGGATTTATAATAGTAGTAGTAGTAGGCTTTATTTGGGGTCTTTTTGAATGTCATGAAGTTCAGATTATCATCATATTCTCCTAATTATCATATAACATTTAATTCAGTAGTTAATTATTTGGCATCTACCTTTTTTAACATTTATGGTAGTTACTACATTTTTCATTTCTAAAGGGGTTAGAGTACTTTATGTGAAACTTAAACATTACATAGCTGGTTTGGAATCAATGAAAAGCAATTAAAAAGTATGGTGAAATATGTTTAATTGAGTATAATAAAGTTCTAGCCATATGATCAGAAACTTGACTTTATGAACCAACAAGATTGAGATAGGCTCAAGATAGATCCTAAAGCTAGCAAGCTTTCTACTGTTTTGCATAAGCAGGTAAGGAGATTCGGGCCTCAGAAAGTCTCATGATAGGTCCACAGAGAGAACCCTCTTATGCTCAAAGCTGTCACCATCCTCATTTGCAGCATATCAAAAACTAAGTAGCAAAATACATATATATTTGCTTACAGGGTGATCCACATCTTTCAGGTCATATACTGTATAATTTCTCCTTTGGAATTTTTTAATGTAATTTTATTTTTTGGTACAGGGTCTTGCTACACATTACAGACTCATAGTGATCTTCCTGTCTTAACCTCCCCAACACTGGTGTTACAAGCATGTGCCACTATACCTGATTTTGGGGCCTGCCCAGCATATGGTTCTTGGGATCTAATTTGGGACCTTGTACTTGTCAGGCAGGTGCTTATGCGACTGAGCTATCTCCTAGCCTTCTTTTGGAATTTTTATGTAAAGTGTTATAGTAAGGCCTGGAAATAGCTCAGTGACTTAAGCGCCTGCCAGACAAGTGTAAGGTCCTGTGTTTGATCACTGGTGAAAAAAAAAAAAAAAAAAAAAAAGTTACAGTATTTTAATTACATAGAACAGAGAATAAAAAGAAATTTCTAACTTTAAAAACTTTAGGAAGTTTATGATAATTGCCTTTACAGGTTCAGCCTGTTTTTAGGACTGAGGATAATGTCTCTCTCCTAAGAAATCCCTGCTGTTTTCTTTGCACAGTGGCTGACCACAACTATTTTCTGTTGTGTAATATCATTCAAAATTAAAAGGAACAAACTGAGCATTTTAATTTTCAGGGATTCCTTTGATGAGTTTTCACAGCATCTTTCTTAAAGTACTGGTTTATAATGTAAATGCAGATAAAGATTGAAAATGTGATGAGGTATAATGATTATAGTTACATTAGATCATAATAAAGATTTTAAAATGTTAGAGAATGTGGAGAAAATGACTAGCAAAAATTAAGGTATTTTTAAACAAAGAGCAGTAGGGAGTAGTCAGCAAATGTGCGTGTAGTGTATCTTTAGGAGGATACCAACAGAGCAGTTTGCTTCTTTGCTGTCCTATTTGTGACATTTCTGGATGAGATTCATTCAAATATTTCTGTTTTTTTTTTTTTGTTTGTTTGTTTTTTTCCCGGAACCAGGGATTGAACTCAGGCTCTTACATTTGCCAGGGAAGCGCTTATTCTACTGAACTATCTCCCCAGCCCTCAAATATTTAAAAGTTGTGAACTTTTTCATGTCTCTTATTGTTGATTTGTTTTAATTCACCAATTAGAAAAGTTAGAAGATACAATATGTAAGTACCACATTCCAACCAATTGCACCACTGGAGCTCCACAAGACACAATAAATTTGTCATTTAAATTTATTTAAACTAATAGAAACATAAAACTGTCCAGGGAGATAGCTTAGTGGCATAAGTGCCTGCCTGGCAAGCACAAAGTCTTTAAGTTTGATCCCCAGTACCAAAAATAAATAAATAAATAAATAAATAAATAAATAAATAAAATTTATACAGATTAATTGCATTGTAATTTTTAATTATGGTAATATACTTCTCAAAATCATGTTTCCTCAAATATTTATCATTTTCCTCTTTTGAAAACACCCAATATCCTTCTAGCTTTTCAAATTTATAGCACATTGTTGTCATCCCTTTGCCATCTAGTATTGTATTACAGCTAATTATTCCCATTTGTCTTTGGATCCCCATTTGGTAATTCACTTTTGTGTTTACCTTACTTATTTCCCCATTTCATTCCTTGTTGTCACAAATAAAATGATTTCATTCTTTTTATGGCAACATAATCCATTTATATGTTTCTACCACATTTTTTTGATCAGTTCATCACCTGATGGATAAATACGTTGCTCAGGTTTCTTCATTTATATATGGTGCTAAAAAAACATGAGTAAGCTGATACCTGCTTAACATGCTGATTTCATTTGCTTTACATTTTATACGTGAAAGTTGGGTTGTTGGGTCATATGGTAGTTCCATTTTTAATTCTTTTGATTGACCTTCATGTTATTTTTCATGATAGACATACTACTTCATGTACTATCCAAAAGTGTGCAGAAGTTCCCTTCAGAACTCAGTTTTTTATCTTTTTTGGTAATACCTGTTGTTTATTCATTGAAGTAATATCTCATTGTGGTTTTATTTATATTTTCCTAATAGTGGTATGTTACATATTTTCATATACCTCGTGTTTATCATTTCTATGTATTCTAATAAGTGTCTATTTAAGTCCCTTCTTTCATTTTTAAACTTATTTCCTCACTAAGTTGATTCTTCTGCTGTGCACAAATACTGTAGTTCCATTCAATCTCATTTGTATAGTTTTGCTTTTGTTTTCTGTGCTTTTGGTGTCTTATCCAAAAATATTGAGTGCTTCAATGCCCTGAAGCATTTCTTCTGTATATATTTTTCTTGTAGCAGTTACATAGTTTCAGGTCTCATACACTGGTACCTGGGTTCCCACTATCTTACTTTTTTCTATGATTTTGGAAAAGATGGCAACATTTTTTTTTTTTTTTTTTGGCGGAACCGGGGATTGAACTCAGGCCCTCGCGCTTGCCAGGGAAGCGCTTATTCCACTGAGCCATCTCCCGGCCCCAGCAACATTTTTGTTGTGTAGGAAATATGGTGTCTTGGTAACTTTTCTCTCCAAGCTGGGATAAAATGCCCAAAGCCCAAATTAAGGAAGGAAAGGTTGACTTAGCTCATGGTTTGTGAAGGTTTCAGCCCATTCTCATGTATCTCCAAGTCAAAGGGTCACATGGCAGAGAGCAGCAATATTTGGCTGCAGAAAACAGCAAAAGCAACAGGAGGAGCAGCCAAGAACAAACCTCTTTTCTGCCCTTACATGTAGGAGACCCACCCAGGGGTGGATATAGCAGTAATACCCACAATTCCAGCATTGGATCAAGAATCAATCACAAACTCTAGAAGCCTGCCCCATGACTGTGTGAGGCTTTGGGGAGACATCTAGACACAAACCATAAAAGATGGCCACAGACTTGTTTAATCACCAGATGCAGTTTGCAAATTAAAAAAAAAAAAAAAATTGGCAGAACTTTCGGATTGTGAACCATTTTTTTTTTTTTACAAACATTTGTGACTTGAGGTACCACTTTTAAGTCTTAAATTTTTTTCACAAAGGAATGGTTTATAATTCAAATTCTTTTGCAGTATTATTGGTACACTTTAGATGTATATAATGATCACATTCATCATATCCCTATGATTTTACCTGTATGAAATATATCTTCATTTTTTTTACCCAGTCCCCCTCACTCCCTACTCCCTCCAAAGTCTGTGTCTGTCTGTCTGTCTGTGTCTGTCTGTGTCTCTGTCAGTTTGTCTGTCTGTCTGTCTGTCTCTGTCTCTCTCTCTGTCTCTCTGTCTCTCTCTCTCTCTGTCTCTCTCTCTGTCTCTCTCTCTGTCTGTCTCTCTGTCTCTCTCTCTCTCTCTCTCTCTCTCTC
>NW_004524614.1:13762792-13764308 GCF_000260255.1 Octodon degus
TCTCTCTCTCTCTCTCTCTCTCTCTCTCTCTCTCTCTCTCTCTCTCTCTCTCTCTCTACTTAGTACAAGGTCTCATTGCACAGCTCAGACTCATAATGATCCACCCATTTCCAGCCTCCTCAGCCCTAGGATTGTAGGTATGCACCACCATGCCCAATCTGAGTCTCCATCTGAGCACACCAGAGGAGCAGGGCTGCCACTGCATGTGGTGCCTGGAATTGAATCCAGGTCCCTGCACTTGCCTAAGCAGGGGCTTAGTCCTCTGAGCTATCTCACTGGGCCTTCTGTTCTTATTTACAAAAACTTTGTTTCCTTTTTTTTTTTTTTTTCATTTTATTCTCTTTCCCTCCTTTCCCCTTCCTTTCTCTTGCCTCTCTTCTTTGTTCCTCTTTGCATTTGAACATTTTCTTCCTGTTACCCAATATTAATTATACATTCTATTCCTTATTTACCCTTTCAGTTTCTCACACCAAAGAAATAATGAGATATTTATATAAGTGTATCTGATTTATTTCACTTAAAGAGTATAGTGTTAAGGTACATTTATTTACCTAAAAATGTCTTAAGTTTATCCTTCTTTATTGCAGAGTAGTATCCATTGTATAAAAACCCACCTCTTATTTATCCATTCATCCATCAATGGTCATTTAGGCCATTTTCAAGATTTAGTTACTACATTTGCACTGTTACAAACATGGGTGTGCATATATTGCTGTGGTATGATGCTTTTAATTCTTTCAGGAAGATACCAAGGAGAGTGGCTAGGTCACGTGGAATCTCTAGTTTTATTTCCTTGAGGAATTTCCATACTGACTTCCACAATGATCACACCAATCTACACTCCCACCAACAGCCCCATCAGCATTTGCTATTGGTTAATTTCTTGATAATAGCCATTTCTACTGGTGTGATATGGAATTTCAGTGTTTTAATTTGTATCTCTAGAATGATCAGTGACATCAAACATGTTTTTCATATACTTATTTGCTGCTTGTTAAGTCTTTCATGTGGAGCTTTTACAACTGTTGAGAGATAGGAGTCTAGATGCATTCTCCTAACGATATAGTAAACTTTGAATCAGTCATGTTTATGTTATAAATATAATACTTTTCAATGCTATATTTAGTATATTTAATACTGGTACATCACATAATATATCTTTACATATTATCTCACACCTAACCTGAATTTTGAAAGTGGAAGATGCCAGATGAAACATCAGAACTCATTTGTGTGAAAATGTGCATAAACTATAAAAGAGAAGCAATAATCCTTTCTTACAGCTGAGTTCTTATACTGTTATACCTACAATTTCATTCTTGTAATGAAAATGACACACAAAAAGGAAATAATAAGTTTTAGCCACCTGAAGGATCATCTATAAGAATGCTAAAACATTTGTGGAAGAGCGGAAGTAACATATTTTAAGGTCTACATTATTAGCTATCGTAGATATTTATAAATAAAGAGTTTACTGTGTCCTCATGTTTTTCCAATTCCTCATTTCTCCCAAAAT
>NW_004524614.1:13764408-13798513 GCF_000260255.1 Octodon degus
TTATTTTGTTTTTTAAGTAAAAAAAATAGAAATTATATAAAATGTCTTTCTCATCGAGTTATTGGGAGATGGCAACAGTGTAGGGGGTCAAGGTGAAAGTGGATGGCAAGCTGAAACTGAGCAAAAAAAGAGCTAAAGATGTCTGAAAGCCGAGAAGGAAGTGGCAGAGAAGGAGGCCAACCAGAAAGAGCTCAGTGAGAAACACCTAGGCCAAGCTGCTGTGGCTTCCACCAATCACACTACTGACAGTGGTGTGGATGCTGAGGAAGAGAGCCTGGATCCAAATCAATACTACAAGATCCGTAGTCAAGCAGTGCACCAGCTAAAGTTCAGTGGCAAGGATCCATACCCACACAAGTTCCATGTAGACATCTCACCCACTTCATCGACAAATACAGTCACTTGCAGCCTGGGGATCACCTGACTGACATAACCTTGAAGGTGGCAGGTAGAATCCATGCTAACAGAGCTTCTGGGGGGAAGTTCATCTTCGACACCGTCCAGAAGAGGAGGTTAAGTTGCAAGTCATGGCCAATTCCAGAAATTTTAAATCAAAGGAAGAATATATTCATATCAACAACAAACTGCATGAGGGAGATTTAATCAGAGTTCAGGGGAATCCTAGGAAAACCAAGAAGGGTGACCTGAACATCATCCCCTATGAAGTCACACTGTTGTCCCCTGCCTGCACATGTTACCTCACCTCATTTTGGCCTCAAAGACAAGGAAACAAGGTATCAACAGAGATATTTGTACCTGATGCTAAATGACATCGTGAAGCAAAAGTTTATCATCCACTCTAACATCATCACTTACATAAGAAGTTTCTTGGATGAGCTGGCATTCCTGGAGATTGAAACTCCCATGATGAATGTCATCCCAGGGAAAGTGGTCACCAAGCATTTCATCACTTACCACAATGAGCTGGACATGAACTTGTACATGAAGATTGCTCCAGAGCTCTATCATAGAGTGCTAGTGGTTGGAGGCATTGACCAGGTTTATGAAATTGGATGCCAGTTGGGGAGTGAAGGAATTGATTTGACTCACAATCCTGAGTTCAACAGGATTGTGATTTCTACATGGCCTGTGCAAACTATCACAATCGCATGAAAATCATGAAGAAGTTGGTTTCAGAAATGGTGAAGAGCATTACAGGCTGCAACAAGATCTCCTACCACCCAGATGGTCCTGAGGGCCAAGCCTACGAGATGGACTTCACCCTGCCCTTCAAGAGAATCAGAATGGTGGAGGAGGTGGAGAAAACCCTAGGGGCGAAGCTACCTGAAACTGACCACTTCAAAACAGAAAAAAACTCACAAAATTCTTGATGATATCTGTATAGCAAAAGCTGTTGAACGCCCTCCACATCAGACCACGGCCAGACTCCTTGATAAGCTTCTTGGGAAATTCCTGGAAGTAACATGCATCAATCCTATGTTCACCTGTTATCACCCACTAATCATTGAGCCCATTAGCTAAATGGCATTGCTTTAAAGAGGGTCTGACCTAACGCTTTGAGCTCTTGATCATGAAGAAGTAGGTGTGCAGTGCATACACTGAGCTGAACTATCCCATGAGGCAGTGGCAGCTGTTTGAAGAACAGGCCAAGTCCAAGGCTGCCAGTGACAACGAGGCCATGTTCATTGATGAGAACTTCTGGACAGCCCTGGAGTGCAGGCAGCCCACCAAGGCAGGCTGGGGCATGGGTATCTACTGCATGACCATATTCCTCACAGACTCCAAAACATCAAGGAAGTGCTCCTGTTTCCTGCCATGAAGCTGGAAGACAAGAAGGAGACTTTGGCAAGCACTGACATGGTGGAAATTACAATGGTTTGCACCTCTGTCTAGAAAATAATTCTTACTCGTGTAACTCAGCCATCTGCATTTTTGCAAAAAGAGCAAGTGTGTGAAGAGATTCTTGTGTTTGGTTATCCATGTGACCACAACTCAGTTCAGCCAGCAGAAGTGAGAAGAGGAATTAAGAATCTCTTGTTACTCCTTACCAAATAAACCATTTGTCTCCTAAAATAAAGAAATTATATAAAATTTCTTTAAGCATCCCTCACGAACATATATGCAAAAATCCTCAATAAAATCCTAGAAAATGGAATACAGCAAATCATCAAAAAGATTATACACCACGACCAGGTAGGATTCATCCCAGGGATGCAAGGATGGTTCAATATACGCAAATCTATAAATGTAATATGCTATATCAATAGAGCGAAATCTAAAAAGCACATGATCATCTCAATTGATACAGAAAAGGCTTTTGACAAAGTCCAACACTCATTCATGTTCAAAGTCCTACAGAAAACTGGAATAGATGGCCTCTACTTCAGTCTGATAAAAGCCATGTGTGACAAACCCAACAGCTAATATATTTCTAAATGGGGAAAAAATGAAATCTTTTGCTCTCAAATCTGGTACAAGACAAAGATGTCTTCTATCATCCCTCCTATTCAGTATAGTTCTGGAATGATTAGCTATAGCCATTAGACAAGAGAGAGAAATAAAAGCAATAAGATTAGGTAAAGAAGTTAAATTACCATTATTTGCAGATGACATGATACTTTACTTGGAAGACCCAAAAAAGTCTATCAAAAAGCTACTAGAACTCATACATAAATTCAGTATCGTAGCAGGACACAGAGTCAATACCCAAAAGTAAATAACATTCTTCTACACATAACAAACACACTGAGAGGGAAATTACAGAAACAATGCCTTTTACAATAGCATCACAGAAAAAGAAATACCTTGGAATTCATCTAACTAAAGAAGTCAAAGACCTTTACAAGGAAAATTACGGTACATTGAAAAAAGAGATTGTCAGGATTTCAGAAAATGGAAAAGATAGTCCCTGCTCCTGGATAGGAAGAAACAACATTGTGAAGATGGCCATAATATCAAAATTGCTGTACAGATTTAATGCAATCCCTATCAAACTACCACCAACATACCTTACAGACCTAGAGACATCTTTTCTAAAATGTATTTGGAGCCAGAAAAGACCTAGAATAGGAAAAGCAATCCTGGGCAACAAAGACAAGGTAAGAGGCATTGAAATTATACTACAAAGCTACTGTGATAAAATCAGCATGGTATTGTCAACAAAATAGACCACAGAAGCCTTTACGAACACACTCAGCCACCTGATCTTCGAGAAAGTGGGCAAACACACTGGAAGAAAGATAGTCTCTTTAGCAAATGATGCTGGAAGCACTGGCTCTCTACATGCCAAAAACTAAAACTTGAATCAGGTCTATCACCATGCACTAAGCTAAAGTCAAAGTGGATTAAAGATCTAAACATTAAAACAGAAACACGAAATCTCCTGGAAGAGAAAGTAGGAGGTACTCTTGAAGATACAAGGATAGGCAAAGAATTCATGAACAAAAATCAAATTGAATGGGTAATACTTGAAAGAATTAATAACTGGAACTTCCTCTTATTGAGAAGTTTTTGCACATCAAAAGAAGTTACCAACAGAGTGAAAAGACAGTCCACAAAATAGGAAAAAAATCTTGACTAATAAACACACAGACAAAGGTCTGCTTTCTAGAATTTATAAAGAACTAAAAAAAATTAGGGCCCCCAAATTTAAAGACCCATTCCAGAAGTGGGCATCTGAGATGAACACACACTTCTCAGAGGATGAAATTAAAGAAGCGAATAAATATATGAAAAAATGTTCCACCTCACTAGCCATATGTGAAATACAAACTAAAACAACACTGAGATACCATCTCACCCCAGAAAGAATGGCTATCATAAAGAAATCAACCAACAACAAATGTTGGAGTTGCTGTGGGGAAAAGGAAACCCTTCTCCACTGCTGGTGGGAATGTAGCCTGGTGCAACCATTATGGAAATCATTGTGGAGAAGCTTTTAAAAAACTAGGACTGGAAATCCCATTCAAACCAGCTATCCCCCCTCCTGGTAATTTTCTCAGAGGAACAGAAAACATTATATCGTAGTGATATATGTGCACATATGTTTATAGCAGCACAACTTGCGATAGCTAAATCTTGGAAATAACCAAGATGTCCATCACCTGGGGAATGAGTGAAAAAGATGTGGTTTTTTTTTTACACAATGGAGTATTAATCAGCTATAAAGAATGATAAACTCGAAGCATTTGTAATTAAGTGGATGCCACTTGAAGATATGCTCATAAGTGAAATAAACCAGACCCACATGGGAAAATATCGTATAATCTCCCTAACACAAGAACTCAAAAGAAGAAATAAAAATGGAAAGGTATAACACAATTAAAAAATAAGCAACAACTTGATGATTAGACAACGAAGAAAGGCAAGGAGAAAAACCAGGAAGCATAACAGAGTCAAAGCCATAGATTTATATGCACAAGATGTTTAAGATAATGATGCTGAGAATCTTCAGCAGGTTTTTGAAACTAATAGTTAATTGATAGGATTCTCACCCTGACTAACTATATATGCTGATACCTGTGAAGTAATCAACTACACTGAAAATAGTGATGTGTAATAGTAGAGTCGTGCTTGGAATGCCTGTCATTCTGGTCTTCTAAATACATACTGCTTGTCATGACATACCAATTACTGCCATACTATCTCTCATGTAAATGTTTGTTTTAAAAAAATGGTAATGAAAACAAGAAACAAGAAAAGAAAAGGTCACAGGACTGTCCTGCTCCAATGCTGCATATGGTTAGATTTCTAAATTTCTTTGTAAAAATATGTAATTGTTTTTTCCTATTTGAAAATATTTTTATTTGTTTAATTTTAATTTTTTTTCTTAATGTTTTGTAGGGACTCGAAATTTAGCATATCAATACATGATGGAAAATACCTGTTCCATGTTATGTCTAAGATGTTTGATATTCAGACAGATAGTGAGGTTAATTTCAACTGCCTACATTGTATGTTAGTAATAATGAGCTTCTCTTTTGGAGGGTTAACAACCTAAGTTTGTAGACCAAAACTTAGAGAAAAAGAAGGGCTGCAAAAACAGTCAACGTTTTGACCCTAGCCTTTTAATGTCAATGAAGACTCAGGGCATAGGAGAACCTGTATTGTTACCTCATGTAACTTAGTTGTGTCCCAGATTTTCTGATCAACGAGATTATGGGGCCACAGAGGAAAGTGATACATGATGTAGAGTGTGCCTAAGGAGAGTCACATGGAGAGAAAACATTCTCTCAGGCTTTCGCAGAGAACAAACTAGTCAAGCAATGGCTATGACTCATCCACATGGCCACACTGACAAAGCATCTACAAACTGCAGTACAGGATTTCAGGTTAAATCCTAAGGGGATTTAACTGACCTTATTAGATACAAAAGCTACATTTCTTGTTTTATAGGTCTTGCTTTATCTTGGGCTTAACTATCTAGCAGAAAAGTATAAAACAAAATAGAAAAAGTAAAGCTATATTAGTATGCTAAGCTGTAAAAGAGGGCTCAAGTCAACAACTTCTGACATTTCCAGTCTTATGGAAAATCCACTAGTATTATAGACTAGTGGATTATATTGGATTATTTTGTTGAATTCATGTACCTACAATATTTAAACGATAATAGAATATTCTTCTCCTACAAGACTAAACGAATAAGGGAATACAAATTAACGACCATTTTGTATCTGTATACTCAAAACAGGATAGATATCTCTTAATTCAATGAATAGAGGGATTTGTTGTAGTAGTGTTTGTGGCCAGAATATCATGTCTGCATCTTGCACAATGAATAACCACTAAGACAACAATATGCAATGCATTAATTATTGAAAATGTGGGGGTAATTGTTTTTTAAGTTGTCTCATGGCTATTTGTTTCTCAATAAAATTATTTTTAAAAATTTCCTTGAGCAAAATAATGGCTATTTGACAGTGGTTGCTGTATTACATGATATTATCTTCAAATTAGTTGTTTAGATTACCAGGTTTAAACCTGCAAAATTGATTTAAAAAAATAAGAAACAACAAAAAAGTTACAAGAAATTTTAAAGAGAGAAAAAAATGTGAGAATAAAAACAAAATATCCTTAAGCATTAACTCTTGCTCAAATAACTATACTCATAGGGAGTTACAAAAATTTTACATAGAATTTCATGTATTCTTCCCCAAGCTTTTCAATAAGTACGTACATGTAATATTAGCACAGTGACACACCCAAAATATTAATTAAGTCCCCTCTTATATAATGTTGTATATACATAAGAGAGAGCTTACTAAGTGATGAAGCAATTCTATGTTAACTTTTTGAGAAAAATTAAAATATGTTCTATGGTGGCTATACCATTTTACATTCCTGAAATGTTCAAGGTTTCATTTTGTTTTTATCTCTTGAATATGTTTTATTTATGTTTTTGTTTTATTTTCATTTAATCATAGTCATTCTAATGATTGTGAAATGATATCTCTCTGATTTTTCTTTGCATTTTCCCACAGTTAATGGTATTGAACATGGTTTTCTATGAATATTGGCCAACTCTATCTTTTCTTTCATCAATTTCTATTCAAATCCATCAGTACTTTTTAATTTTCTTTGGTTCTAGGGTTTTTTTTTTTTGTTGTTGTTTTTGTTCTTTTGTTTTTGGTTTTGGTTTTTTGGGGGGCAGAACTGGAGATTAAATTCAAGCCTTTGTGCTTGCCAGGCAAGTGCTTATTCTACTCACCCCTCTTCTTAGTTCTTGCTATGTTGCATGAGTTCTATGCATATTCTGGCAACTAAACCCTTATGACATGTATGATTAGCAAATATTTGTCCCATTATGTATGCTTTTTTCTCCTTTTTGTTAACATCTGTTGTTATACAAAGTTTTTAACTTCAGTGGTGTCCAGTTTACTTTGTGTAACCTTTCCCCTTAGTACCATATTTGTGAATTCATCACCAAGCCCATGCTCTTGCAGATTAAATCATTTTCTTCCTTCCTTCCTTCCTTCCTTCCTTCCTTCCTTCCTTCCTTCCTTCCTTTTTTCCTTCCTTGTACCAGGGATTGAACCCTGGACCTTGTGCTTTCCAGGCAGGTACTCATGCCACTGAGCTATCTCTCCAGCCATACTTAAGGCTTTCTTTTAAGGGTTTTTTACTTTTAGCTCCTCAGTTTGAGTCTTTGATCTATCTTGAGATAGTTGTATACGATATGAGGTAGGGTGCAACTTTCTTACTTGGTATGTGGACATTTCCTTGCCCATTAAATAATCCTGGGAGGGCCGGCCAAATAGCTCAGTGGATTAAAGCACCTGCTTCGGCAGACACAGCAGCTGGGAGTTCCATCTTGGGCCTACTTTGTCGGCCCTGCCTCTGCCACACTCTGAGAAGCGGATAGAGACTGGGCATGGTGGTGCATGTCTTTAATCCCAGCACTTGGAAGGCTGTAAACAAGGGGATCATTACCAGTCCAATCTATGCATTGAGACCCTGTACACCCTACACACCCTATCCTAAATGCAAAAAAATGAAAATATGAATAAATAATCCTAGGATCTTTATCTAAAATCATTTGAACATAGATTCCCTAATTGAGTTTTTATGCAAAGAGTAATTACTCTGGTACCAAAAGTAATGCTTCTCTACCTGTGTAAATTATAGGTCCTAAGTTTACATATGTTCATTGAAGATAAATAATGATTTATATAATTAGAAAAAAATAATTACTATTTTCAAAATTTAGAATATTATGAGAAACTTTAATATCTTACCTCATGGTCTCACTATCCAACAGAAATTACTATTGATCATTTCAAGTGTCTTCTTTCAAAACATCTCTTCATATGAACACAAATTAATTTTTTTGTTATTAATGTGTTCAAAAAGTATTGGCCGGGGAGATGGCTCAGTGGAATAAGTGCTTCCCTGGCAAGTGCAAGGACCTGAGTTCAATCCCCGGTTCCACCAAAAAAAAAAAAAAAAAAAAAAAAAAAGTATTATACCATAGTTATGAGATAAATTTTCCCTATTCATACTTTAGGCAGATATTGTCCAATAGAAATAAATGTGGTTGAATGGGACCATCTGGGCGCTTGGGATCCTCATTACAGCCAGCACCTAGGCCAGATGTGTGTGTGGAACTTGCTCCATCAGATAGGCCTGGTGTGGAACCCTGTGGCAGAACTCCCTACAGAGAGGCTAGTGGCAAGACCCATCCAGCTGATCCAGAAGTAGAACATCTTGCAAGAGTGGCACAGCAGGTTCACTTCCATGGGCTGCAGCAGAAAGAAGTGGAGCACAGCAGCCAAAACCAAGTCATACCCACTTGGACAAGTTTGAACTTGGTAGATTGGACCTGGTGCTAAGGTAATAACTCTTCCAAAGCTTTACACCAAAACTCAGGAGACAGTGCTATACAAAATGACAAAGAGAAGGAGAAAAATGCATTCTCAGGCCCTAAGCCCACCCAGAACAAATGCAGGAGACAGTAGTGTAAAAGAAATAGGAAAGCACACACCTGAAATCAATGAAATAATAGCAACTGAAATAAACACCAGCAGAAAGGTGTAGAGGAAATCAGATCAGAAATATTTCTGAAGTAAAAAAGAAATGATAACTATAATGAAAAAAGTACTAGGTGCTTCTAAAGACATTGATAAAAAATAGAGGCGAATATAAAAATGTTGGAATCCTTTAATGAGCAATAAAGGAAGGAAATAGAATGCATGAAGCAGATTCAAAGGAATATACAGGAAATTAAAATCTCAATCTTAAGCTGGCAAAACCATTTGAATAGAAGTGAAAATAGACTTGCAGATCTTAAAGACACCAGGGCAGCTAGTGAAAAGTTAAGAAAATATCTCTTAAAAACAACTAGGATGCAGAAAAAAATAATTCATCACTTGCAAGATGATGCAAAGATGTACAATGTGAGACTAATAGGTATCAATGAGAAAGAAGGAGTCAATACAAATGATATAAAAAGAATGTGGGCATGGGCAGAATAGCAGAAAACTTCCCAAATATGGGGAGACAATCTGACTTTTACGTAACCAAAGCATATAGAACTCCAAATGACATCAACCTATTTAAAACTACACCCAGACATATAATAATCAAGATCCCAGAAAGTCAGCTCAGGAACAGTGCACTAAAAGCCACTAGAGGAAAGAAACAGATTACATTTAAAGGAAAACCCATCAGAATAATGCCAGATTTCTCTTTCAAACCATCAAGTTTAGAAGAGAATGGAACAAAGTACTTCAAGTTTTGCAAGAAAACAAATTCCAACCCAGACTGATATACCCTGCAAAACTCTTTCAAGTTTAATGAAGAAGTGAAATACTTCCATGACAAAGAACAACTAAAGCATTTCATAATGACAAAACCCACCCTACATAGACTACTAAAAAGTACTCTAGAGAGGGATCAAAATGACCACAGCTCCATGGATGAGAATGGAAAGAACCCACCAAATAGGACAAACAATTAAACACAGGAGAAAAAGAGGTATACAACAGCAGTCATTCGTTTATTCTTTTGTATACAGCAGCAGAATATTTCCATCAGCATACTGTACAAATTGACTTCTCCTGCACCCTATGGGTCATGATTCTGTCCATGTTTACAGGGTGGATATGAAGGAAATATCAGTAGCTCAGTCCACAAGTGACATCTGGCCACCAGTAAGTGACATGGACACTGTCCATGTCCACCACATATTAGAACTTTGTGCAATATCCTATACCCAAACTGTTAGAAGTGCTGGTCATATATTTGCCATTCCAGTATTTTTGTTATGTTTTTTTCTTAGTAATTCTCTACTATCATGGAAACTTTTTCTTAGTTGATATTTTTATATATATTAATCTAATGAAATACTATGTGAGTACTCTGAATTGATTACAGATTCGTATATATGATACACTACTTTCTGGCCTCTTAGTTGGACTCACAATTTAATTTTAATTTTTGAATGTTATTTTAAAATATTTAATTTAAATTTGAATTATGTAATATTTAATTAATTTTCTGAAATTGTTTAATTTTATTTTTTGTTTTATTTATACTGTATCTTTGACTTCCAATCTATTTATAAGACATGATATATTTTCTCCTAGTACTACAAATTTTAAAAAGTGTATTTTTAAAAAAAGTGTATTTTCATTTTCCATTGACTTTATGTTCTTCCTTGTCTTTTATACACACACACACACACACACACACACACACACACACACGTAAAAATACGTATATAACCTGACATAAGATTGATACTGTTCTGCGGAAATCTTCAATGACCTTTTAAATAGATTCATCTAATATAGTTATATTTTACTTAGTCCTGCATAACTACTATTTTGAGAGCTCTTTATTCTTTATCCAGGAACATACAGCAACTTCTCTTGCCTTCTGGATTATGGTCTTTGTTATTTTCTATATGCTATATCTGGAGGTATTAGAATATTTCGAGTTTGTATAACTGGAAAATATTTTGTTTTTATTTTTCAAAGGTATGTTTACTGAGTATAAAATTCATTGAGGGCAGATATTTTTTTCAGTCCTTTGAATAAGTAAGTCCAGTTTTTTATCTACTTGATGTTTCTTTTCTAATGTGGAATAAGATGCTATTTAATTTTGTTCTTCCATAGCTAATACTTTTTATGTATATGCGTTAATAATTTTTTTACAGCTAGTTTTGGACAATTTCATTTTTGTGTTTCTTGGTATGATTTTATTCATATTTATTGTGCAAAAGGTTCATTTTTTTGGAAATGTGGTGCAATAATTTTAACTAAATTCAGAAATAATAATTTTTTAAATATTGTTTCCCCCATTATACTTTGAGAATTCTAATTATATAAATATAAGTTTCTTGATTTTAGCACAGTGAGAGCTATTATATGACTGATCTGTAAACTCTTCTACATTTTTATTTTAGACAATTTTATTGTTATATTCATTTAAGCTTGTAAATAATTTTTACAATGTACAATCCATTATTAATCTCATGTTCTGTATTTGTTTCAGAAATATTTTTCTAAAATTTACTCTGTCTACATCTTGTATCTTTCACATTTCAATATCTGTCTATAATTTTTAATTTGCTATATAATTATTATTGATCTTTAATAAAGTTAATAATGAGTTAAAAATGAAAAAAAGAAATGTGAGTTGAGTATGATTACAAGTTGTGTAATGGCCATATTAAATTAACTTAAAAATAGAAAGGATAAATTAATTACAATAAAGTATTTTCCTTAATCTAAATATCATTATAGCACATTATTAATGTAACTGGTGGTATGTCTTGCATTCCCTTTTATTTTATGCTGAGTGTTCTGTGCAAGATGCATATTTTGTACTTAGGGCATCTATTAGTTCACATTTCAAGTGATTCTAATAGCTAACTATGGCTAGTAGATGCCATATAGGTCAGCACAGCCCTGCTTCTGCATATAAATGACTATACTTTTCTATTTTTAATGTTAACATACCCCAAAATTAGAACAAGCTGTTGTGGAAGTGAAAAATTTGGTAGATCATTCTCTGTCAGCTAAGTGTATATCTAAAATTCTTGCACTGACTTAAAACACAATCTAGAAGTTTCTCTCCAACACTGAAATTCTTAAGATTGATACATCTTTATCTGTATGATTATTCATGAATAAATGTGAATGTAACATAGTCTGAAATTCTGCTTTTCCACATTGAACTATAGCAGGACATTGATATTCCAGAATCAATACTGGAAATTCATGCTGATTTTAAATGCTAATTTAGATAAGTGGCATAAAACATTACTTGGCTAAAGCATGCTTGAGATCATACATGCTCTAGGTCTGAGGTATGGGAATGCGTAAGTAAATAGATGAAAAAGAGCAAAGGGCATCACAGGTAGTGCAGCATTTGCTCCTTATTTATTCTGTTTTTAAAAAAGCAGTTTTTATGGAGATCTTCATTGTAGAATGTGCAGAAATCCAGATAATCACAAAATATGACCATCTATAAAGACTGCCTCAGAGTATACTCATGAAATAGTGTCTATTTTAACTTAGAATATTTATCAACATTTTTCAAAACGTTGTCTGTATAGTATCCTAGCAATTCCAAATACTTTCATAGTATGTATGAGTGTCTTCTACACCACTTAATGCTAATCATGTAATTTCCTTTATATTTCATTTTATTTCTCTTGAGTTATGTTTTAAGAGCATCCTACTGGAATACCTGTTCTGAGATCTAAAATAATATGACATCACCAAATAACATACAATATAAATGAAGACAAAATAATATTAAATCAGAATTCAAACTCACAATTCCTTTTTAATAAGTATATTCTAGTTCTTGAACAAGTGTAAAAAGTCTTTTTCAAAGAGCCAGGAATATAGCAAAGCAGCACAGTGTCTGCCTGGTGGGCACAAGGTCCTGAGTGTGATTCCCAGTACCAAAAAGTAAACATCTTTTTCATGTTACATCATAGAAATTTGAGAAAAGCAATCATTATCATTTTATTGATACGCACTAGTTCAAGATTTTGATTTGTTGTTTTTCTTTCAAAATTTCTTGTTCTATCAAACTTTAAAGACCCTAAATTCTTCTAAATCATATCTGTAAAGGCGTAACACATTCATGACAGGGCAATAATTCATATGTGTAGTGGTTCTGACTTAGTTGTATTAGTAAAAAGACCAATAAAAGTGATGAAATGCATTGCTCCCACAAGTGGAATAGTGTGCATTCAGGTAGTCTTCCACCCATGAGCTCAAGCTAACAAGAACATACTGAAATAGCTATTTGTGTGTGATAAACACTGAATACTTAACATGTTGCATATTTGATTTTAATTGGCAATTTAATTTTTTACTTTTTTAATTAAACAATCAAAGACCTTGAAAATTTGTAAGACCTAATTGCAGTTTCCCATTCCAAGGAGATCTTAAATTGTGACATATTTCCTCTTTCTTCTTATATAAAATTAACATTTACAAGTGTCTCAGCTACTCTTCTCTCATTGCTGGGACAAATGCTTCACACTCAGAATGAAGGAAGGAAAGGTTTGTTTACCTCACAGTTACTGGAGGTTTCAGTCCATACTCAACTGGCTCCAAGGCAGTCTGGCACATGGCAGAGAGCAATCTTTCATGGTGGCAGCAAAGAGCTAAGGGGGTGACAACAGCTCTGGCAGCTGGCTAGCCTCTCTCTGCATTGTAATGCAGATTAGCCTGCCCCAGGGTAGGTGCAGCAGCCACACCTACAGTAATTAATCACAAACTGCCCCATGACTACATGAGGCTTTGGGGTGTCAGCTGGACACAAACCATAACAACAAGCCATGTAAATTAATATTTACTGGCCAGGTAGGTTGAGTTTAGCATTGTGGCTCAGTATAAACACATACTTAACATGTACAAAACCCCGTGTAGTATTCAACATCAAGAATAGAAATAATGGGCTGGAGAGATGGCTCAGTGGTCTAAAGCACCTACTTAGAACAAGTTCAGCAAGCATCAGGGACCGCGGTTCAATCCCCCGGCACCACATGCCAGCCAGCCCGCCCCCTGGTGGGCTGAGCTGGCCTCTCTCTCTCTCTCTCTCTCTCTCTCTCTCTCTCTCTCTCTCTCTCTCAAATAAATAAATAAAATTAAAAAAAAAAAAAGAATAGAAATAATATGAAGTTGTTTTCTTGATTTCTTATTTCTGGAAGCAATAGTTATTTTCACCAAGAAATAAATACCCTCTGCCACTTAACATACAACTGTATTATTTTGTTCAGAAGATGCTAAAATACTGTGTTGCAAAAATATTATGTGTTGAGGTTGGGGAGCTATGTTAGTGGCCTAATGCCTGCCTGGCAAGTGCAAGAACCCAGTTTCAGTCCAGTACCACATGCTGTGGCAGCGCTATGCCTAGCTGACCACCAGAACAGGGTGTGGTGGTACATGCCTGTAATCCCAGCGCTGGCGAGGCTGAGGATTGCTGAGAGTCTCATTCTCATAGTAAGAAAGAGAGAGAGAGAGAAAGCAAGCTCTGCAAGTGACCTTACTGTATAGTTTGGACTCTGTATACAAGTATAATGCGTCTATTCACTCAACCAACCACAAATAAAAAAAAATTGAAAAAAATTGCAATTGTACTAAACCGGTATATTTTTCATTATTTCCTAAGCAATACAAATGAAATATTTACATAGTATTTATATTGCATCTTGCATAAGTAATCTAGAAATCATTTGTTATGTAAAGACACATATGCATTATTTTTGTGGAGTTACTATACTATTTTATAAGGGTTTTGAACATCCGTGGAATTTGTTATACATAGGGTTTTTGAACTAATATTCCATGGGTAACAAAGGATGACCATATGTGTCCTACATGTATTAGTAGTGGCTGAAAATACTCTCTTTAATTTAATATTTTATAAAACATCTGCTTTTTATAATATAAATTGAGTAACATGCATGTATTCATAAAAACTTTAATAATGTTTGTTAATTTTAACCATTAATGATCTGATAAAATTATGGAAAACTTATGTCTACCTCTATATGATACACTGTTTGCTTTTAGTCACCAACTAGGTATAATCCTATATTGCCTAATAATTTTTCTGTATTTGAACTTCATATCTTGAACACTCTTTGAAATGACAATTGATTTTTCTGTTCATTCACTTAATTTTTCGTATTATAGATTTATAGTAGGATAGTCATTTAAAAAACTAAAAAAGAAAAAAAAAAGGTACACTAAATACTTTTTTGTATTTTAGGGAAGGATCTACAGGGTGTTCAGGGTCTCATTACTAGATCGGACTCATAGTGATCCTCCTGTTTTCAGCCTCCCAAGTGCTGGGCTTACAGGCATGTGCCACCACACACAGTCTCAATCACCTTATCAGAGTGCCCCAGGGGCAGGACTGACACAACAGGCCTGGGATAGAACTCCTGGCCCCTGAGCCTATTGGAGGCACTTTGATCCCCTGATCTTTTTGGCTGGCCCTCTAAATAGTTTTCATTTAAATGAATTGCTTCACGTTTTGTATACACTGGGAAAATTATTAATTCATGTTTTTGTTACATAATGCCTTTGTACTTCAGTTGTTGTACTTAATAAAATCATTAATTCTGACCAGGTTTATGAGTATGTTATAATGAATATTCACATTGAATATTTTAAAGAACACACCTACTATTTTTAGTGACAGTCAATGATATGTATACATTAAGCGTATAGGAATTACAAAATTAGCTCTGGATTACAAAAAGACTAAAATTTCAGTTTACTCTCCTATTTTCTCTAATAATATTTTCCACATTGTCCCAGAAATTTAAGGTGGATTGAATCTCTAAGGATATACAAGTGGTCTATTTAATTGTAAACAAAGAACAAAGAATGAAAAATGTCTTTTGAGCTGACACAGATGAAGAGAAACTAATGGGAAAAAATTATGTTCTGAGCCTGAGATTTCTGTTAGGTCATCTAACTACCTAACGTAATTGTGAAGAGAACATAGGGATTTCATTGTCATCCTTCTGGAACTTATTTGTCTTCAAAGTGTTTAGTTTCAAAGGGTTCCTAATATGAGCTCCAAATCCCTGAAATAGTCAATCATGTTAAGGAAATTTTATGCATCCACATAGAAGACTTTAAAAATTGTGATAAACTTTTTTTTTGCTTTTTTGCGGAACCAGGGATTGAACGCAGCCCTTTTCACTTGCCAGGGAAGCACTTATTCTACTGAGCCATCTCCCTGGCCCTGTGATAAACTTTCTCAAGAGTTTTCAGTTCTTTTCAGGCATTCAGTTGAGTATGCTTCCATACGAAGGTAGAATTTGTTGCTAAATTTACACCTTTTCTTAAGTTGTTCATTTTTTTCAATAGCTCTATGTGTGTATGTGTGTGTGTATGCACAGTACATGTGTGTATGTGTTCTCAAAAGGCAAAAGATTTTCTGGAATGACTTGGAAAATAAAACCTTCAGTTTATTTTCACACATAATTGTCAAGACCTTCTTCCTGTAAGAAATACAATAAATTATTTTTATTGTCACACCACATATACGTTCATCTATCCATTTGTTTTGTTTTAATCATTTCCTCTAAGTCACTGTGACCAAATTGTTAAGAGTTTGGGGACAGGAAATTAAGTTTTTTTTCCTGATGCCTGTATCCTGTTTTTTTACTCCCATTGAATTTTATACCTTAGCAAACTCAGACGTCAAATATTTCTGTATTTTGTTTATTTGTTGTTGTTGTTTTGGTATTTTTTCGCACAAAGTCTCACTGTGTAGTAGTGCAGGTTGGCCTTGAGTTCATATTGTAGCACAGGCTGAACTTGAACTTGCAATGATTCTCCAGTGTCAGCATCCCAAGTGCTGACATTACAGGCATGTGCCACTATGACCAGCTCTTACTTTGTTTTTGTTCATTACAAAAGTTTTTTTTTAATTCTTTCACTATTTAAAAGAAAAAATTAAAGAGAGTACAAAATAATATTAAAACATAAAAATTAAAAATGATAAGAATTTCACTAGACAAAGTAATATGAATTTCAAGTATTTGTTGTAATGGAGTGTTGTCTTCAAATTAGTTGCTCATATTACCAGATATATACAGGCAAAGTTGGAAGAAAGAAAAATAAATAGAAACATATAATAGGAAGAGTGAAAAAGGACAAAGAATTGCAAAAGGAAAAAAAAGCAAATTAAACATTAGTTGTACCTTTTCATAGAACAGTAGAAATGCACAGTACAGTTGCCCAAACCATCCCGATTACATACATAGATATGCGTAATTACTGAAACTTGCTCTTCAAACTTCTGGAATCAGTTACATAGTGATATATCTTTCAGAAATACTTTTTAAAATCATAAAACAAATGTGTGCCTCTGTAAAAAAAAATATAAAGATGATACAAATACTTCATTAATTTGATGGAATTATAATGGAACACTGTTTTATAAACTTGCAGGAGTAAATTTATATAGTTGACCAATTTAGAGGAAAATATATGTTGCTTGTTAACAAATAACTGCAGCTAGAAATCAAGATACCTTGATCCTTGGATGTGTGCAATCTTGAGAAGGAAATAATGTGCAGGTATTAGCCTGAAAGCAATTGTGTCCTTCAGAAAACTTTTAGTACCTGGTCCTTTTCCTAGAAATTATGCTGATATAGTTAATGATGTTAACAACTCTTCCTCTTGATTATTTTGTTCAGCTGGAATCAAGAACACAGAACTAAGTGATACCATAGATTCAGAAGGATTAAACTCAGCTAATCATAAAATATACACCAATACCTGTATTATGTGCCAGATACATGTATTTGATAGATTGAAATAAATAAGATCTTTCTATTGAGTTTGTGATCTACTGAGATCTATGTGTTCATAAGTCAAAAAACATAAAGTATTCAATTTCAGAGGCATATTCTGTGATTAATGAAAGTAACATTGGGGTGAAGATGTAGTACAGTGGTTGAATTAATCTCAATTTTTGTTTTCAAATTTTCAAATTATTTTATATTCCTTAAGTTTTATTGCTGTCAAAATAAATTCTTTATACAGCATTTCCCTTTTGCTTAGGAGTAAAGTTTAAGACTTGAAGCTATAGTTTTGACGCCCAAAGAAAAAGATCCTGTGATAAATGTACATGATACTTTTTTTTTTGATTCGGTTTACACTTATATGTGCTTAGAAATTTGTGATTATTTCCTGATACTATATACTATATTTTACATATCATGTAGAGGAACAGGACTTTTAAACTATAGATACATAAAATACTGATTTTCTGTGCTTTTACAATTGTTGTGCAGAAATCACATTTGAGGGCCCACGAGCTAGCTCAGCAGATTAAAGTAGATGCTTAGGCAGATGCAGGGACCAGGCATAATGCTGTGCCAGCCCTGCCCCAGGGGCACACTGAAACTTCATTGAGAGTGTGCGTGGTGGCACGCGTCTATAGTCCCAGTGCTTGGGAGGCTGAAAACAGGAGGATCACTACGAGTCCAGTCTGTGTAGTGAGACCCTGTACTAAATATATAAAAATAATTAATTAAAAAATAAAATCACATTTGATCTGAGAATATCATATGCTTCATTCTATGGGATGTATTTGTGGTCCTTTTTCCCACTCTCATTTAGTATCATTTAAAAGTAATAGTTGTGCTTTCTTTGTTGCCCTAAATCTCTATTTGTGTAAAATTCAATGTAGTAAAAGCCTATAGAATGCCTTATGCTTAATCCCAGGAAACAGCTTTGGAAAACTTACATTTAAGATTTTTGGTTTTATTACTGCAACTGAAAGAAATTGGAGAATAATACAAACTGCAAGGCATGCCATCTTCACAAGCACACACATTCTGTGCACTTTTTTTAAACGTATTTAGAACAGGGTCTCACTACGTAGATCACCACGCCCAGTCTCAATCGCTGTCTCAGTGTACTCTGGGGTAGGGCCAGCACAGCACCTCAGGAATCGAACCCCGGGCACTGTGCTCTGCCTAAGCAGGTGCTTTAGTCTGCTGATCTATCTGGCTGGCCCTTTGTGTGTTTTTTAAAGTTCATGTTTTTTAATATTATTTGTACATTGCTTATAATGTTGAGGGCTTTTTTTCCCACTTAAACTCCAAAGATATGAACATGTATCCTGGGACATCACAAATCACCCACTCATAAGTTAAATATCTTGCAGCCTGATTTAAAAACTGAAAATGTTATACTTTTTATTCAAAAACAACAGTGGACAACATGTTTGCCACCGTATAGTTTGCTCATACTAGATACTTGACTTAAAAAAATTGAAATTATGCAAGTTTGGAATTATGCTTCATAAGTAATTTTTGAACCTTCAAAAGCTGAATTACACTTTTACATGATATCTACTTTGGCCATTGGTTAGGTCCTGGTCTGTGAAACTACTCTTATACTTTCAGCTATATAATATATTAATATTTAACTCAGCTTGTGCGAAAGAGAAAAAAAATATTCGTGATTTGAAAGTCAGTATGAACAGAACCTAGAAATACAAAATACACTGGGGAATATATTTTTCTGTTTTCCATCAATATCATCTAACTATAATTCTTGTCAACTGAATGCTGTAGTATGGTTATGTGGAAATTGTAGTATGAATTTCTTTTGGTCCTATTATAAACAGAAATGAATAAAACATTAATTTTAATTCAAATATATACTGAATATCTAATCATATATTACAAACATGGGATAATGAATAAGCTGAGGTTTCAGAGACATAGGAAAAGTATTAAGAACCTGTGTAAATTCCCATTTACAAAATACTGATATTTCTACTTATTCTACTTAAAATTCAATGTATAATGACAAGAGATCAAAACAAATATGGAACAATATTAACAGAATATTATACTTCTTGCCAGAACAAAGAGCAGAAAATGCATTCTGTCCCTTAAACAATATTTCCTTGTTTTGGGAATTAGAATGTTTTTCCTGTGTTATGGAATAGAACAACCCTGTTAGACTGGTCTGTTGTAAAAATAGAGAAACATTATGTTCAGATAGTTATGGTAATCTATAGTAGGAACATCTAAACCAGTCTTATTACCAGTTAACTGGCCTTATATATAACTCTGGTAGCAAGATATGAGTTTACATTAATGTCTGCTTACCAGTAGGTTACTAATCTGTGATACCTATTGAGTATTTGATTGTTGACTATGTAGCTGGTGTTAAAAGTTAAAATCACATTAATATTCAAAATCATATTTCTCTTCAAAGAGACTCAAACAAGTAACACCAAGATTACAAATTTATAGAAATGAAATAATACTTTGTTACTTGAATCTAGTCCTTCATCAGTATTAGCCAAACTTTATATACAGAAAAGAAAGCAAAATTTCTTCCATACTTTCGCTGTTCTGAAGAAAGAACTGTACTTACCGCTTTTCAAAACACTCTGTTTGCTTTTGCCTTCTTTACAATTTCGCTCCATTTATCTCTTCTAACCAAGATCTTTCTTTCTTCTTTTGCATGGTCTTTCCATCTTAAGAACCTTAAGCCTATTTTTCTTCTTTTCTCTTTTTCTCTTTCTTTTTCTTCTTTTTTCTTTCTTTCCTTTTTTTTTTTTAATACCAGGAATCAAACTCAGCACCTTGCACTTCAGCAGCTGGACTATCTCCCCAGCACAAGCTGATCTCTTTTTCAGCGTCCTGTCCTCTATTTCCCCCTTTGATCCCACTACAAAACTTGGTTATTGTATTCTGCACTAGCCTGTCTTCTCAGTTCCCTTTCAGTTATCTGCCTGGCGGCAGTCAGCACACATGTGTAGTGCTCTAATCACCTATGCAGGAGTTGCATCCATCATCAACATACCTGAATTTGCTGCCACGTGGGAAAATTGAGTGTAGTCTATATAGACGAGTGGAGTGATATCTTTTATTGCTCATATTTAAAAAAATAGGAAACACTGGTTGCAAAACAGAAAGTGACATAGTTTAGCCATCATAACAGAGGTTCAGGGGATTTTCCATAGGCAGGAAGATTTCCATCACCCTCTTTCTGTGGCCTCTTTGGAGAGGAAATTTTGAAAGGTAAGCAACCCCATTATTTTTGACCTTCTCAGAAAGAACTCAACTCAGTTACAAAGCCTTTCAGTAGCATTACATTGGACGAATTGAGGAATTATTTTGCTTGCTTATACAAAATATGCATATTACATATACAAATATGTATTATATATACAAATATACAATATGTATGATATATAAAGCAATTCTGAAGGAAAAGAAGCACATATTCATTGTAGTGCTATTTTTTTATTTTCAAATTAACAAAATTTTATGTATCTGTAACATAATGTTTTAAATTGCATATACTTTCGGAAAATAATCTAATTTCTACATAATCTGTCATGAATTTTATAGTAGGAATACTTTATGTCCACTCTCTGAGCATTTTTCAAGAATACAATGATTAACTGTAGCCATCATGTCATGCAAGCTTTTTTTTTAAATCTAACTAGAATTTTGTACCCTTTAGTGAAAATACCTCACTTTCTATACCATCTCTGAAAACCACCATTCTATGCTCTATGTGGTTTTCCACTTTTCATGTTTTTTTCTGTATATAACATTTCCCTCTTGACATACTGCCCCTACTGACATCTAAAAATATACTTTTCTCAGCATTTTTCTCGCTATAGTTATATCACAATTTTGGAGTGTGGGCTGGCCAGATAGCCAGCAGAATAAAGCTCCTGCTTAGGCAGGCACAGGGACCAGGGTTCACTCTCCAGTGTGCCTTGCCGGCCCCACTCCCGGGACACATTGAGAGGGCAATTGAGACTGGGCATGATGGTGAGCACCTGTAATCCCAGTGCTTGGGAGGCTGAAAACAGGAGGATCACTGTGAGTCCAAGTTGTGTAGTGAGACCCTGTAGACCCTGTACCAGATACATTAAAAAAAGAAAAAAAAATTTGGAATGTATCACCCTTTCTTATAAATAGCATTTATTGCTGAACAACTTTTTTTAATTTTTTTTTGCCTTAAACAACTCTTCTAGAGTTGTCTCTTTGCCCTTTGATTGTCCACTAAATTTTACAAACCTTGTCAACAGAAGTGAGAAGTCAGTATGCAATGTACATCAGGTATTTTTTAGCATTTGTTTGACTGTTGTCTTGGTACTTGTATTCACTATTATTTGACAGTTCCAGTTACCTTTCTCCTGGGTCACTCCATCATTTCTTAAATCTGTCTCATCCTCTTTTTGATATTTTTCTTTTGCAGTAGTATTTAGATCTGGTCACATAACTTTGATTCTTTTCTTCCTTTTTGAGTACTTTGCAGTGGGTTGGCACTACCTTATTCTAGTGAGTTTTGCATGGTCATATGACTCCAGAACCAATCAAGTCTGCGTAAAAGTGATAGTTGTTAGTTTCTGACAGAATTTATAAAAAGCCATTTCATGGCTAAAGCAACTTCATTTCTCCTTCTTGAATGCCAGCAACTTTCGAAACAGTGGCTATTATGTTGATTCTCCTAGGTTAGACTTAATATAGAATGAAACACAGTTTAAGCAAAACAAAGAATTTTAGTATAAACCTTTTTTAATCCCAAGACATTTGAGTACTGTCACAATGTATTATTTCCTTTCCTGTTTAATGTACTTTTTCATTTTGGCAAAGAAGACTTTCAGATCTTGCATGAGAATGGGTAAGAAACAATTCTCTTTTGTCTCTGAAAAAGTGGTTATTCTCTCACCTTGTATTTTATTGCTTAGCAGAATAGTGTGTTCTATGTTGTATTGTACTAGATCTTCTTACATAGAATCAGTTCTGTGTCTCTCTATTTGTCTGTATCTGTCCTCTCTCTCTCTCTCTCTCTCTCTCTCTCTCTCTCTCTCTCTCTTCCCCACTCCCTCCCTCCCTCCCTTCCTCCCTCACTCCTTTTTCCAGATCCAACCTAACTATGTAGTTCAAGCTGGCGTTGACCTTGCCATGTAGCCTAGGTTGGCCTTGAACTTATGTTGATCTTCCTGCCTCGGCCCCTCAAGTACTGGAATTACATGCATGCAACATCATACCAAGCTAGTTTCTTTATATTAAAATCACTAGGGAGATCTATAGATAAATTGTGTCTGTAAATAATGAATATTAAATATTCTTAAAGTTCAATATTCAATGGGTCATTATTTCCAATAAATATGTTGAAAGTATAAAGAGAATGGTAATAAGTCCTTTTGTTAAAATGTACAAAAAGAGCTCCCTGGCATTATTTCTGACAGAAATATCTTCAAAGTTGAAATGAACTTCATAAGGTGGAATAATTATCTTGTCATTTGGATATTTTGTGACAAGAAGCCAGTGGCTATGAACTGCCTGGGCAGTATATGTCTTCCTCTAGATCATGTGCAGAAACCTCCAGAGGGAATGAGATTAGGAGTAAAATGAAGAGTTGACAGAAAAACTAAATGTTTGAATTTCTAGTGTCTGGACAGAGCCGCTGACCATCTGTTATGGTCAGCTCTTTATTAGGAAAATCACTAGGGGGATGTATAGATAAATTGTGTCTGGCATTGATAAGAAATGTATTGTGTATTGAGGGAGCCAAAGGAATATTTATGCAATGGTTGAAAATGATATTTATGGGTTGGGGAGGTGGCTTAGTAGAATAAGCACTTCCCTGGCAAGCGCAAGGACCTGAGTTCAATCCCTGGTTCTGCAAAAAAAAAAAAAAAAAAAAAAAAAAAAAAAGAATATTTATGTAACTATTGAAAGGGATTTAACTTTCAGTATGAAAACTACTTTACCAGCTATATTTGAAAGCAAAACTTTGAAATTACTAAGAAATATTAATGAGTAACCAAGAAAGATTTGTAAATCGTATTTTCAATATTCCAAAGAAAGATTACAGAATAGGCAATATATTTTCCTAGTTCAAAAAACTGTATGATGATCATGTGTGTTCGTAATGATGTTCCTGAGGCTGTGCAGCTGCTAGATATGCAAATCTAAACTAGCAAAGAAAACAAATGCTTTACATTTAGATATACTTTTAATAGTTAGTATTCTTTATGAATTTCATAAGAATTTTTCATTTCTTAATATAGGTTTCAAGCATGTGAAATGTGCATGTAACTAGGATATTTCATTTCCAAATCAAATATATTGTTCATTTTTTCTATTTATTTTATAATGTTAACAGTGATTCCCTATATTAGGGATTAAAGTTTTCCTTGGATAGTCACATGATCCTCTTTTGGCCTCATGTTCTCCTTTGAATGTAAACTTTGTATCAGGAGCCTCTGTACCTGCCCTTTCACCTTCCACCACAGAGAGCAGCAAGTGACAAACCTTTGGGGCACTTAAAAGTACCTTAAAAACTAAGGGATACAGGACAAACTTAAAACTTTGTTTTCTTACAAAATACTATTTATTATAAAACCTCATAAAGATATTTGGGAACAATACACCGTAGAAGATATTAACATCAACATGATATTTAAACTAGACATTAACCTTCACTTGCACGTTCATTTTTTTCACATTTAGTTTGTTTTCTCCTTTTAGGAATGGCAAAATTCTATTCAGAAGAATGCAGGACTTGCATTTATTGAACTCATCAATGAAGGAAGGTAATTAATTTTACAATTCTTGGACAGTTATTCAGTGTATATTTATTCAGTGGGGCAACTTCTCTTTCCTACCATCTGTTTTTTAAAATATATAAGAAAAATGTCTTCTGGTTAAATATTTAATCACATACATACTTAAATATTAATAACTTAAAATAAATACATTTTGAAAAATACTGTATATCAAATTTAAAAATTAGAAACTTTTTATGAGATTTAAGCCCTATCTTAGCAAATAGTAAAGTTGTTTTACACAGATCAAATGAAACTAATCTACAGTTCCATCTGCTGCCCCATCTGCTTTCATACTGCACTTGGGGTTCCTGCCTGACTCTTTAAGCAGTTCTCATGAAGTAGTTGTAGACGAGCATGCATGTACTCAATATGCAACTACTCAATATCAGCTGAAGGAGGTTAAATATGAAATGTGTCATTGTTAAGACACTGTAACTAAAATTACTCTTTAAAGATTGCTGTACTTACAAATTTGTGACAAATAGCTCTTGATTATGATTTTTAAATGTTTTATGCCAGTGGATACAATAAGACAATGTAACTGCCACTTTTTGACATATTTTACTTCTATCAGCCCAAAACCTATATCTTTCACACCTTGAAATTCCTGTCAAATATAGTACATTCTGTGAAAAAATAATTCCTACATTTTACCATGACCTGAATATTTCTTAGTTGGAAGTGGATTTAATTAGACTAATAAAGCTTTAATGTTTACTGTATGCCAAACTTACCTTTTCCTTCACGGGTTGGTATCATGAAAGAATATTTTTTGAAAAATACTTTAAATATGGTATATAAACACAATGATTTTTTAAAAACTAACTTGAATATTATAATTTTTCAGTATTTTTCACTGTACCATGTTTTGAGAAATATTCTGATTTTCTATTAGCTCATCTGTATACTTCTCATATTTATATTCTTTGACCTAATCTTTTTTAGTTACTATAAAATAGTTTTAAAATTTAAAATAAGGTTTTTCTTACTGTACCATTAAAGATGTAGGGGGAAAAAACTGTTTGTAGTTTGTTTTTGAGACCTTGTCCACTGTGTTGTTCGGGCTGGTCTTGAACATAGTATCTAGCTAGCTCAGGCTGGCCTGGAATATGCTAAGTAGCCCAGGCTGGCCTCAAGCTCTTAGCAGTCCTCCTGCCTCAAGTTGATGAGTGCTGAGAGTATAGGCATGTGCCATCATACTTGGCAGGAGAAACTTTTGTAACACAATATTTGAGAGAAGAGTGCCTACAGTTTCTTACAAAATCTGGTGAAGAGAACTCATAACTAATTCTTCTCAGGTAATGAGAAAACAGAAAACATATTTGACAGGGCTAATAAGTGTCATGTCAGTTTCAAAAAACTAACTCTGGATTCACCTATATACTAACCTTGCTGCTAAACTAGGAATGAAAGAAAAAAAAGTACCTTAACATCAGTAGTACTTCTAAGGATTAAAAGAATCATATCTCCACAATTTAAACTAATAATATAGTTACTGATTTATAAAAGGAGATGATAGAAAATTTGCTAACTTCAGACATTTTAAGATTTTAAAACAGGAGACATTTTTATTATTTGTTGATAGAGGGTGGTTTGTTTTGTATACTTACAAACTTTTAAGAATTTATATCAGAAATGTTCACCATAATTTTACTTACACCATCATAATTTGTTTCATGGCACCCTCTGTATTTTCTTTAACCTTTGACCCCCCCAAAAAAAGGTATTAAAATATCCTGTTGCAGCTCAGAACTTATTGTTCATTATGAATTTTGATACACAAAACAGATATGTTTAAAACAAATATGGTTAGGAATGCAGTGAGAGAACTATTAGATAAACACATTAGAATAATATAAGAAGTCTGTGAAAAAGATGGTGTAAAGTCTTGATACAATGCAACAATAGGCACTCTAGTCTGCAAGCATATGGTCTACCATGTAGGAGAGTTGCATTGTTTTCAGAAAGTGTACCTATAGCAAGAAAAACCTTTCTTAGGTTAATCCTGGAATTAAGGAATAGGAAAAAAAAAAAAAAAGCAAGCAGGCATGGACCAATCTTGCAGTGTGTACAAGCAGGCCTGTGCTGGACATCACCCTGTCCCCACCCCCCCAAAAAAAATCCACCAACTCCAAGTTAAAAATATATTTTACTCCCTTTAGAATAGGGCAACAAGGGACCAGGGAAATAACTCAGTAGAATAAGTGCTTGCCTGGCAAGCACAAGTGCCTGAGTTCAATCCCCGGTTCCAGGAAAAAAAAAAAAAAAGAATAGGCAACAGAGGGGTGGACTAACAAACCAACCTTATCCTGGATGAGAACACCAAATTATTGGAAATGATATCAGGGCAAATAATACATCCAAAATCAATAAAGTATTTGACAAGCTCACAGAAAAGATAAATGAGAACATAATGGGCCAAATAAATAAAATAACCAGTGAATTTACTAAAGATATTAATAAAAGGCTAGCTGACATAAATAAAATGATGGAAAACATTAATGACCAACACAGAAGAAAGTTAGAGTGCATAAAGAGCTCAAAAAAGAAAATCAGGAGATTAATAATTCTACAAATGTATGAGAAGTAGAAGTGACCAATGTGAGAATAGAATATTAGAATTAGATCTGTTCTGATTTGGGGTGTCAAGTAATGAGAAATATCTTCAAAACAATAAAAAAAAATAGATTCAACAACTCCTAGATGACACTGAGGTTAAGCTGAGATCAGTGGTATCTCAGTTACTCTTCTCTTGTTGCTGGGACAAATACTCGACACCCAAAATTAGGAAAGGAAAGGATTACTTAGCTCTGTTACTGGAGGTTGCAGTCCTCCAGTAATAACTTGAGCTGTTGGAGTCCTCCAGTAACAACTTCATCTGGCTCCAAGGCAGAGAGGCAAATGGCAGAGAACAACCTTGCAACATATAAGTTTAAATATCTTATTCATTTATGAGGAACTGAAATTATAAGTAAAGAGCAAAATCAAAGCTACAAAACAGGAAGTAAGGAGATATCTTTTGGATAAAGGTGAAGGGGATTGAGAGTTGGGGGTTGGAAGGAGAAGAGAGATGGGCTGGCAAAAGGAATTAAAGAGATGTGTTATGTGCATATCCTGCTACACTTAAGAAGGTAACCATTGTATACTACAATAATATGCTAATAAAGTAATAAAAATATCATGTAAATAAATAAATTATATTAAATTCTGGGCAGAGGGAATGGCATAGTGAGAAAGACCTGAAGACAACAGAGCAAGATACTTTGCTGCAGCAACATTTTCTGTGATCCATCAGACATTTATGTGCATATTGTGTGCTGAACACATAGAGATGTGTAGCCCTGTATGGAAAGGGCCATTGGCGTAGATCATTCCATGTGGTAGGGTTTGGGGAAGTAATTAAACTGTTTCAGCCTTGCCTTCAATATGGTGAAAAGATTTCTGAGGCTCAAGAATGGAGCAGGTGAGGTTTCAATAATTATATTGGAGACCACAGTGTCATGGACTGATAGTAGCTGTTAGAGGAACTGAACAAATTTTAAGTATCATTTGGGAAATAAATCAGAAAAACTGATTACAAAACACTGAAAGATTCAAAGAAAGTTGATTTCTGGCTTTAGTAACTATAGATCTTATGATATAACTGACTTAGCTAAACAAATAGAGAAGGGAGGACTTAGGTGGAATTATTGATGTCTTCACTTTTGGTTCAAATGAGCTTCTAAATTTCCAATTACAGCTATTTAATAGGCATGAAGTCTTTGGGACATGAGTTCTCCAAACACTAGGGATGGATATGGACAGTTATGTGACCCAGCTCTTACATGGTACTTAACAGGGATCCGAATATGATGCTTAGTGACAGTGTGTTTAGTGAGTAGAAAAAATAGGGCTAAGCTTTTCCTTCTCAAAACGCTCTTTTCCCATATCTTTATGTTTAGCTTTATGTTTACCTTAATAACAAAGCAAGTTATCTTGTTTTCTTACTTGTTTACATTTTCTTCCCCTACTTAAACCCACTTTCCTTAAGAACATCTTTCTTGTTTATCATCTTCTTTACTACTACATATCTGGAATAGGACTTAGCATGTAGTTAGTAATCACAAATGTTTATTTAACCAACGAAGGAAAGAGTGGTAAGTAGAATGTTGAGAAGGTCTAAATAGATAAAAGAGGATTTTTAAAACATATTTTAAAAGGCTATAGGTTTCAGTCACTATAAGACAACAGTGATTGCTTCTAAACAAAGTGGTGGATGTCTGTGTGCTACTGATACTGGATGTAGGCTCAGGCTTTGCCATAATAGAACTTACAGTCTAGTACAGTTACAGGTGTAATTATAATTAAGCATGCTACGGGAGCCCTGAACTGCTGGAGCTGTCTTTTGAGAAAGTGATAGTTTACCTGAAATAGTGGGATAGGTGCAAGCTTGCATAGAATTGAGGAGTGAGAACTGGAAGTTAAAGACAGTGCGAAATGACAAACATATATAGCAAGTACTTCTACAAAAAGCTTTGGTCAGGAAGGAGACAACTAAGATAATTTTGCAAACACATTAAGTTTATATTCGGTGGTCTTTTGTCTTCTGTTTGTTTTCTAGAAGGAAAAATAGACTATTTTTAGATACTAGTGGAAAGAAGCCAATATGTTAGAAAGGAAAGAAGTAATACTAAGTAGTTTCTGAGATGGGAGGAGTGAAGCAGGAGCCTTGGTTTTTTTGTAGAAGACCACTGAGAGGCAGTTAAGTTGGAGGAGTTCGCAGATGTTGCCTACTGTTTTCTCTACGACTGGCAAAGAAAAATCATTTGCTAAGCACGAAATTGGAGGAAGTGGGTGTTACCTGTAAGAGAAGAGAATAATGTGGACTAGTGACAGTACCAAGTGGAAAAACACAAAAAGAATAAGGAAATGAAACTGAAGACTTGCTGGATAGTTTTTGTAAGCTGATGAGGGTTGCATTTTCAGATAGTGGAATGTTTTCTCCAGCAGCCCACATTTCAAAGAACATGAACATTTACTTTAAATGATAATTTCTTTCATTTGGAAGAAGAGTCTGTTTGCTGGAAACTATCCCTAATCTGGACAAGGTGTCTTCCCTGTTCTTCCAGTACTCTCATTTCCCACTGGTTTACATTTATGATACCTTAGAGTTGGTGCCTTTAAGTGGAGTTGTTCTACATGTTTATCCTACTCATTATTTTCAGTATATTTTATGACATTTCCTCAGTGCCTATTATCTTATGTAATATATATATAACGGTATATATTTGTAGTGAGTTCAGATATCAGCTCTACCCTCCTATGTCATATCTGTATAATATCATTTTTGTCCCAGTTTTTCTAGGGTTCACAGTAATACATACTTATTTCTTATAGCTGCTATAATAAATAGGTACTTAAAATGGGAAAGTGTCTTCTTTGTTGAAATGTGTAATACATGTTCAGGATTTCTCTGACTCCCAGCTTTAGTTCTGGTCATTTATTTCAATTTAGATTTTATACAAATTCAAATCATGAATTCTATTTTAAATAAGTACCATATTTAATTTGGATATACTTACAGTAAAAACATTCTGTTTATCTGGCAAGCATTTGTTGGTACCTACTATGTGCAGTACTCAAATTAGATATTTTACTCATGCTTTTTTTATCTCATTTCATGAACAGATAACATTTCCTTTACTTTATTATTTGCTTTAAAATGAAACACTGAAAATAAATCACTTACCCTTGGTTGTTACAGTATCAGTCTTTAATTTTTCTCTATGGGAACAAAGATAGAAATATTTAAGTGGAAATTGTTATAAATGTTTATCCTACTCAACAGTTACACTTGTGAATACAATTCATTAATCATAGCTGGAGAAAGCAATTGTACAGTTGTCTACAATTAACAGGACAAAAACAGTTGATGAATGTGTATCTGAATTAAAGTACTCCCCAGGACAGTCTGAAATTATAAACTGAATCATTTAAAGCAATCTAACAAAGGATCTTTATAATTAAAACAAAGCTAGGTTAATGGGATGTAAAATTGCCTATAATATCTTGGCAATAATAATTGGAATTTAAATTATTAAAGTGTGAATTGAAAAAGACAATAAGGAAGATATTTTTAAAGTATGGAATTGGAATGATCTTTTCAAAAACATAATTAATTGCCTAAAATAAACCTTTATCATTCTTTTGAAGAGAATACATATAATTAATTATTATTCACCATAAAAGGCCAGAATGTATTCATGCTCAATACTGAATTTAGGCTCAAGTTCATAAGGCTCCAATTTTTATCTTGTTCTTTAGAATTTGAGAAAATATATAACTTGAATTTCATGGGTTTTTATAAGGAAGACCATATTATATCCAAGTATAACTCTTTAGATTGTTATGGCCCCAATTTGAATGTGTTATTTAACTTAATAAGTAACTCTGGTTTGCTTGAGTCTCTTGTTTGCAAAAATTGTATTTAAAACAAAAACAACAAGAAAACCTTTAACCAACACTGTAATATAAGAATCTTTTTCTTAGAGTTGACATTCTGGATTGATTTTTAACCAAAAATTTCTAGAAACTCTTGGAAAATAAAGTTTCTTCTCCATAATTTCTTCATGTGGAGCCTCATTTATACCTTTTTCTTACTGTTGTACTTATACATGCACTAAGTTTTATAAAAAAATCTAAAAATTCTACGATTTAATAAAATGATTTATACTGATCCTACATATATTTCTGACTTATAGACATGACCATAAACATTGATGAAAAATGAAATGTTTTTACCCAAAACTAAAAAGAAAAAAGAAAAAAAAAAATAAGTACCATTCAAATATGATTAGACTTCATGGGGAAGTATGTTTCAGATGTAGCTGTCTTAGTCTTTTATGCTACTATAACAAAGTTCCAAAGACTGGGTAGCTAAAAGTGAGCAGCAGTGGGCTGGCTCAGGATTCCGCATGCTGGGAAGCCTAAGATAGAGGGATCAGTATCTGGAAGGCGCCTCCATATTGTGTGTCCCTCTGAGGGGAGGAAAGGTCAAGAGAGCAAAAGGGGATTGAACTCACTTTTATGAGAAACCACTGTTGCATTGACAATGTTCATTAGTTCATGAGAGTCCTCATGACCTGTTCACCTCTTTAAAACTCCCACTTCCCAACACTGGTGCTTTGGGATTCAGATTTAAACACAGGTCTTTTGAGGACACATGCAAATCATAGCATTTTAAATCTTATTTGAAGTAAATTTTAACTGTTATTTTAAATATTTGTACGTGTGCATGTATGTTAGGATATTTTTCTCTTCTGAGCAAAGATTTAAACTTAAATATATTTCCAAGTCACTGTATTTTTACTTTGGTGACACTTTATTGATTTTGTATGAAACAATCATAGTTCATGATATTAAAGAAAAATAAAGGGTAATTAGTGAAGGAGGTGCTCTATTTTGATATATTCATTTCTGGTCCAAATTTTTTCTTGTTTTTATCTCATAAAATCATGTTTTTTTGTGTGTTTTTTTTTTGGGGGGGGTGGTTTTAGTGGAACCAGGGATTGAACTCAGGCCCTTGCACTTGCCAGGCAAGTGCTTATTCTAATGAGCTTTCTCCCAAGCCCTTAAATCATGTAATTTTATTTGTTCTTGGATTACTTATTTTGAGTAGAGGCCTATCAAGAACTAGGTATTTAATGCCTTTATTAGAAAACCTTTAGGGACTGGGGTAGTAGCTTGGCAATCTAAGTGCCTGCCTGGCAAGCACAAAGACCCAAGTTCAATCCTTGGTACCACATGTCACATCAGAGCTACAGAAACTGGGTGTAGTAGTGCACACCTGTAATGCTAGCACTGGGGAGAATGGAGGAGGAGCACTATGAGTTTGAGCTGCCTAGCGAGACCCTATATAAATGAATAGATAAATAAATACACAAAAAATTTTTTTAAAGAAAATGTCTAATGGTTTGTATAAACATTTTGTATGTATGATCAACTTGACAACAAGAACATGGAATTGACCTTCACATTTGTGGCTGTCATGGTGTTTAAAAACCGGTGCAGGTTGGCAGGACTCATAGTGTGATTCATTCACAATAGCATGAATGTCAGTCCGAGGCCACAACTAAGTTGGAGACATGAAAAATAAGATAAACAGAAAAGCTAAGAGAAGTACATAGAAATAGCTTTAGCTATAAATTTTTAGTGTAGGCCAAGATTGTGACATTTTCCCATGATTAGTGAAACTGAAACTTTGAGGTAGAGCCTGGTTAGCTCACATGTTGGTGAAGTGAGAACACATAGACCCTTTTCCTCCATTCTTGTTGTATAGATAAACAATTAAAAAAGCAGAATACTATCTTCATAACATTTCGCAGTCTTGCCTGAGCAAGGATCAAGAAGAGATTGCTTTTGTGCTGTTTGTTTATTTTTAAAGCAAGGGTCGTAATACACAGAAAGATAATCCTGACATTATTATGTATCTACTAACTACAATGCATAAGAAGAAAGCAAACTGAATATTCATAAAACACTTATTGCATGATTAGTTTCAGCTAGAACTTAAGTACTGTTTGCATGGAGAAATTACATTTTATGTGCAGAAACATCCAAATGTATGGGCACTAAATGATTAAGTGCTAAATAAATGATACAAAAATCCCATTGATGAAAGAAGAGCTGTTCCTGTGGACAGCTGTGATTATAGAATTATTTAAGAGAAGGATCCAAAAGAGTATAGGTATACATACTATGAGATAAACAACAACAATAAAAACAGTCTTAGATTTATTGTGAAAAGTAAGATTTAGAATAAATACCTGTGTTCTTTATTACTAATAAAACAAATGTAGATATAATGTTATCATAATTAGCTTTGAGCTTTATATTGTATAAAGAGTATTTTCCTGACTTTCAAGTGAGCATCAATAATTTACTTAATTCTCAATGCTGATAGAGTAAGAAATAGTTTTTTAAAGCCTTCATTATAAAGAGAGAACTTCAATCCATTATACTGAAGTCTAAATTTATATATTTATAGCACAATGTAAGGAAAATAATGGAGTTAAGAGCAGGGAATATATTTTTAAAACATTTACATAACTCTACAAAGCATTTAAAGAAGAAATAATGCCAGGTATATACTAAAGTTTTCAGAAAACAGGAGTTGACATTTTACAGCTCACTTTGTGAAATCTCTCAGATACAAACATTGAAGACATTTCAAGAAAAGAAATTATCAATTGCTATCTATCATAAACATGCACAGGTGATGTTTGGCAAAGTTTGAAAAATCCAGCAATTTGTGAAAACAATTATGTCATGAACATAAATTCTATATTCAAAAACTTCAAAATTGATGTAACATTCACTTTTATATGTTGTTACATGTCCAATGTTACATGTTCAATGCAGTTTATCAGTGTAAAAATGAAATAGATATGTGTGTGTGCATGTGTGTGTACACAGGACCATTTTCTAGATGCAGGAAAAGCATTTGAAAGTCAATACCTATTCATGATAGATCTCTCATTAAACTAGAAATTAGAGGACCATCCAAATAACTAGGTGGATTAAAGCACCTGCTTAGGCAGATGCAGGAGCCTGGAGTTCGATCCCCAGGCCTGTCCTGCTGGCCCGGCTGCAGGTGGCACTGAGAGGGCGATGGAAACTGGGTGTGGTGGTACATGCCTATAATCCCAGCACTTGGGAGGCTGTAAACAGGAGGATCATTAAGAGTCCAATCTACACGGTGAGACCCTGTACACCGAGTCCTAAATACAAAAAAAAAAAAAAAAAAACCCTCAAACTAGAACTTAAATTCAATTCCCTCAACATAAGGGACATTTATAAAAATGTAACTAATGTCCTAACAGTGAAAGACTGTGTTTCCCATTTAACAAAAACAAGACAAAGATATTTTCATTCATTACTTGTATTCACTATTTGTTCTTTATAAAAATGATGACTGTTTCAGTTAGACAAGGAGAAATTCTAAGGTGCCTAAAATGATACTAGAACTAATAATTTAGCAGTTACATGCTATAAGATTATTATTTAAAAT
>NW_004524614.1:13798672-13810580 GCF_000260255.1 Octodon degus
CTTATTCTACTGAGCTATCTCCCCAGCCCCTACCAAAGTATTTCTGAAAATAATTTTGAATGAGTTACAGAGATAGATGGTCTTCACAGATCCAAAGACCAAAAGCAAGAAAGGAAAGGAAGGGAAGGGGAAGGGAAAGGGAAAGGAAGGAAAGGAAGCAAGCCTCTCTCTTGGGCAGAAGATCTTCATTCCACTCCAAAAGATTTATAAAAACCTGAATAACACATGAAAATATGTTTTATTCATTTAGATAATTCAACTTCTAGTCACAATTAGTTAGCATCATATACCTACTAACTAGTTGGAGTATAATATGGTCTATCCACTTGCAAAACAGTATTGTCACAGTCTTATAATGCCAAACATACACTTACCATAAGACCCATGTAATGTCATGTCTAAATAGTCTCCCTATACTAATAAAAACAGAGGTCCGCATTAAAGTCTCTGTGTGGGTATTCATAGGACATTTATTCATAACTGCCAAAACTGAAAATCAACTAGTTGTTCAAAAAGAGTTCAGTGTATAAACTAATTATAGTGTATCATTATAATGCAAGAATAAAAAGGCATGAGCCACTGATATAGTACTATATATGAAATTTTAAAATGTTATATAAATAGAAAGTAGCCAGGTAGTGAAGATTTATGTATGATTCTGTTCATGTGACACTCTAAAAAATGTGAAATTTTACAAATTGTAACCGCTTCAACAGTTGCTTCAGATTGGCATAAAAGAACGTTTTTAGATGATAGAAATATCGTTGGTTGAGGTTGTAGTTACATTTTTCCAAGTAAATGAAAGTATACATTTTTCAAACTACAAATTTGAAGATACAAATTTTTCAAAATGCATGAAACTATGCATTTAAGCTGATATTATACAGAAATTATACCTCAGTAAACGTTCAAAATAAATATGTAGTAGAATAAAGGTGATAATAGTAGTCCCTTTGGAGGCATGCAAGGATGCAAGGCATTGTGTTACTTCGTATTCAGAATGGTAAAGATAAAAACCATATTGTTTCTTGTCATCTTTTGCAAAAGAAATGTGTTTTAGTTGTCATTTTTATCCTTTTTAGAACTTCCTTAGTTCTTAGAATTCATTGGTTTTATTCAAGGAGAAAATGTACTGGGATGCATAATCAAAATACTGCATATTCACAATATTTTTGAAAACCCACAAGAGTTTAATTGTGTGAATAGAGCACAGAATTATAATTAACTTTAGACCTACATCAAAAGGGGGGGCGGTGAGATAGCTCAGTGATCTACATCGCCTGTTTAGGCAAGCTTAGGTAGGCGCAGGGCACTGTGGTTCAATCCCAGGCACCACATGCCATGCAAGCCCTTCCCTCAGGGCAGGCTGAGCTGCCCCCCACCAAAAAAGAAAGAAAGCCGCTTATGCTCTTGAAAACATTAATAACATACAATAATGTTTAAAACATATATACTACAATATTTGTATTTGTATATATATGCAGAAGAATTTTGCCTAAGATTCTGGATTTTGAATTGAAAGTTAGCAGATTTAAAATTATTATTCATCTGGGATCTTGAACATGTAATTCACTTTGTATCTTTAAACAATAAAATTTAAATTTTTAGTATCTTCCATTTTTATTTAAGAAATTCTTGTTGGAAAGAGGTTCACCCTATGCCTGATCTAAATCTGAAATATTATAACTTCTGCTTTCTTATTGTTTTTGATATTCAGTGAAGATAGCTGTGGAGTTGCATATTGAAATATTCATATGTTTTCTAGATAAGTGCTGTTCTGTAGAAATAAAGTGTACAACACATAGGTTGTTTTATTTTATTTCCCCCCACCCCCGGAACCAGGGATTGAACCTCAGGCCCTTGCGGTTGCCAGGGAAGCGCTTATTCTACTGAGCCATCTCCCCAGCCCCCACACATAGGTTGTTTTAAATGTTACATTAATGACAAAAGTAACATGTGAAATTAATTTTAATGAAATATTTAACCCCAACATACATCATTTCAATATGCAATCAAAATTATTAGAGAACTATTTTACATTCTTTCTGTACTGACTTATAATTCTAATATATATTTTATAGACATTTAAATCCCAATAAGCTGCATATTAAGTGGAGTAAGTAATGTGGACAATGGTAAATAGATTCAGTTATACCATTCTGGGTGATTGTGACTTTTTTTTTTTTTTTTTTTTAGAATTTAGATGAAAGTTAGATTTTACTGCAACGGCAGAAACGAATCATGGATCTATAAAGATACATTTTATTTCTGTTTGTTTCTCATTCCTACAAAAGAAAGATAGGGAACTGGGGTTAGTAAGGTAGTTGGACCTAGATTGTTGTTGTGTTGTGTTTTTAAGTCTTGCTTCACTAGGCATCGCTTCTGTTGACCACTTCATGGTCTTCAGTGCTTGCTCCAGCACCAGTCACCACATCTGCATTCAGGCTAGCAGAGGGGAGGAAAGGAAGAGAGCAGGTCTCTTACAGAAATGAGCCAGGACTTAGTTACACATATATCACAATACTGACAACCCTTTCTCCCCAGAAAAGGCACCATACTCTGAAGGGGTGCAGAACAGCTTGGGAATGTGAGGAAAAGCCTGATAATGTACGCATTTCTCCCTGGCATTGCTGTATTCTCTGGCAGTTATTTGTAATGTTAGATCTATTCGTTTTGTTTTCTTTTTTTCTTTTTGTTTTTTGGGTCTTTCGTGTGTGTGTGTGTGTGTGTGTGTGTGTGTGAGGAATCAAAACTCAATTTCTTGTACTTGCTTTCAAAAATTTCTCCAGATTTTCTGTTGAAAACTTTGATCTATAATTCTTCATTCCTTTTTTTTTAGAATTCAAATGGATCACACTGAGTTGAAGATAGCTGCCTTCCTTTCGCTTTGCCATATTGCGGCTCTTGGGCTTATTGCTGTCAAGGCGCAGCAGTATGCCGTCTTTTTTCGACTTTCGTATGCTTGGAAGCATCCATTCTGATCTGTTTACTTAGAACTCTGATTTCTTGACAGAATCTCAGAATTTAATCCAGGAGATTGATTATTTGGCTTAGGGTTAACGCTAAAGAAGGAAAACCATCTGACTAGTGTTTTTAGTACTTTTGTTTTAACAGTTAAGATGTGAAATTCTGGGGCCAAGGAGATAGCTTGGTAGAATAAGCGCCTGCCTGGCAAGCACAGGGTCCTGAATTCAGTCCTTGCTACTGCTAAACAAGCAAACAAGCAAAGAAATCCTGGTTTGCTACCACTATTGTCAAAAATAGGCAAGGGTAAATAATGAAAAATATTGTTTACAGTGCTTCTTGTTAGGTAAATAATGTGATAAAATATTGTGTTTGTAAAGATAGTTATGATATAAAATTGTTTTTATATTTTACTTTGAGTACAGCTGGAAAAAACACTGTTCTTAAATAATATTCCACGATTATAACTAATGTGTCTTAAAAACAATCTCAACTTAATGGCTATTCTGAGATCAATGTTTTCCAAACCCATAGTAAGCTTCAGAATAAGTAAACTATTTAAAGTTTCCATAGAGACAATAACTTACTGGGACTAGTATTAGACAGAAGAGTAAATAGCTAAGGATTCCTGATTACAAAGACATTGGAAAAGGGGAAAAGTAGGCCTAATATAAATTGAATTTTTCTGGGCTATATACTAGCTGGGAGTAATTCTCTCTGTAAATGTACCATGAGAAAAGGACTCTGCTCTCTTATGTTGAGTGCACTGAGCTAGTTAGAAATGAATCTTTTATATCTGATAGTGATATTTCTGAAATAGTTACCTGAAAGATTTTTTGAAAGTGAAGTTAGCTGACAGAAGTCGAATCCAGACCTTACCATTTTTTATTCACACTATTGATTCAGTTGTTTTCAAATTTTTATTTGTGTTATAGTATAACAAAAAATGCTTTTAAACATAGGAACATTGGGGTATCATCTCAGCCCTGTGGTGTCAGATTCTCTGACCATGCTGAGACATCATTTTAACATAAGATGTAAGTGACTAGGTTATTTAAGAAAAACCAGTGTTTGAGTACTACCCCTACTTAGTACACTGATCCTAGCAGACAAGTACAACTATATTCATCTTTTCCAAATGGTAATACTATGATAAGCTAAGTCATTTTTCTATGCTACAATAAGAATTACTAACAATTTAAGTTCATAATAGCTTAATGTAATAATCTCCTCTTACATATTTTAGATTAATGAGACTTGTTTGAAGCCAAAATGAAATGTTAATCTTTGGGTCCCTGTTTTCATCTAATGTCATTACTTAGTCCCAGATATTTCTAATCTCAGTTAATTACAGGGGGAAAAAAAGAGATGATTTTCAGCCTGTGCTAATTCTTTTCTCCTGGCCTTTTTTGATTTTTTTTTCTTTTTTTTGATACAGGGTCTCACTACGCAGTTCAAACTTGTAGTGATCCTCCTGTGTCAGCTTCCCCAATGCTGGGATTACAGGAGTGCACCACCATGCCTGGTTTTGGTGCCTGGCACATCCAGGGCTAGCACTGCATGCACTCCAGGGATAGAACCCAAGTCATTGCACTTGCCAGGAAAGCACTGAGACCACTGAGCTATCTCCCAAGCACCCTGGCCTTCTTTTTTATGCCTCTGTCTCTACTACAGTTTTCAAGTTCAGATATTGTCTAAGATATTTTCTCTGTTTGCTGGGACAGAATACCTGACACCCAAAAGTAAAGAAGGAAAGATTTATTTAGCTAATGGTTTGTGGAGATTTCAGTCCATAACTGGCTGGCTCTAAGACAGAGTGGCACATGTCAGATGGCAGCAGTTCATGGGGGCAGAAAACAGCAAAACAGCAATCAGGGAAGAGCAGCCACCAGAGAGTAAGCCTCTCTCTCTTCCTTACAGTGCATTCAGGCTATCACCTCAGGGCTTGTGGAGCACTCACTTCCATAATCTAGCAGCACTTATACCCATAATCACAGCACTGGATCATGAGTTAGTCACAAACACTGGAAGCCAGCCCCATGACTGCTTGAGGCTTTGGGGGGACTACTAGACACAAATCATAACAGATATCATTATCAAGTTACAAACTTATCCTTTGAGTGTCTCTTCTTTCTCTCTTGTACTAAATCAAAAATTAGATTCCATAGTGAACTGAAGTTTAGTTAAATGGAAGACATGAGTGTGCTGTAGGTTTTATTGTCTGGGAAAGATTTGGAATTTTAACATAATAACTTATTATCCTATATAATCTCTTCTCCCCTAATATTGGTATATAAAAAGAAACTTTTAGACTTCTAGTGTCCATTTTTCCATCTTCCCTTCTATATCAGCAGCAACTCTCAAGGTAGCCTGTGGCATATGCTGCAACTATTTCCTAATGCTCTTGTCTTTATAGTTTGTATAACTCAGAAAGTCCAGTAAAATTGATCATGCTTTTAGAAAACATCTTTATTAGTATACAGTTTATAAATAATATCTACTTTACACATCTCGATTATGAACCTGTAGAAATACTACCACAAATTTAAATGGAGCTCTGGAACAAAACATGAAGCCCCATTTCTCTTTTGTGCACCTTCATAAAAAGTCTTCCATTTAAACGTCTTACCATAGTCTTCTAACTTGTTCCTTACAATAACCCTGAGAGATATTCTTCTTTTAAATATTTTAATATTCATTCTTTTAAAAAATATTGGGAGGTGGTACAAAAGAATCCTAGGATGCCTTCACCTCAGACTACTAAGAGTGTATTCTGCCATTTCCACCAGTTGGGGGTTGATGGCATTGTGTTGGTTCAAGACCAGAAGACCTCTAAGCTTGTAATACTTTCTCAAAAGTTCCAGGATTTTTTAAATGTAACTCTACTGAAGGGAGGTAACAGTCTGCTGAAGGATTGTAGCAGCAGAAGAAATTAAGCTCCTCAGAGCCAGCAACACTCTATCTTGAAGTATTAGCAGATATGCTATGCCTTGATAGTTTAAGAAATTGCCATTCAGGTAATTTATTCTACTACTACACTGTGTAACAACTTTATTTCCACTCAAAATCTGCTTTCTTTTTCTTTTCTTTATTCTTTTTTTGGGGGGTGCGGGGGGAGGAGGTGGTTCCCGCTGCAGTCCAGGCTGTCCTTGAGCTCACTTTGTAGCCCAGGCTGATACTGAAATTGCAAGGATCCTCTTGTCTCAGCCTCCCTAGTGCTGGGATTACAGGCGTGCACCACCATGCCCAGGTAAAGACGGCTTTCTTGAACAAATAAATTAGGACCTTAAAATCTAGAGTCTTTCCTAAAAAGTCAGGGTAAGTCTGTGCACCCAATTTCTAACAGAGAAACTTCAATTCAGACCCATGAGAAGTTATTTGTCCAAGGTTACTTGGTAATAAACAGCAAAATCTTGATGCTGTTTTTGCTTTTTGCCCATATACACCATATATTATGTGTAACAGATTTACACATATATCTGTTATACATAATAATATATGTAACAAATTTAAATATATAATAGTAATATATTATTATTATTATTATATGAAGGATTTACTAGGTAGGCTTAAAATCCCCTCCTGTGGAATTGGGGCTGGAATAATACAGAATGCCCAACTGCAGGCTGGAGACTTGGAAGATCCACTCACAGGCTGAAGGCCTGGAGCTCACTGCAGATTTCAGTGTAAGTCTTTAGAATGCCAAAGTGTCTGCTGAAAAGACTGCACTGGCAGCCTGGAGAAAATAGAGGCAGAAGTCCAAGGCAGTGATGAAGACTGAAGCTCCCCCTAGACGGAAAGGGAAGGCTTTCTTCTCTTTTCCTTTTTATTCAGTCCAAGCTATGAGTTTATTGGTGATGCCATTGGGTTGTGACCTGTGTTTCGGGGATTACCAAGCACATACCAATCTTTAATAATCCCATAGGTATTTCTTACTCAAATTGACATCACAATTAACAGTCACAGATAATAAAAGGTCAATTTGCCCTCACTGATTGCCGTTTTGCTATTTTTTTGTTTTGTTTATTTTGCCAAATTATGGAAATTATCTTCAAAATTTAGGATCTTGAGTCTTTTGTCCAAAACAAACAATTTAAATTAGAACAAACTGCATTTCTTTTGAAAATAAACTCATGTTGGAAGATGAAGACTATGCTATTCACTTCTTCAGTTATATAAATAGAGCAAATAGGAAAATGTTTTGTAGTATTTCTTTAGTTATGTGACAAATTTATTTATCTCATATTCTGAGCAGGAAATATGCCAGAGTTTCATGTTATTAAAAACTACATTATCATTAAAAATATTTCTCCTATAAGATATTCAATCATTGATTCAGTTACTTAGCATCTTAATCATGCACATTTGGAAAGTCCGTGCTTCATGACAATTGTCATACAAATCATGTTGAATTCACAGATGAATACTCATAAATATCAAATTCATTGATTTTTTGCACTTTAAGAAAGACTTATCTAGAAGTGAAAACAGCAACATTTGTCAGGTATATGAAATAATACATGACTCGTAGCACTTCTTTCAATTTAACCATTTCACAGAATATTGCACATTTCATTTTTTTTTTTTTTTTCGTGGAACTGAGGATTGAACTCAGCCCCTTGTGCTTGCCAGGGAAGCGCTTATTCTACTGAACTATCTCCTCAGCCCCATATTGCACATTTCAAAACAACACATATGCTAGACATTTAAATGTGTACACACACACACACACACACACACACAGAGTTTTAGTCAGCTTAATAAGGAAAGAGCAGGGAGATTCAAAACAATCTGGTAAATACTATAGTACCCAGAATATTTAAGAGATTGAGAATGATTTCTTAGCCCAGTTAAGAAGAGGGATGGCACTGTTAGAGGAAGTAATAAATGCCCATTGCAAAAGTAAGCGTGTGTATCATAAAAATTTGACTATTTCCTTGTATATTACTAGTAGCTATTGAAGTGTTAGTTTATGTCATGGCTATAACTCAGTTGTAGAACCCTTTCTTGGCATGCACAAGACCCTGGATTTGATCTTCAACATTATAGGGAGTGGGTAGCTAACATTGATTGCAAAGTGAAAAAAATGTATTACAAGAATAAACATTTGGATGGAAGTGGAAAAATTATGCTTGGGCTATTTTAATCATGTTTAGTAAAGATTAAGGCTTAAACTATCAATCTTAGTAGTGGAAGAAATTAATAAAATGAATTTTGCTATGAAAAGGTAAAATTGGAATGACATGGGAATAATTCAGTAAAGGATATTTCAAAGCCATATTTTACTAGTTAGAAAAATGAATGGAACTTCTAAAGCTTTATGTGTCACTCATTGCTCAAAAGTTTCTTCTGTTTCAGAGCATACACATTCTACTTAGAGTACACCCTTGGTGCATCTGACCTCATCAGTGCTTTACGACTCCTCCAGAGCCACCTCTCCCCACTACATCTTATTGTCTCTTGAAGGGATGCCTTGAGGGAATATGTCTAAAGTAGCAATTCTATTCTGATTTTAAACCATAGAAAGAAATTAAGCAGTCTTTAGCCCAAAACTATTATTTTAGGCCATGAACCTTAAGAGAGTCATGTGGATCCAGTGGACTCTTTGATGTTAGCAGGAAAAAAAGCAGACCATCTGAGAGAAACACCTGTTAGGTCTGTTGAACATCTGCTGATTAAAAGCAGAAATGAAGTGCTTATAAAACTCAAAGCCTATATCCCAGAATTAACAAAGGTGGAAATGAGGGAGATTCAGAGATCACCAGGGACTCCAAAGATCAATTGTGAAATGAAGAAAAAAATAGCACATATTAGAGTAAACTTTTTTGAAAGACCATTAAAGTGAACAGGAGATCTGCAATTCCAACACATTCTTAGGCTGGACACACTTCTCAGCCAGGGGATCTGAGAGGTGGCAGTCTCCAAGTGTGCTGCCCAGCTCCTTGTGAGTATGCTATTGCCCACGTAACACCCAGATTGCTTTAGGCAAGGGGGCACATGTGCCATGATGAGCCATTCTGTGAATTTTATAAGGCAGCTGTGAAGTGTCACAAAGTGAAGGTACTGATGAATTATAACATAGAATTATAAAGGAAAAGGATTCTCACACCGATAGAATCTGTGCCAGAACCACCTACAAGTCTGCATTATGCTATTGACTCACAGATCTTTTATTCAAAATTCATTTTAAAAGTTACCATTAGAGGGCTGGTGAGATTGCTCAGTGGACTAAGCACCTGCTTAGGCAAGTTTGATGCCTGGAGATCAGAGTTTGATCTCCAGCACCATATGCCATGCCAGCCCTGCCTCCCTGGGCATACTGAGCTAGCCAGGGAGACCGGTCGTGGTGGCACATGCTTGTAATCCCAGTGCTTCGGAGACTGAAGCAGGGATCACTACTACATATTTTTTTTTTAAAGTTGCCATTGGAAGCAAAGACATTAGGGGGCCAGGGAGATGGCTCAGTGGAATAAGCACTTCCCTAGAAGCACAAGGGCTTGAGTTCAATGCCCGGTTCTGCCAAAAAAAAAAAGAAAAAAGAAAGAAAGAAAGACAAGAAAAGTATTTGCTGCAATGCATCTGATGTTGAACTTCACGTTTACAAATTTTTATCAGTTGTTTATTAACAAGATAAATGGGTAAAGATACCTTAGCCAAATGAAATAAAAAGCAGCTTCTTAGTGTAAGAGTAGAGTATATGAGGATAGAAAAATGGTTTTTAGTACCTGTTACACTAAACAGCTAGAAGAGTCTAACATCTATCAAAATGACATTTCTAATCTCTCCTTACAGAACAGTTAAAAATACGTAAATCTTAGAGCGACTTACATACTGAAAGCATGCTAATAGTTTGAGAATTTAACAGATCCAGAAAAGTGAAACCACAGGAGTCCCAAAACCTTTTAGAGGGAATCAATATTGATGGTCAAAGAAAAGTTGCTGCTCTTCCCTCTCTTGTAACAGTGCCTCTCTATGAAACTTATTTGGGTGTGTGTGAGTATCTAACTAATGTATAATCTGTCTTATTTGAAAAAGAACAGGAGAGCTCGGCATGGTGGTGGATGCCTATAATCTCGGCATTTCTTGAGGTTGATGCAGAAAGACCCCAATTTGGAACCCAATCAGGGCAACCTAGTGAGACTCTATCAAAATATACAAAAAAAGTGATTGAAGATGTAGCTCAATGTGAAAGCCTTGAGTTCACCATCAAGTAAAACATCCACGCACACTGAAGAAATTGAAATCTATAAATATGTAAAATATGGAATTTGGAAAAAATCTGTATTAATAATTCATCAGACTAAATAAAAATGGACACATTTCGTTTGTTGAGCCTTTAAAAGTTTTTACCCAGTGTTCAGTAAAAGAGATGGATCACTGAAGTGCTATTAAGAGTTACAAAGACAGAAGAGGAAGTTCGATTACAAGTCATCAAAATAGAAAATGGAAAGCTGGTCAGATAGCTCAGTGGACTAAAGTGCCTGTTTAGACAGACCACAGGGACCTCCGTTCAGTACCCTGGGTGCCAGTGCTATCCCCGCCCCGGGGTGTGCTGAGATGGCGGCGATTGCGACTGGGTGCGTGCCTGTATTCTGAGCACTTGGGAGGCTAGAAACAGGAGAATCACTATGAGTCTGATTACGTAGTGAGACCCTGTACTAAACACACATACGAAAAAAAAAAAGAAAAAATAGAAAGTATATAGAAATATTGATAAAGATAATGTTAATTTTTCAAAACTGATTAGCAGTCTGAATATTAAGATATAAGATGTACTTCAAGTAAAAAAACGCATGTTAGATACATGGTCCCAAAGGTACCCCAAAGATAAACAGATTAAAATCATCCTTTATAGAAAAAGAAATTTCAAGAAGCGTAATGTGAAAATTAGAACCAGCATAAAATTGTCAAAATACTATAAAGAAGTATATTTCTTACTAATTGTATATAGTCAAAACATGTTTTCTAAGAACAAAATGGACCTCAGTAGGAAGGATTGCAATCAAGTATTTCTTCTGTTATTTCTGCAAACTAACTTAAAAGATTTGTGTTTATTTGCTTGTTTGTTCTTGTTTTGTCCCAGTACTGCTGGTTGGATCCAGGGTCTTCATACTGAACATTATGTTCACTTCTTCTTCTCAGGCTCTTGAGTTACAAAGTTGCCCAGGCTGACTTCAAGCTTCATGTTCTCCTGCCTCAGCCTCATTGCTAGTATTATAGGGTTATCTCCATTTTGGGTGACTTAGAAATGGCACAGTATAAATTAAGTTCCTTTCACTGAGAGTATATGTTGAAATCATTTGCAGGATAGTATCTTCAAACGCTATTGCAGGAGGTAATGGAGAAGACCTCCCATAAACAATGGACTAACAAAATCTTAGGTGAAACGCCCAGAAAGGAAGATGTATGAATGCAGAAAGACTCTGAAAGCTTTATCAAATTCCTGCAAGTCTGAAAGGCCATGCATAATCTTAGGGTTGTGCACATGCTTTGGGAAGACCTAAGTAGGCCTTATGCTGCTACCTCCTGCTGACATTGGTAGTAGGAAATGAATGCTAAGATAGTATTTAAAATTGGTCTGGTTGAAAAATAAGTCTTATAATTACCAACATGCAGAGCTCCTTGGAAGTCTGAAAGATTTTTTTTTTTTTTTTTTTTTTGCGGAACCGGGGCTTGAACTCAGACCCTTGGCTTGCCAGGGAAGCACTTATTCTACTGAGCCATCTCTCCAGCACCTCTGAAAGATTTTTTTTTCAAAGTTTTATTGATAAACAGATAGCAATGAGACAGTTTCAAATCCAATCGGAAGTAGAGTTTCAACAAATAATACACTGCATATATTCTTCTTAGTGGTTAATTGCTGTATAAGACGCGGACTTGAGATCCTGTTTACAAACACCATTAGAAAAAATCATTCTATTCATTAAGAGAATGCAACTATATA
>NW_004524614.1:13817182-13843394 GCF_000260255.1 Octodon degus
TCTTTGCTGTAGTTATAACCTTCGCAGGTACTATAAAGTTCAGGTGGAGCTCTACAGAGTTTGGACTTACCCAACTGCGTCTGGCTTAGGTCTGGCTGCTGTGCTCAGCTCCTTCCTGGTGCAGACCTGGGCTAGGACTGGGTCTGGGTGTTCCTGGAACTAGGGTGAAATTCCTACTAGGCGGGAGGGGTGGGGGATGTAAGGCGGAGTGGTGGGTGGCGGCCCGAGGGGGTGGGAGATGGTCCTGCCCATGCTGGGCCTGGGCTGGGACTGGTCCTGCCGGAGCAGGGTAGCAGGAAGCTCTCCACACACTCACTGGACCTGGCCTAGGACTGGGTCTGGGGGTTCCCGGAAGTTGGCAGAAATTCCTACTCGGGCGGTAGGGTTGGGGGAGGTAGGGCGGAGTGGTGGGGGGCGGCCCGAGTGGGTGGGAGAGGGTCCGGCCCACGCTACGCCTGGGCTGGGACTGGTCCCGCCAGCGCAGGATAGCAGGAAGCTCTCCACACACTCTGAAAGATTTTTTGATCCATGTATTATATGGTACACTAAGGTAATGAAAGAGACTTCCTTACCTTCCTTACACAGCCAAAAAATGCAGAGTTTGTAAAAGTAATTGTAGAAATCACTAAATGGGCAACAAGAAGACATGGCAAGTGGAAAAAATTATATTTGAAAAGTTATTCTGTTTTGATACTCAAAAGGTCAAGTTTTGAGGAAAAGATTGCAAGGAAACTATGAAACAAGAAAAGTTTGACCCATACACAGCAAAAAACAAAATGCAAACAGACATATCAATGGAAACTGTGCCTGATGAAGCACTTACGTTGGACTAAATGAAGGCATTTAATACAGATGCTCCTTTTCACAGAGTAACGTTAGGTCCAGTAAGCCTTTTTAAGTTGAAAACGTAAGTTGAATTGCATCTAATGTACTTAACATACTGAACATTGTACCTTAGCCTAACTTCAGCATGTTCAGGATACTGATATTAGCCAAGATGGGGGTAAAATCATCTAACAAAAAGGCTATTTTATAATAAGGTATTGAATAGAGCATAGAGTATATTGCATACTGCTCTGAATTTAAGCATGGTATGATGATATTGCTAAGCTTTTGTTTTGTCATTAAATTGAAAAGTCCTGACCTCAACCAGTGTAATCTGAACTGTAAGTTTCTCTGTACTGTAGTTATGTTCAGTGAGCCAGGGAAGTATGGACAATGAATAAAGGGATATATGAAGATAATATCTAATTAAGTTAGAAATAGCAACATAATTAGAAATTATAAAAATAAAACAAGTAAACTCAAAGTTGAAAAACATAACTAAAAATGCTGGAGGAATTTTACAGGAAATTTAAATTATTAGAAGAAATAATCAGTGGACTTGAAGATTGAGAGATTGTGTCACAGAAAATAACAAGAGAAAAGAAGGAATACTAGGGAAGAGAGTCTTAGACTCCTGTGAGACACTATTTGGCAGATGAAAGCACACATAATTAAATACTAGACAGAAACAAGAAAAAGAAGAGCACCCAAAGAATAAAAAATACAACTCTGTGTATTAAAGAAGTTCAGTGAACTCAAACTTGTATAAAACAAAAAATACCCAGATGTATGTACATAATTAAACAGTTAAAACATGCAGACAGAGAGAATATTAAAATCAGAAAGAGATAAATGACTGCTCACATACAAATGTATTCGAGAAGATTTAAGATCTCAAACATAATTGAGAGCTTAGACAGGGGAGTTCTATATTTGGAGTACTTGATGAAAAAGAATGTCAATAATTTTACAGCTAGCAAATCAATAACACTGAAGAGAAATGAAGGCCTTCCCACATAGACAAAAGCAGAATGATTTCTTCAGAGATGTCCTTATAAGAAATGCTAAAAAGAACCCTTCAGGTTTAAAGAAAAGTACCCTACATAGTGACTTCAAGCCATATAAGGAAATAAAAAATACTATACGGTAATGATATTAGCATACATATATTTGTTTATAATCCCCTTTTCTTTATGATTTAGAACCGGATAAAGTAATAGTTATGAGTTCTTAACAACAGTATAAAATGGTAAAAACAAAACAAAACACCAAAGGTATTGAAGAAGATAAAACAAGTAAGGTATATATAGAATGCATAGAGCAAAATTTCAAGTTTCTTATTTAATAAATCAGTAAGGTGCCGGCAAGATAGCTCAGCGGCAAGATTGCCTGCTTAGGCAAACATAGCGGCTGGGGTTCAATCCCTGGCACCACATGCTGCAGTGGCCCTGCCCACAGGCACACAGAGCTGCTTCCAAGTATGGACATGGTGACACAGGCTTGTAATTCCAGCACTGGAGAGGCTGAAAACGGGGATCATGATGAGTTGGAGGTGGGTAGTGAGATCCTGCCAACACAAAATCAGTCAATCAATCAGTAATTATACTAAATGTCAGGTGGCAAAGTAAAACAAAGCTGAGGAGGCTGGACTTGCTGGAATAGGCCTGTAATCCCAATTTACCAGCACAGAGGTGGAAGATATGGTAGTTTGATGAATAAGGAGTTTATGTTCTTTAAGACAAAAGAAATTCTGTGAGTGAATGATGTTAGTGAAACGAAGTGAGTATGTGCTACTTGATTATATACTTAAAATAATTGAAAAAGTAAATTTCATGTTATGTTGTATTACAATGAAATTTTTTAAAGTTGCTTTTTATAAATTTAGCCAAAGAAGTTCAAGACTTGCACATTAAAAACTTCAAAATACTGTAAAGAAATTTTAAAATCTGCAAATAAATGGAAAACTTCCCTGTTCATGGACTCAAAGGCTAAGGAATTTTACAGTGTCACTACACCCAGAGTTTATCTGCACAGGCAATTCAGTCTCTATCAAAATTTCAGCTATTTTTTTCCAGTAGTATATAAGATAATCTTCATGAGGAATTGCTACCGGGCCTGAATAGCAGAAAAAAAAATCCTTTACAAATAAATTTATAGGACACACTGTTGTGTTTCAAAATTTAATGCAGAGCTTGGTCAACAAAATAGTGTGGCACTGGAATAAGTGTGGATTTACAGACCAGTTTAATAAATTGAGAGTTCAGAAATAAACCCGTACACTTACAGTCTGTCGATTTTTATTGAGAATGCTGAATAATTCCTGGGGGAAAGGATGATTATTCAGCACATGATGCTGTCGTGATTGAAGACCCACATGAAAAGAATGAAAATGCATCCTGAACTCATATCATATGGAAGACTCTAAATGCATGGTTTAAACGTAATAGCTCCAACTGTTAGAATGAAACATAGGTAAAAATTTTCATCAGTTAAGGTTAGATATTAATTTTCCTAAATATGACATCAAAAGCACAAACAGAAAATTACATACTTTGATGGTCAGCAAAATTTGAAGTTTTAGTGTGTCAAAAAAATTTCATTACTAAGAAATTGGAGAGGCAAGAATGTAATAGGAAGAAGTATTTGCTCATCATGTGTTTGATTTGCCTGCATATATAAGACCTTTTACAATTCATCAATAAAAAGGTGAGAAACATAATTTTAAAATGAATACAGGCTTTGAATTTTTTTTCCCATGGAAGGTATACAGCCAGTTGACACATGTTAAGATGCGTAGCTTCATTAGTCCTTAGAAAACACAGATTGAAACCATAATGACATACCTCTTAACACTTGTTAGAATGATCATACTTTTTAAAATAAAAGTAAGTGTGGATAAGGCTTTGCAGAAGTTGGACCCACCCCCAGTTTTGGTGGTCATCTAAAATTAGCCACTACAGAAAAATATTTGGCTGTTCATCCACAAGTTAAACACACAGTTCTACTATTAGGTGTATTATTCTCAAAAGAGTTGAAAACATATATTCACATAAAAACTTGGACCCAAAAGTTGATAGAGGCATTATTCATAATAGCTTAAAAGTGGAAACAATCCAAAGGGTCATCAATTGATTAATAAATAAAGAGAATATATGCAGATAATGTGATACTGGCCCTAAATGCAAGCAAAATACTGATACAGTCTATATCATAGATCAATCTGGAAAGTACACTACATAAATGATGCCATATACAAAAGTTACAAATTATGTGACTTTAAATATCCAGAATAGAAAAATAATGACAGACTATAAATTAGTATCAGAAGTAGGATAATGAGGAAATAAATAATAATAGGTATCTCAATTTCTGTTTGTGTGTCTATTGAAATAAAGTGAGTAAAGTTAGAATAATAAAGACATTGATGTTGTTCTTGAAACCTTAGTAAAAACAAATAGTGAAAAAGAAATACATATTTCATCATCAATGAAATTTGTTTTTGTGAGTCTGTAGAGCTCAGAGTTATGACTGAGGAAGGAGACCTATATCTTAATGGTTACATATTTTCAGAGTCAATGTAGAAGATAGATCAGGAATTGAGTGAATATTTTGGCACCAGAAGGGTTAAAGTATGGATTTGTGGGGATGCAGACTTGATGAAAAAGGAAGTGAATTTGGGCATAAAATGAAGGCCTCTGAGAGGACTGAAAGATATGAAGATTGGATCTTAAAGTGGAGATGTTTTTGCCTGGGATGTGGTTAAGAATAATCAAAGGGAAATAGAACAGCAAGCATAGGAGGTTGTCATTTGATAGCAGGTTCTTGAAGCTTGAAGATTTTCCTGAAGCCAGTGATGGCCAGTTGTCATTTTCTGAGAGAAGCTAGAATGTGAGATCCTTGGAATCACCAAGGTCAAGGAATGCTGAACTATTATGAATGATCTTTCAGTGTAGAAAGTGAGGTCACCTACAATGACAGATATTCTTTCCTCAAGGTAAATAAAACACCTAGATTAGTTAACACATGACCAATAAGTACTGGACATTGGACAGACTTTCAGATAATGTTCTCTTTTTTTTTAATGGTGTATGTGAGACTGTCTTGTTACACAGAATCCCACCACCACCACCACCACCACCACATCTCTTCTCTTGCTTCTAGAATTGGTACCTATTAGTCAACCAGACTATGGGCCAGCTCTCTGCCTCCTGTTATCTACATTCTGTAATCTTCACTAATTTGCACATGATGGATGGATTTCTCACTTAAGCCTTCAGCATGAGCTATGAAAATCACTGTATTGAATGCTGTCCTACCACAAATACTCTCTTTTTTTTGAAGCCTATCCATAAAATAAAAGCTAATATTTTCATGAAAAGTTTAAAATTTGCAATGTATAATATAGTCTCACTCTCCTTAATGCTTCTTAACTGGGTTCAGCTAATCAGTTCTTTTACTGTCTGTGGAGTTACCTAGGCATTTACTTACCTAGAAGGTTAGCTTTGAGCCAAGAGGAGGCTAAACACCTCTTCTCTTTGAGGCTCTCAGTATGGTGTGTGCTTCTCATACTATAGAAGAAGACATCAGAGAAAGACTTCGGATAGAGTGGAAAGCTACAAGGCATCTTATGCCCTAGCCTCTCTAGTTGCACTTTGTGTTGCTTTAGGTATAAGAAATCACCAGGCCTGAGATACTTAGACCTAAAATGGGTTAAAAAAAAAAAAAAAAAAAAAAGACTCCTAGAATTTTACCTTCTCTATGTTTTGGAGCAGTTCAAAGGAAAGATCAGCTCTCAAAAGCAACCAACCCAACTTCAAAGTGTAAAAGGAAAAAAAAAAAAAAAAAAAAAAAAAAGACTCCTTAATGAGGCAATGACAGTAACATTGCAAAAGAACAGATTTGATGGAAAATGCTATTGAGGCTGTCTTTAGAAATAAACTATACCACATTATTTTCATCAGTTTATCACCACTAGGACACAATACCTCGCACTCATAATTTAAGACATCTATTTTTGTCTCATATTTTTAGTTTATAGTAGACCAGCTCCAAGGCAAGAGGCATGGCACTAAGTTCTGGAAAGAACAATGCCTCATAGTGTGGGGGCTGAGAAGCAGAGAACCTCAAGGAGACATCTGGCAATTAAGATATGCCCTTCCAGGGTATGTCTCCAGTGCCCTGCCTCCTAAAAGCAAATAAGCTTTAATGGCCCATAAGCCAATCACCTTCCAAAAGCTTAGCCCATGAACACATGAGGCTTTGTGGGGACAGCCCATATCTAGACCCTGACATGTATGTTTTGGAAGAAAAATGAGGAAATCCCATGTATAAAGGTGAAATCTCCAAGACTTCATCTTTTCCTTTACCAAATGCTTAAGCTGGGCCTCCCTTTCTTGGAACTGGTGTATCTCAGACAGTCTTGTTACACAGAATCCCACCACCACCACCACCACGTCTCTTTGTTTGCCAACTGCTCCCTTGCTTCTGGAATTGGTACCTATCAGTCAGCCACACCATGGCCCAGCTCCCTGCCTCCTGTTATCTACATTCTGTAATCTTCACTAATTTACACTACAGACTGGAAAAAGCTTTATAATACCCAAACAGTAGCATTAAAGTGAATGTTAAAGAATATATTTTTATTTTTCTGTATGTTTTTAGTGTTTGAGAATACCACAAAATGAACAAATAATGGCTTTGTTAGGAATGAGGAGATCTGGAGATACAGTAAATCTTATTACATCTTGCAAGCAATTTGAATCTTTAAATAAATAACACAATTTAAAAATAGCCTTCAGTTATATTATTTAACAACTTCATTTCAGTATAGCTTCATATTAGAATCTTAGCCTAAGGAACTTTAGATGCCATTTATTCCCATTATTCATAATAATGTAAAGTGAGAAATCATTCAATAGATTTCCTAATATGTGATTATCAAGTTTATATGTGAAAATTCATTTCTAAAGTAATAGAACGTGTTGACTGGCCATTTTTAAACACCCCAACAAAATCCTTGATTTATATGTTATTCTTAATTACTGTTGTCTTTGGTTCACAAGATATACTGCTTAACAGAAGTATTACTGTATATTTTATGACCTGCTCCTTTATTTCAAATTTCATGGAATTATATTTTAAACTCTATTAATTTTATAATCCAGCTTTGTCTAATATTTATAAATGAATAATATTTGGAACAGTATAATTTGATCATTGCAGAAAAGTGATAATAGCCAAACCAATAAAATACAATAATTCTCGTTTTCTTTAGATTACTGTGCCATGCAATGAAGGACCATATAGTTCGTGTTGCAAATGAGGCTGAATTCATCTTGAACAGACAGAGAGCTGAAGATGTACATAAACATGCAGAGTTCGAGGTAAGCTTTGGAAAATAAATTGAATCATGTTTTTTCATTGTAAAATAAACATCATCCATGTATAACTTCACATAAGAAATGTGTTATTAGAAATGTAATTTCAGTGAAGACATTTCAGGTCCTCAATGGCTTTACTAGGTGTCAAAGAGAGCACTATTTGTTTCCATCTCATTTACAACATGGAGAAATCTCTCCTGCCATATGCCCAAACACTTGATAGACTAAAATTATTATAAAAGGCAAACAAAATCTTATAATTATGCTAGTAATTAAGAGCAGAGGTTTACACACCACTAGGAATGATTTTTTTTTTTTTTCTTGGCTGGCTCAGGCTGCCTTAAGGGCGGGTCTGGTAAGGCAGGTGAAGGTGAGGATGGAACCGTGATATCCTGCGCCTGACTGCATTTGCATGAGCAGGCATTTAAACAACTGAGCGAACCGGCAGGCCTCCAACCACCACTAGGTAAATGTGAGCATACGATGTGGTTTTATGGACTCATAGGATTCAATAAATCAACTAATTTAAAGTTTTTTAAATAATAATTGGAAATTTTCTTTCAATTTACAAAGCAAAGCATGTTTCAGAAATACTTAGATGACCTAACTTTTGACTAACAGTGGTCTTAAAAATGATAAATAACTCCACCAATTTATTCTCCCAATGCAGCACTTCAACAAGTGTGGTGTGAATAGAAACCTGAGCCCATAAGTCCAATTTTGATGAGATTTTTTTTTTTTTTTTTTTAATCTCCAGGAGCAGCTCTAAGTCATACAAGCTGATGGGCTGGGATAGTAATCTCTGACCTGTCCAGCTAAAAGACACGAGACACAAAGATTGCTGTTGTCACTTTCTTACCAGGCATTTCTAACTTATTTGGTCAAATGAAACAGCAGACACTTTCCTTATGGAATTTAACAACCTTATTTTGAAAAAAAAAAAATCTAGCTAATTTAAACTTGGCAGAAACTATAGTGACTAGTGTTTATTAAAGTGAAGTTCGATATTAATTCAGCAGTGAAAAAGGTAGGCATTTCCCAGGCTATCATGTAGTAATGTAGATGACAAGAAAAAAACAATTGAGTTCTTTATTCCTTAAAGAACATATTTAGGTATAGAAATATAACAGAAATCAACTAAATAAAAATATTCATTTGAAATTCCACTTCTGTAGTGAATATTATTTAGGATCCTTACTAAATCCCCTGCAGAACCTATTTGGAGGTAATGCTCTTTCCTTTAAAATAATCAGAATACTTTATGGAGATAGAATCAGATCAATATCATATGAAACATTTTAAATAGATTTTTGACCAACTAGATATTATTTGAGCTTTTAACACATACTTAACCAAGATGGTTTTAAGCTATAAATATTTCTCAGCCATTGTATGTTATTTCTCCCCGAAGAATCTTTCTAAACATTTTTTCCTAATTGCTTCTCTAACTCCAGTGAATTTTTAATGTCATCAATATGCTATGTATCCATTTTTATAATATATATCTGTATATGCATCTATATATCAAACATTAAAACAGTGAGTTTTTTTATACCTCCTCCCACACACCACCTTTACCCATGGGCATGGGAACCAAGGTAAAATGTGATAAGGGTTTTTTTTTTTTTTTGTATTTTAGAGAAGAGTCTTCAGGGTGTTCAGGGCCTCACTGCTAGATCAGACTTGTAGTGACCAACCTGTTTGCAACCTCCCAAGAGATAGGATTACAGGCCTGCACCACCATACCCAGTATCAGTCGCCCTATCAGTGTGCCCCGGGGGTGGGGTCAACCCCTGGCCCCTAAACCTGCTTGTAGGTGCTTTAATCTGTTGAGCTATCTGGCTGGCCCATTTTTTTTTTTTTTTAATTTGGGAAGGAGTTTTTTGTTGTTGTTGTTGTTTTGTTTTGTTTACTACTTCAAGCTGCTTTAAGGGCAGGTCTGGTGCAGCTTTTGGAGCTATGAACCACACCACAGTCCTGTGTGCCTGACTGCATTTGCCCATGTGGCATTTTAAACAACTGAGCTGTCCAGCAAAGCCCCTAAAGGCTTTGAATGGAACCTAAAAGTTTAATTTTTTATTAGATGCATATAGCATACAATGCTAATGTAAAATCAAGTTTGAAAACATTGCCATTGTTATTTGATGAACAATCTTTAAACCAATGATTATTTATTCTCTATAAATTATTGTGAGATTAGGCTGTGCACTGATATGTGTATATATAGTTTACCAAAACGTCGTTTTTAAATTATAAGAGATTTTACAAAGGTATGACATATTGATAGGACTTTTTGATGAACGTTTCTGTCTTCCATATTGTCTTCTATTTAGGAGAAAAGTATGTCTAATTTGACATGGACATTTCATAGTTAAGTTTCTTTAGTTAACTACTGTAACTGTTAAGAAAGAAAAATGAAATTTTAATTTTACTCTCCAGTGAACTAATGAAATATTAACCTCATTACTGAGGCAGATACTTGTACTAATTGGTGATTCCCTGTACAAAAAGATAAATTGGAAAATGAATTAATCCTTCTTAGGTTACTATAGGGTTATTTTTCCAAGAGAGATGATTCTAGTAATAGTCGGCTTCAACAGACAGAAGGAATGTTCAGATATTTTCAGTGGAATACATTTTTAAAGAGTCATGATAAATGGGAAGTAGTTACATGTATTTTCTCCAATATATAAGGCTATTTTCCTAGTTACATGACTAATACTTGCTAATGCTAAAATTTACAGTCATATTAATCTGTACAACAATGACTACACCCACACATAATAAAACTTCTGATTAAAGAGGTGTTCCTTTTTATGTCCAGTTGAATCTTTTTCATACACAAAGAAGTCCATTGATTGACTGTGTTGCTAACACTGATGAACATAGATACAGACAGCTGACAGAACTAATTATTATGAAAGGAGGAGATAAGAATAAAAGAGTAGTTCTCACAATACCTTTGGACACAGTCAGTCTTAGAATTAGAAGGGAACATTCAGAAAACCTTGTCTCAGATCCACATTTTACACATAGCATTTGAAACAATACAAAGAAAAACAAACTGTGGGTAAAGTGGAATTAAAATCTAACCCTACTCTCAGTCCCATATTGAACTCGAGTTGGAAGAGCTAAGTCCAGTCTCAATATGGAGGGCCATGATTCAACGGAACCAGAGCAGTTGAGGAAGCTGTTTGTTGGTGGTCTGAGTTTAAAAGTACCGTTGATAGTTTAAGAGAGCACTTTAAGAAATGGGGCACACTCATAGATTGTGTGGTAATGAGAGATCCTAACAAAACACTCCAGAGGCTTTGGTTTTGTGATTTACTCTTGTGTTGAAGAGGTGGATGCAGCAGTGTGTGCTCGGCCACACAAAGCTGATGAACATGTAGCGGAACCAAAGAGAGTTGTTTGTAGAGAGGATGCAGTAAAGCCTGGTGCCCATCTAACAGTGAAGAAAATTTTTGTTGGTGGTATTAAAGAAGATACAGAAGAATATAATTTAGTAGCAGCCTGCTTTGAAAAATACGGCAAGATTGAAACCATAGAAGTTATGGAAGACAGGCAGAGTGGGAAAAAGAGAGGATTTGCTTTTGTAACTTTTGATGATCACGACACAGTTGGTAAAATTGTTGTTCACAAATACCACACTATTAATGGGCATAATTGTGAAGTCAAAATGGCCCTTTCTAAATGAGATACAGCCTGCTCGATTACAAAGAGGCCATGGGGGTGGATCTGGCAACTTTATGGGTCATGGAAGAAACTTTGGAGGTGGTGGAGGGAATTTTGGTCATGGTGGAAACTTGGTGGAAGAGGAAGTTATAGTGGTGGAGAGGGGGCAACAGAGGTAGCTATGGAGGAGATGATGGTGGATATAATGGATTTGGATGCAATGGTGGAAACTATGGTGGTGGTCCTGGTTACAGAAGTAGAGGAAGGTATGGTGGTGGTGAACCAGGATATGGAAACCAAGGTGGTAGCTACAGTGGTGGTGGAGGAGGATATGATGGTTACAATGAAGGAGGAAATTTTGGTGGTGGTAACTGTGGTGGTGGTGGGAAGTATACTGATTTTGGAAATTAGAGTGGACAACAGCAGTCAGATTATGGACCCATGAAGGGGGCAGTGTTGGCAGAAGCAGCTCTGGCAGTCTCTTTGGTGGTGGTTATGGATCTGTCTGGTGCTGGAAGTAGTGGATATGGTAGCAGGTTTTAAAAAACATCAAAAAAGGGCTACAATTCTTAGCAGGAGACAGAGTGAGGAGTTGTCAGGAAAGCTTCAGGTTACTTTGAGACAGTCGTCTCAAATGCATTGGAGGAACTATAAAAATCTGTCACAGAAGAAACGATGATCCATAGTTACAAAAGTAACTGCAACTTAAACAGGAAACCCTTCTGGTTCAGGACTGTCCTAGCCACAGTTTGCAAGAAGTGCACCTATAGATTAATGCAGTGTAGTGTCAATTAGATATACATTCCTGAGATCTTTTGTCTGTTGTAGCTTTGTCTTTTTCTTTCTTTTCATTACATCAGGTATATTGCCTTGTAAATTTTGGTAGTGGTACCAGGAATAAAAAATTAAGGAATTTTTAACTTTTCAAAAAAAAATCTAACACTATTAAACTCCTTTGTTCTATACTATACTGCCACTAATAAAATGGAACACTGTAAATTAAGTATTTTTGTGAGGTACATTATGCTGGTGAAAATAACAAATAGATTTACATTTTCAGTAAGCCATTTCTGTTTGTAAATTTATTTTTGAGGAATATTGTCAGATTCTCTAAATTTGAAGGAACCATAAAGTCATTAATGACTTTAACATATAAATTATTTTAAAAATACATTCAGGGCCAGGGATGTAGTTCAGTGGTGCAGCGCCTGCCTAGGAAGTGTGAGGCCAGAGTTCGATTCCTGGTACCAAAAAAGAAAATAGCAAAAATAAGACCAAAAAAAAGTCCCTTTGAAAAAATATGGCCGGCCAAATAGCTTAGAGGATTAAAGCACCTGCTTAGGCAGATGCAGGGGCTGGGAGTTCTATTCCTTGGCCTGCAGTGCTGGCCCCGTCTCCAGGGCCCACTGAGAAGGGGATTGAGACTGGGCGTGGTGGCGTGCTTCCGTAATCCAGGCATTTGGGAGGCTGTAAACAGGAGGATCACTGTGAGTCTGATCTACACAGTGAGACCCTGTACACCCTGTAAACCCTGTCCAAACACACACACACATACACACACACAAAAAAAAAAAAAATTAGAAGTGTATTATGACTAATTTGAACTGTGACTATAGGTCTATTTTAGAAAAAAAGTATTAATCTGAATTTTTAAACTTAAATTTATATGGTTTTTTTTTTGTATTATGACGGTAAAAAACTCCAACATATGCATTGCTTCTGTTTCCTTCCAGTCTCAGTGTGCACAATACGCTGCTGATAGAAGAGAGGAGGAAAAGATGTGTGACCATCTGATTAGCGCTGCTAAACATCGGGACCATGTAACAGCCAATCAGCTCAAACAAAAGATCCTCAATATTCTCACAAATAAACATGGTGCTTGGGGTGCAGTTTCTCACAGGTGAGGTAAAAGAACTACAAGTAAATAATAACTCATAAAGTAATTATAATAGTTGGAAACAAAACTTACTTAAATTTAAGTTATTTATTTAATTTAAACATTAAAAAACATAAATCAGTAGTTCTAATCTTCATTTAAATGTCGTACATGAAAATCTAGTTTTCACTGTAGCTTTAATGAATGTATTTTTAATATATAGCAATATGTAACATAATGTAAAATTTATAAACTATCTCGTATGTAGCCTTAGGTAAAAGATGTGGCTCTTTTTATAAATTTTAAGCAAAACAAATGTAACAAACAAGTAAAACAGAGTTTCAAAACAAGAGAGTAATAATTAATGTTTTACATATTGTTATCTTTATATTAGTTACTCAGAGTATAAGATATAGACATTGTCAGGGTTTGGGGTTTTGCAAGGGAAATATATTTCATAAGTTTATTTTATAATGAATCACCCAAAAAATCATATGCAACAAGTGCAGGAAATCTGTCCATACACTGGAGACCAAAGAGTCCACCTGAGGGCCTGGTCCTCATATCCTGCATGAGTCCAGTTGGAAACCTAAAGCCCATAACAGTGCTTCCCACAAGCCCAGTTGGAGGCTTAGAGCCTACCTCAAAGTCTCATGCAGGCCTGCTTCACGGATCTGTGCTGGAACGGCCCAAAGGTCAGTGGTGGAAGCAAGTCTACGCTAGCAGGCTGAGGGATCTGAACTAGAGCCAGGAAGCAATGCTCAAGGTAAGCACAAGAGCTCCCTCCAAAGGTACCGCAGCCATCCTCAGCAACAGTGACGTCCCAAGCTCCTCCAGTGATGAGCAAAATCGAGTTTCCATCAGGAAAGCCAGTGTGACAGTCTTCTCCATGAGGCTGAACAGTGTACCATCTTCCTCTCTGGACCAGAAAACAATGATCAGTGTGAGGACCGAAGCTCCCCTAAAATGAACCATAGCCATTCTCAGTGACAACATAAGTACTGAGCTCCTCCTCTGACAAGAACAGCCAAATTCATCAGGAAAGCCAGTATTACAAGGTCACTCAGCAAAACAGCCTAAGAGAAACAGCTTCTGTAGTTCCAACAGCTTCTCCAAACAGCATCCCTGACAGCATCTCAACTGCTTCTCAGTTCTGCCTCTTAAGCTGCTGGCAATAATCCTCAGGTGACATCCCACACCCAGCACCACACTAGTTCAATTCAGCTGAGTATATCAAGGTGACCACCGATTAGAAATCTACAGACAAGAAATATTTTTTAAAAAATATTAGCCCAAAACTTTCTTTGCAATGAACTGAGAAAATAGCTGTATTACCATCTTAACTATCATATGTGTGTGTATATTTTTTTTCTTCCATTCCCATTTCTCCCATCACAATTTTTATTTTTTCTTTTGAAGAGATTCTAACCTATTCACAATATCTATTGTACATTTTGGATTTTTTTTTTTTTTTTTTCAGAACCAGGATTGAACTCAGGCCCTTGCGCTTGCCTGGAAAGCGCTTATTCTACTGAGCCATCTCCCTGGCCCCAAATTTTGGATTTTTGCTCTTTCAGTTTCTCACCCTGAAAAAATACATTTACAAATGTGGGTCTGATTCATGTCACTTATGAGTGTGATCTTGAATTGCATCAATTTATCTACAGAAATCGAAAATGTATCTTTCTTTTTGGTTGAGTAGTATCCTGTTATATAAAAAACCTAATCTTGTTTATCTGGTTTGTTTCCAAGATTTAGCTACTACAACTTGTGCTGCTATAAACATGGGTACACATATATTAACTGTAGTATGATGTTTTTAGTTCTTCTGGGAAGATACTCAGAAGACTAGCTGCTCATTTGAGACCTCTAATCCTGGTTTTGTAAGGAATCTCTACATTGATTTCCACAGTGGTTGTACCAGTCTACTCTCCCACTGACAGTGAAGAAGTTCCTTTTTCCCCACAGCCTGCCAACATTTGTTATTAGTTGAATTATTGGTAGCCATTCCTTCTGGAGTGAAATGAAATCTCAGTGTTTTTTTTTATTTGCATCTCTCAAATGACCGATGATATTGAATACTTTTTCATATTTTCTTTTTGCCAGTTGTATTTTTTTATCTGAGAAGTACTTATCTATCTTTGAATTAGAGGTTGGATCTTTGAATTTTGAGGGCTAGATGTATTTCAGTTCTTTGTATGTTTTAGATATAAGTGTTTTTTCAGAAGGACAAAAACACTTGTTGTTGATTCTTTGTACTGTTTCCTGTGTTTTCTGCCTTGTGTTCGTGAATTCTCTACCTACAACTTAGAAGAAGGGAGGTTTATTTTGGTTTAGTTTCCATGGGCCTTGAAGGTTGCACTCCATGACTGGTAGGCTCCAAAGCAGAAACATGGTAGCGTGGTAAAGGAAAAAAGCATGTGTCTTAGTTACTCTTCTCTTGTTGCTGGGACAAATACCCGACACTCAAAATGAAGGAAGGAAAGGTTTATTTAGCTCACAGTTACTGGAAGTTTCAGTCCATACTCAGCTGGGTCCAACGCAGAGCAGCACATAGCAGAGGGCAACCTTTCATGGCTGCGGCAGAGAGCAAGAGAGCAAGGGAGGGGTAGCAGCAGCTCAAGCAGCTAGCTTCTCTTCCCACCTTACATTGTAATGCAAATTACCTGCCCCAGGGTAGGGGAAGTACTCACACCTATGGGTACTTCCCAGTATTTACCCACCTATGGGTAATCCCAGCAGTACTAAAATCCATAATCCCAGCCTTGGATCACACATAATCCCAGTGGATCATGAGTTAACACAAACTCTACAAGTCCTCGCCCCATGACTGCATGAGGTTTTGGGGGGACAACTAGACACAAACCATAACAGCATGGTAGCCAGGAAGGCAAGAGAAGAGGAGGGAGCCCAGGACAGGGTTCTACTCTTTCAAGTTGCATCCACAATGACATACCTCTTCTGATAAGCCCCAACTCCAAATAGCATGGTGAGACATGAACTCAGTAATGAATTAATTGATTGATGAGTACAGTGCCCCACTATCTTACTTACCTTCTAGAAATGCTACCTCTGAGACCCTACCTGTGAAAGCAAAATCACTGTAGGAAATTTTTAGCTAAACCATATTATTCCACTCCAGCCCCTAAAAGCTTAATGCCTATTTTAATATGCAAAATGTATTTAGTTCATCTTTGAGAGCTGCCAAACTTTTAACAGTTCTACCATTGCAAAAATTGCAAGGCCAGAATTTTCTCAGCTCTCAAGGAAAATTTGTTCCCTCGCAAGTGCAAGGGCCTGAGTTCAATCCCCGGTTCTGCCAAAAAAAAAAAAAAAAAGGGGGGGGGGGACAATCATGTAGCAAGCAGCTTTGGACCGGGGAGATGGCTCAGTGGAATAAGCACTTCCCTGGCAAGCGCAAGGGCCTGAGTTCAATCCCCAGTTCCACCAAAAAAAAAAAAAAAAAAAAAGGGGGGGGGGGGACAATCATGTAGCAAGCAGCTTTGGACCGGGGAGATGGCTCAGTGGAATAAGCACTTCCCTGGCAAGCGCAAGGGCCTGAGTTCAATCCCCAGTTCCACCAAAAAAATAAATAAACCTCAAGGAAAATTTGTTGATGTGAAATCTAAAAAAGAAAGTTATATAGTTTCCACATACAATGGCACAGGGTAAGCATTCCTATTCTAAAAAGCAAGTATATGAGAATAGAAACAAACCAAAACTGAAACTCAGCTCTGGTTCCACATTCAGCACCCAGGATAGGTCGTGCTGAGATGTGAGCTGCGAAACTTCCTGGCCCTATGCCTGAGGGCTTGCAGGCTACAGTACATATACCTTGTCTTGAGCAGTACATATACCTTGTCTTGAGCACTGCTCACTGCTTCTACTTTTCCTCAGTAGACATTCTACCTTCCTGGCATCTCTGCCTTTTTAGGGCCTCCACTGCATGTCGTTTCATTCTTACAGCTTCACAAAGGGATGTAATTCCTTTTCCTATACATTTTCTTCTAAAGTCTAGGTGAAAACCTTCAGGACCCCACAATTCTTGCATTCTGCATGCCTAAAAAAATATCCAAATGGATCTTGCCAAGATTTCCTGTCAATGGGAACAGTAACTGAGTATCACAAAAGAGACTAAAAGTGGCACAGAAAAACCTGTGCCACTTTAAATAAATAGTGCCTAAAAAACTTGCATGATTCACTAAAATACAGCAAGTTAGAAGCTCAAGAATCCAGGCCTTACCATCCCCACCCATGGAGCACACTGAGACCATGATTGAGACTGGGCATGGTGGTGCACGCCTGTAATCCCAGTACTTGAGAGGCTATAAACAGGAGGATCACTACAAGTCTGATCTACATAGTGAGACTATGTAGACCCTGCCCTAAAAAACAAAGAACAAACAAACAGCAACAAGAAAAAGCAAGAAGTTCAGAGATCTCAACCAAAATAAACTCAATGAAAGCTATACCTAAACACATCATAATCAGAGACACAAAGATAAAATTTTGAAAAATAAGCTGGGAATGGGGATCTATTATATCCTAAGGAAGATTAGCTTAAAAGATTATACCTTTTCTTATAAGAAACCATTGAGGCTAGAAAAAAAATTATGAATTCAGTATTTATATTCAGGAAAAATAGACTCCATTAAGTAAGGCAAAATTTAAAAATTCTAAGAGATAAAGTAAGGTATTCTCATACCAGCACGTATGTTTTTAGTGAGCTGTTAAATGACTTTTTTCCGGCAGACAGAAAACAAAAGCATAGAACTTCTAATTTCAAGAATCAAGAAATTTTTGTTATGTTTTTCCCATAATAGTGCAGAGGCAGTGTAGTGTAAAAATAGTAGGCTTTCGACTGTTTGTCAGTTGTTCAAGTCAAATAATTGAAGTTGTATGTGCAAAGATTACAACTTGCCGTATTCTTGACCTGTTAATTTCTATCCCTGAAACAAACACCTATAAGGAATTCTAAAGGGAGAAAAAAATATTTTGCTGCAGTTTTCAGAGGTTAAGCCTATGGTCAGCTGACTCCATTATTTTTGCACCTGTGACGAGGCTGAACACCCTGGAAGAAGAAATCTGCTCTCCTCAGCAGTGAGGAAGTGGAGGGATTCTCTTGTGCAGCTTGGTCCTGTCCATGCTTACACCCTGTTAGATCGTGCTGCCTACACATACGATAGATGTCACCCATCTCCTGGCTGCCACTCTGCAGCAGTCCTCACAGGTGGAGCTGGAACTAGTCCTGATTTCTTATACATTTTTGAAGGAATTAAGATTAACCATCATAGCCTCTTACAGAAAACTTAGAACTTCACAGATCTAAGTGTAAAACTGTAAAACTTCCAGAAAAAAAAAAAAAAAAAATAGGGGAAGATCTTGACAAATTTGCTTGTATTCAACAGAGTTAGTGTGGTAGTTAGATTGTAAAAGTCTGATCCATAAAAAAAGTAAAACATAAAAGAATGCAAAAATTGAAACCTTGTTTTCTGTGGAAGAAACTATTGAAAGAATAGCATATTCTGTGAGACTAGGGAAGCACAAACTAGGAAAAGAATTTAAGAGCCCATATTGTACCAAGGGCTTATATCCAAATTGCATAATATATCCTCCAAACTTAGTAAGAAATAAACAGCTTAAATAAAAAGATTTCAAGAATCTGAATTTCAGATAGAAAGTAATCAATAAAAATTCCCAATATGAGACTAGGGATGTGGCCCAGTGGCACAGTACCTGTCTGCCAAGCAGGAGGTCCTGAATTCAATTCCTGATACCAAAAAATAGATAAATACCCAATATAATTAGCTGCTAAAGAAAGTCAAGTTAAAACAAAATAACACTGCCCGTGTATTAGAATGACTCAATTAAAGCAAGATCTGAATTTGGCAGTGCAAGAATTAGAAAGAAGTGAAGCAACTGGAAATCTTTTTGGTTGCTGGTGGAAAAACACACTGATTCAACCTTTATAGAAAATTTTATCACTTAGCCTTTTAGCTAAAGTTTAGTTTTGCTTGGCAATTTATTATAAAAACATCATGTACTTTAACAAAACTGAGAAATTCCCTATTCCCAGGCATTAAATGAAAACTTAAGTTTACACAGAAATTTGTTCATGAATGTCTTTAGCAGATTCATGTATATTTGTCAAAAACTCAAAACATCCCAAAATTTTCTCATGAGGTGAGTGGACAAATATAAAAGGTACTCATCCATACAATGAAATAAAAAGAATAGACTGATTCAGCCAAATGAATCTCTGCCAAATAAAAGCCAGATTGAAAATAACACACATTGTATGATTCTATTTATGTTGCATTCTATAAAATAACAAAACAATAAACAAATGTTTCTGTGGTTTCCAGGCATTCAAAGTTGAGAAGAACTAGCTAGAAAAGAACAATAAAAAGGAGTTTTGATGGATGATGAGATGGTATTTTGATTTTGATAGTGGTTTTGTGGGACTATACATATTGTCAAGATTTATAAGTTGAAGAATATAATGTTTATTGTATGTAGCTTACAAAATTTGAATATTTAAAAAATAAAAGATCTAAATATATCAGTAGATGATAACTCAGCTAGTAACACTAATTCACTAGTTCTTATTGCAGAGAATTGCAATCAAATATCATTTGTTGTTTTAAATTTTTAAAAATTACAACTCAAATTGTTATTTCTATGCAAACACTGATATACAAAAATTACTTAATTTGGATTGCCTTTTCCTACAATGAAGACATGTAAATGGAAAAATTTTCACTAGGTGCCAAATATATTTTCTAAATTATATATCAATGTAAATATACTATGAATATGAATTATTCAAAGGGAAAAATAACTTGTTCCTAGCAATTTTCAAGTAGTATAAAATGTCAAGATTTAAATTAAAAATGTTTCAACACTCTGAATATCACTGTTAATAGTTTGCTAAGTATGCTGATAATATCTAGGTTAGACTAAACAATATACTAATTGTGATTTTGGTAACACTGTAAGATCTAAGGTAAGTATCCAAACCCCCCAAGAAAAAATGAAGACTTCCACTAAGGTGAATGTCTTTGTATAATAGTCTTTTTTTTTTTTTTTAATGTATTTGGTGCAAAGTCTCGCTAGGCAGCTCAGACGCCTACTGATCCTCCTGTTTTCAGTCTCTTCGGCACTGGGATTACAGGTGTGCACCACCAGACCTGGTCTGGGTGGCCAACTCAGCGAGCTTAGAGGTAGGGCTAGCAACCCCTATGGTGCTGGGAATCCAACCCCAGCCACTGAGCTTCCCTAAGCAGGTGCTTAGACTGGTGAGCTATCTCACCAGTCCATATTTTTAATGGCCATGAAGCTTCGTAGAATGCTATGTTATACTTTAATGAGAAGTGTGTAAATTAACATGACAGATTCAAAGAGGAGGCATGTTTTTTGACTTTCAACCTGATTTTCTACATTTCTCGAACAAGAACACTTAGTGTCTCAGGAATTAAAGTTAAAATAGAGATCCAAATGACTGTAGGTCACTTCATACACATGTGATAACCTTCATAGATATGTCCAGAATATAGTTTTCTAATCCTCAACAAATTCCATGTCTTACTTTCTCCTATAAAAAGGTATCTCAGGAACTTTTTCTTTGTTTTCTTTCATTCATTCTTCCTTCTGCTCATATTCAATAGTACATCTAGAGGAGATGCTATATTTTGCTTAAGCTCTAATAATAGTTAGAATATTGATTCTGAAGCTGGGTGTAGTGATGCATGCCTGTAATCCAAGCACTCAGGAGGCTGAGGCAGGAAGGATCTCCAGGAATTTTAGACCAGTCTGGGCTACAAAGTGAGCTCAAGGCCATCCTTGAGCTGCATAGCAAAACCCTTTCTCAAAAAATGAAAAGAAAAAAAGAAAAAAAAATTGATCCTGCCTGGGTTATGTTTTATTAGGTAGATTATCCAAGGCAAAGGAGCAAGGATTTAAAATAGAAAAGTGGTCAAGACATAAAGTATGCACTATACTTAGTCTGAGAGTTAATAAAGGTAAGAAAGGAGATTGATAGGCAGGAAATAAAGGGGTGAAGGAAACATCATCAGTGAGCTGAGAGATGGAAATGTCAGAATTTAAGATTGTAGAAATGCAGCAGTCCAAGATTGATATATCCAGAATGTTGTCATGAAAGTGATCAAATAGGGGAGACTTAGTTAAAGGTAATGGTAAATAGGAGATCAAGAAACTGAAAGAATGAAATCATTTAGCAAGTATGTTGAATCACCCAAGATAATTCCAGAACGTATTCAGGATTTTTGAAAAAGATAAGCAAGAGCATCTTTTGAGACTTCGGGAAATAAGAGGAATAGCCTGAGCGGCTATTAGAAGGCCCCAGCTAAAGCAGTGGGTCATATGGCAATGTATTGTTCTATTCAGAAAGACTTTAAAGCACCTCAAGTTAACTTTCATTAAAACAAAATAAAATAAAATAAAATAAAATAAAATAAAATGCAGATAGAAATGAAGAAAATCATAGTAGCATGTTGCTGACAGAGCTTAAAAGTCTGTCAAAATCATTTTTCCCTGAAAGAACTATAATGTAGACAAAGTTGGTAAAGGTAATATTCAGAAAGACTAGGAAGGATAGATCAATAATAATTGTTTGGGTCAGAAACAAAAAAGTCTTATTATTTGGATATGAAAATAATCAAGTTGTTTTTTCCACCCCTATAACTCAAGTTATTTGCCAGCATCCTTTTTTCTCCTAAAAATATATAATTTTATTAATGTAATTATTTTAATAAGTCTCCCAGAAATAAGACACTTTATAAAATATCTAGTAACTACATTTAGAAATACATAAAGCAAATGATAATGAAGAAACTCTATGTAGATAAATAACAATCTCAATGTTAAACTGCTTTGTCTGCCAGAGAAAAAATCATTAGATTTCAAATGAAACTTGCTTTTTTTTACTTCCACATTAATGAAGCTTCTCCTTGAATTAAGAATGAGATAATTTTTAAATCTTTTTATCATTTGGAACAAGTGCCTAGTGTTGAAATGAGGTTATCACAGTCACTTAGTTTTTAATTTGACTGCTATTAAAAATATGCAGTAACAAATTGTAAAAACAATATTTTCCAAGGTACAATATTTGGTATCTTTGGCAAATTCTAAAACATTTAAAAATGCTTTAAAGCATTTAAAAATACAATTCACATGAAAATGTGTTCATTACATTTTAATATAAAAAGCTATATTAAAGATTTTGAAATTTGCATCTCAATAGTTTTTCTACTAATATTCTCTTTAAATCTATGCCTATTTTTATTTTGCAAATGAAAATAATACATTAGTTTATAGTGATACTGCTCTATATTTTATGCACACTGAAATTATACACATTACATTGGGATGTATAGTTTAATATTTGTGCTCAGAAACTTTAGTACTGTTTATCAATAATAAGGGTCGCCTGCTTAGTTGGAAACCCCTAGAGTGCTGTATTTTGAAGTCTTCTGTCATGGATATATTGTAGAGAGAGAAGACTGTTTATGTTTATGGCATTTTAAGTAACTGAGTTAAACCCTTTGGAATACAGAAAATATGCTTGTTTACTGTCATCACTGTTCACTTAATCCTGCGACCTTGACATGATGCAATTCCCATAAATCTCCCTGAGGGCAGTTGTGCAAAAAAGATAAACATCAAAATGTAATGATTTTTTCAGCTTGAAAAATTAATTCTGCAGTGAAATAAATATGAACCAAAAAGGCAATATTACAAAAGTATTCCACCATCGCCTTTTTCTTACAATAGCTGCTAGAAAATAATTGTTTTATTTGTATTGTTTACTAATAATATGTACTCAGAGTATTAAAATAATATCAGAATTATATAAATAATGAGTATATTATGATCATTTTAAAAGTAGTTTTAAAATTTAATATTATTAAAAATATAAAAATAATTTTGGCTAAGATACTTTAATAAAGCCTTATATTTGTTTAGTTACATCTCAGTGGTCAATTTTTTTATTTTTGTTCTTTTTAATATTAAACATCAACTTTTGATTTCTGTAGGTCACTGCTAATTTTGTAAGGAACTGTTAATGCATTCAGGACAACAACAATAAAAAAAGGAATATTAGGACATTCAAGGGAAAAGAGCTAACACGCAGCACTGTAAAAAAAAAAAAAATCAAAGAAAGAAACTAAAAGATTTTAAGATTCATTCCTCACTAAATAAACAGTACATAGCCTTTGTTCGCAAACTAAGAAAATACAACTTTGGCTATTATTTATTTTCTTTCTTTCTTTCTTTCTTTCTTTCTTTCTTTCTTTCTTTCTTTCTTTCTTTCTTTCTTTCTTGTATTTAGGACAGATTGTACAGGTCTCACTGCGTAGATCGGACTTTGCAACCTCCCAAGCACTGGGATTACAGGCCAGCACCACCACACCCAGGCTCCATAACCTTCTTAGCATGCCCCAGGGTTAGGGCCCACAGGCAGGACCAGGGATCAGCTCCCTGCTTCTGCAGCAGCCTAAGCAGGCAGTGTAATCCATTGAGCTATTCGTCTGGCCCTTGGCTGATTATTTTCTTAAAAAGTAAATGTCATTTACTCTTGTTTCTTAGATGGTAGATCTGTGAAATTATCTTACAGCAAGTTGCATTTACCTCCCACAATACATTTATAAAGAACTCCATGTCAGTCTAGTTTGGTGCAGTAAAACCTTCTTTCCTCCCCTTAAATAGAATTTTGTTTTTTGCATCCAAATGAGAAGTTCGAAGCCCTAGAACAAAATGTTATGATAACAAATGTGGAAAAATTATAGAAAATTATTATTTTAGAAATATGTACTATATAACTATAAAGACCCTCATAAGAATTTCTAAGAGTTATCCAGGTAGACACTTAAGAAAATTAAATACATAAATTCTGTCACAAAATAAACTTAATGATGAATGTAATTCTTTAAAAAGATGAATCTGGTATCTTAGCTAGTTTAATCATATAAAACTAATATCAATTTTTTTTTTAAAAAAGACAATCCTTCATGAAAAGATAATTGAGTGTCAGTAAATAAATTTTTACCTGTTTTTCTTCAAGTTTAAATATGGAGGCCCAAGAACTCTTTCTTGTCTTTTAACAGACTTTCTAGCTAATAAAGACATAAAAATTTGATTTATGTGATTTATCTAAAAACTATAAACTGTAATATCTACTTTGGGACAGGCATGGGAATTTTGCTCCCAGTTGGTGTTCTTTTTATTATTATTATTCAATAAATGGATACCAAACTGTAGTAAAATGTTCTATTGGTATACTGTTCAGAACTAGGGACTGGGCAGAATATGAATAGTATTCTATGCTTTTTGAACCTTAATGTAGATCTTAACGATTAACTACAGATGGATTTTTAAAAAAGAAAGACTTTAAGGACAAAGCAATAGTTTGCACAATATAAACTCACAGAAGCATTTTTAAAGGTGATAAGCAGGCTGGAGAGTTCGCTCCGCAGTCTAAGCACCTGCCTGGCAAGCCTGAAGGACCTGGTCGGATGCGCAGCATGACGACGTGCACTGCCAGCCTGGAAAGTGGGCGTGCTGGCTTTGTTTATCCAACTGTTCCATAGGACACTGTCGTACACTTTACTTATTTGGCTCCTTATATGATATAGAGAAGTCAAAGTGCCTTATTTCCAGAGAATGAGTCATTAAATACAGTGTATGATAACAGATCATTAAAATTTTTATTTTTAGTGAATTTGAAAGTGTCACAGTTCGGGGAGTATTGGCTGGAAGTATTAATGGTTCAAGTGGCACTTAAGTAAAGGAGACCTTGCAATTGGTCCAGGGAACAGCATTATGTCTACTAATATTTAGTTGTTTAAAATCTATAAATCAGTTACTTCCATATTTTGTTATAGCCTTTCCATCTATATAAAAAGTTAAAGCTTTCTTCTGAGGTAAACCCTGACCATTTCTTGTTTCCATATTATGTTATGCTAAACTTCAACTATGGCTGTCTAGACTCGATCACTAAAATGGTAGTCATATCACAAATAACCTTAAAGATAATTCTGAACTAGACTTTGTCACTGCTCTCTGGTCTTCTAATTTTGGTGTGTAATTCAAGATCTAGAGGAATAAAATATCTTTCAGGTTAGTCACTATATTTTTAAAATTTCTTCTGTAGCTATTCACTCCGAATTGAGACCATATATTAAAGTGACTTTCATTTTGAAATTGTAATATCATTTATCTTTCTGTAACCAAAATTTATTAAAAACTGCCTTATGCTTTCTTCCTCATGATGGCTGTGTAACTAAATGTAAAGGAAGAAAGAGATTTCAGTATCCCCTTGCAAAGCACCACCCCAGCACCTAACTTCCTCTCTTTATACCCACCCTAAGCACTACAGACTGGTAGTGAAGCCTTTTAGCACATGGGTATTGTAGAGACATTCATAATCCAAGCTACATTATTTTAGAACAAAGCATTCTGTAGTAAGTATGCTGCCACTCTCTGAGGAGAGTGGTAGAATACCTTATATACTAGAAAAGAAAGTAAGAAAACAGCATTGACAAGCTGGGGAGATAGCACAGAGGTCTAAGCGCCTACCTGGCATGTGCAGAGACCCGGGTTTGATCCCTAATACTACATGCCCTTTCCCTCACTTCCCTCCATCTCTAGTTCCCCTTCCTGTTTGAAAAAGATCTTCCAACTTCCTGTTTATCTTTTTCTTTTGCTTTATAGTTTGGGGTTTTTGTATAAGAGAAATTATGTGATATTTAAGTTTGTGATTTATTTCATTTAGTACTACAATATCAATGTACATCCACTTCTGAATGCCTCAAGTTTATCATTACAGCAGAGTTATACTCCATTGCAATAAAGATCACATTTTATTTATGCATTCATCTTTTGACAGGCAGGTAGGCTGTTTCCAAGATTTAGCGGTTATAACTTGTACTGCTATAAGCATGGCCGTGCATTATCACTGTACGGTGATGACTCTTTCATGAAAATACCTGGAAGGGAGTACTGGGTCCAGTGGAATTTCTAGTTTTAGTTTTTTGAGGCATTTCCATTCTGATTTCAATAGTGGTTGTATTCCTTGAATTCCCACCAACAATAGGGCTCCTTTTTCCCCACAGCCTCCCCAGTATTTAGTTATTAATTGATTTCTTAATTATAGCCATTCTTTCTGGATTCAGATTAAAAAGGAACGTTAAGCAGTAGCACTATTTTAGCTTTATTTTCCTACTTTACAAATATACAGTATTATATCTGATCATAAGAATATTTACTAGAATATTTCATAGCCACAGATTTATATAAACTTCTAAGATAGCTATACTGTTGTTATTTTTTAATTATTTACTTTGTATTTTTTATGTTTTTTACTTGTAAAATAAAGGCATTTCTTGGTATTTTATTTGTAGAAATGCCTAGAAATAAAATGCATAGCTAGTATATT
>NW_004524614.1:13843723-13862568 GCF_000260255.1 Octodon degus
TTTCCTTTTATGCATTTTCCTTTTATGTATTTACTACAGGGTGTAAATACTACAGGGTGTACAGGGTCTCACTACACAGATCAGACTCATAGTGGTCCTTAAGCACTGGCATTACAGGTGTGTGCCACCACGCCCAATCTCAATCTCCATCTCAGCATGCCCCAGGGGTGGGGCTGGCATGACAGGCCTGGGATTGAACACCCGGCCCCTGTGTCTGCCTAAGTATGTGCTTTAATCCGCTGAGTTATCCTGCCCTTAAAAGAAAAGTAAACACAAATCTTGTAGACACCTCTTGTACATTGTGTGTGTATTTGCCTAGCTGTAATCTATTTTAAAATTCCTGTTGTACATTCATTTTAATAGATTTTGGAATTAGAGCGTGAAACACCAATATTGATGCAAGAATCTTTAGTGGTACCATCTCAACTCTAGGTCATCTCGGTTTTTTTCATTGAGATTTTTTGACACATTAGCTAAATTAAACTGAAGAATGTTTCATTGTTTCTGTAGAATTGTTTTTCAAAAGAAAGCTTAGGAAAATCTATTTATTCAAGGAATAAAATTGTATCACACCTCATCCTTTTGACTTTTGATGTTTCATTTTCCCTTTATGCAGTATAATAGAATCATGATTAAATGTAAACATTTACATGTTTTATTGTTTATTTCCACTTCACAAAAGATATATGCAGTCATTTTTTTAAATGAATTTAGCACAGAGTCTACAAGGTCTCAGTAAACAGATCAGACTCATAGTGATCCTCCTGTTTTCAGCCTCCTAAGTGCTGGGATTACAGGCACATGCCACCACGCCCAGTCTCATTTACCATCTTAGCGCATCCTGGAGAAAGGGCCAGCACAGCATGCCAGGGATTTAACCCTGGTCCCTGTACCTGCCTAAGAAGGTACTTTTGTCTGCTGAGCTATCTGATTGGCCCTGCAATCATTTTTATGTAATGAAAATAAAGAATGTATGTTATTATGTAACTTTTTCCATTATCTAACAAGGTCACATGGTAACTTTTGTTTCCCTAAACTATGGATGAAATAATAGCCTTTGTGAAGTTACAATTTGTAATAAATGATACAATTTTGACTTCATACCAGAAAGTTATCTTTAATGTAGCATTTTAGAAAACTTAGAGAATCTAGCAAAAATTATAGGCACATTTCCTCAGTTTCCTTACTTAGTTCATAATTAACCTGAATTAATAAGGTAGGTTCAGACATATATGTCTTTTGTTCATATCCAAAGAAATTGTTGGTACTTGAATATCTGAAATATAGTGTCCCCATGTTAAAAACAGTAATGCCTTGGTTCACAAACTTAATTCTTTCCATGATTCTGGTTGCAACCAAATTAACCATAAAGTCAATACTGAACCTAACTGTTGAATTGATTTGGCTCTTGACCAATTTGGTTTGTGACCATAATTGTAGAAAAAACATTAAGTTCCTAAAGTGATATAACACGGTATTTCTTCCTTAGAAGTACTTATTTATTAGGAAAGATATCTAACTAGATGCAGTTTATTGGGGACTGATTGGTACTATAAATCACAAAATTTGTTTCTTTTTTTTCTTTTGATATTTCTTAATAATACAATCAGAAGAGAAAAATTATGTTTATGCGATGACCTAAAGGTTTTACTGCAGAAACTGAGCAGCTCGCTTTCATCCAATGCTACATTAACTTTTCCATTAAGCATACTGTTATAAAGTACAACGTACTAAAGCATTATGAAGGTGCTGTCTGGTATTTGTTCATTGATATAGCTGCTAGGTGAATACTATAATTGTCCTTTAGTGAAAGCCTTCATCAGATTTTAAGAACGTTGTTTCTTTCATTTTAAGTTTAAATTTATTTGTACTACTGAGGTTGAAAATCTGCTTTTATATAAGTACTATGTTTTTATCATTATTTTAAAATTCTGCTATTTAAAAGAATTAAAATGCAAATAGTGAAACTATTACTCATAAACTCTTCATTTTCAAGTGCCAGTTTTTTAGCAATACAATAAAATGGTATCATGCATATTTTAGTTCATTTTTCTTCTCATTCATCTGTGAATGTATCACTAGTTTAAACTCATTATTCCTATTGAAAATTGCCCCCCTCCAAAAAAAAAAAAAAACTGTAGAATACTCTCCAAGAGACTAAAATCTTACAAGGAGACTGATAGTAGAAGGAATAGGAATTGTCTACCTTCTGGATAGCTAGACTACTGAAAGAGACGCAGATTTAGAGTTGTACAGTAATTGAAATGGGGATTGTGAAGTGCTGAGCACATGGTTTAGTAGATTCTACAGAAAAACTCCCACATGTGTGGTTAAGATGAGCCATGTGGTATACTCTGAGAATGCTGGGAACTTCATAACATTGACAGGCCCAACCCAGTAAGGAATTTTCAGGCCTTCTTCCAAGGTAAGAGCATAAGTGTATGGTAATGGAAAGACTATGAAAAAATTAAATGCTTTTTGTTTTCATGGCTCTTTAAAGAACTAAGAAGTAGAAAAAGACCTAAAAAATGATGACTTTGTACTCCTGGAGTTTTTGTTTGGTAACAAGTTGATTGCTTTTTTCCTTTCAACTAATAACAAATGAAGAGATAGATATCCCTACCAACTGAGAAAGTGAGCTACTATGGTGGCAGGATTCTAATGTTTATCAAAAGGAATAAAGGCTAAATTAATGAGCAGCAAAAATCCCCAACAGTGAAGATGTTGAAAACCTAGGCAGAGAAGGAAACTATTTCAAGCACTAACCAGGAGTTGCAGACAGACATGTGACATAAATCAATCTTCTGTCAATGAAGGGCTGAGGAGTTAATTTACATAGAAAAAAAAAAAAAAACTCCTTAGGCTACCTGAGAAGTATATGTCACTGAAGATTAGGGTTATGAAGAATGTCCCCTCTATAGTACTACACTGAACTTTTAAACATTAGTTTCTTCCAAATATAAAGGGTTCCATATTTTACATCTGAACTACCATGAAGGCAAAAAGCTGTCTTACTCTATAAAATCTAGTTAAATTTAGCTTTCTTATATTCTGTAAATTTAGATCCCAGTGATCTATTACTATGCACCGCAGATATTTAGCATTATATCTGAATGATTTTAAAGTGATTTCTTGAAGCAGTGCTTTAAAATATATTCTCAGGGCCAGCAAAATAGCTCAGTGGATTAAAGCACTTGAAAGCAGGCGCAGAAGTCACAGGGGTCTGAAGTATCCTCACCTTCCGTGCCGCCATCCCCACCCCCTGGAGAGGCAAGCTGAGATGACAGTAGAGATTGGGTGTGGTGGAGCATGCCTGTAATCCCAGCACTTGGAAGGCTGTAAACAGGTGGATCACTATGAGACCAATCAGTGAGACCCTGAACAACTTACAGATGCTTCCCCAAAAATGCAGAAAAATTAAATTAATTATCATATTCTCTTAGAAACCATTAGAATCCTACTTTCACAGTAACTTCACCATAAATTCTGATTCTGCCAGTGTTGTCTTGTCTCTGTGACCTATTGTTATCCCTATGTTTCTCTAAGGACAAAAAATAAAACATACAGGTATGTGTGTATATGAGCACCCCATTTCTGAAATAAAAACACTAATTTGTATCTTTTCTCTGAAATTTATTTCTTACCCTGTTCTCTAATTACTCTCTCAGTTACTCTTCTCTCGTTGCTGGGACAAATATTGGACACTAAATGATGGAAGGAAAGGTTTATTTAGCTCACAGTTAACGTAGGTTTCAATCCATACTCAGCTGGCTCCAAAGCAGAGTGGCACAGGGTAGAGAGCATCTATTCATAAGGCAGCAAAGATTAAAGAGCAAATGGGAGGAGTAATAGCAACAATGGTTACAGAGAGGAAATCTGTCTCCCTTAAATTGCATTGAGGCTATATGCCCCAGGCTGGGTATATTATGCACACCCCTAATCGCAGCAGTACTAAAACTCATAATCCCAGCCTTGATTATGAATTAATCTCAAACTATAGAAATACCCACCCCATGACTGCATGAGGCTTTGAGGGGACAACTAGGCACAAACCATACCAATTTCTTTAAGAAAAGATAGAACCCTGTTTTAGTATCTTTCTGTTTAACTATCATATAGTAATAACTTCAAGGTGAGAGAAAATGAAATATGGCCCTCAGATCATAATGTGTTGGACAATGAAAGGAATTTACCATGATAATTGTGTATGTTTGTATCTGGAAAGTAATCTATAAAAGTAAGTTTAATCTATTTTTGCCTTATCTTGCTCATACCTCAGAGCTCCCTGATGCCAGACATCTCCTTTGACAAGTGGTTCATAGAGCCCTTGAAGAACAAAACTCTCATAGCATGTTTGTCCTTCACAGACATAAGTCTATTGGTTGGTAGAATCTGAAAGAGAAAGATTACTGATGCATAGGAATGATTTCTGTGGTAGAATTTCTGAAACTACCTATTGCTCAGTCTATACTTATTTTGGAGATTTTTCTGGTGTACTGAAGATATATTATGATTAGCTGGCCACTTATAAAATTATCCTTATAATTTCCATCATGTATTGGTAAAAAAAAAAATGGAAGAAAAGTCAATTTGGGAACTTTGGTAATTTTATTGTATAAAATTATCAAAATGATGGATCTGAATTTCAAATATGCAGTGAAATGTACCATAGATTACAGAATATGACAGGCATCAGTTTTTTAACTTAAAAAACGTACTGTAAGCCATAGAAACCACTATTCTATATTTTAAGACCATATATTTATTTTGCCTACTTTCATGTAAATGAAATTACATAATATGCATTCTTTTTTCTTCTGCCCAATTTCCCAATTTGCGTTTATATTCCTTGAAGTCATAGTGTAGACATATATTCAGCTTCACTGATTAATCATTTTCCAGATTGTTAATTGCTGTACATCTTCTCTGCCTCTTGCAATTTTCTGTCTTTTCATTCTAACCACTCAGGAGTTTGTATAATGTGTTGCAATGTAGTATTAATCTGCATTTTTCCTGGTGACTTCTGAAGTAAAGTACTTTTTAGAATGACCAATAAAGGTCATTTGACCATCTACCTCTCTCAAATATCTTTCATTCATTTTTATTTGATTATCTTTTATTCTTGTTAATTTGTAGGAATTTAATCTGTATCTACCTGTGAGGCTAGTTGGATGTACACATTTCAAATGTTTTCCACTATTCCATAGATTTTTAATATTTTTATTATTTCTATTCTCTTAGAATGTATCACTTTTTCTTTTATAGTTAGTAATTTTTATTTCTTGTTTAAAATAGCCTTCTCCTAACATCTCAAATAGGAAAGCTTTATTACTTTGTCTTTTGTATTATAGTTTGCAGCCTATCTGGGATTTTTGCAGCTTAAACTATAAGCTTGGATTAATGTCTCTTTGCATGAGTACTTAATAAACCAAGCATTATTTATTGAGGAGAATATCAATTTTTCTTCTATAAAAAGTTGTTAGTCTCTGGATTTGTATTTAGACTTTTTGGACTTTCTGTTTTCCATTGATCAGTGTTTGCCTATTTTTCCACCACTTTATGTTAAGTAGGTCTGTGTATAAACCTTCATACTTCATAAAATAAATCTGCCAGTTTTGTGGTTCCAACACATTACTTTAGTTATTCTTGACTGGACGTTTTGATCTTAATTTTTGAATCAGCCTCCTAATTTCTGCAAAATACAAGTGTAGGAATTTTGATTAGAATTGTATTGAACCTATAGACCAAATTTGAAATAATTGATACTTTTATAAATTGATATGTAAATGATACTTATTTGCTATATGCCTCTAGGGCAGCGTGGTTAGCTCTTGGTTTATTAACTTGTACTTTTTGTTTTAAAATGCTGCATATCTTTCATAATATATATATATATACAGATAGATAGATAGATAGATAGATAGATAGATAGATAGATAGATATATGTCTAATTTTTTTGGAAATTATTGTATCATGTTTACAATTTGCCAGATTATTGACTATAATAGTTTGTATCTTTTGTTAGATTTTGTGAGCCCAGTCATGGCTACAAATGCTGACCATTTACTTCTTTTTCAATTTGTATGCCTTTCATTTTCCTATTTTACAGTAATAACTGAGACCTCCAACACAGTGTTGAATAGGAGTGTAATAATAGACATCTTTATCTGCTTCCTAAAGTAAAATTTTAAATACTTTGCATAGTTGTATTATTTGTCATAGGGATTTTTATTTTATATTGATAAAATAAATAGATATATTTATTTTTACATAGATACTCATTATTAAACTAAAGAGGTTTTCTTCCCTATTCTATTTGGTTAAAAGATTTTTTTCTCAACAGACAATAAATTTTTTTAAATGCCTATTCTTTATTGGGTGGTCATTTGACTTTGCTATTAACATGGTGATTTCATTGATTAGTGTTACAATATTAAACTCCAAAAGTGTGATTAAGTTTCATAATGATTTTTCAGACTATAAACTTCTCAACAATTTAATTTCCCACCCTTCAACAGTGTCTTTGATATATATGTAATTGTTTTAGTTATCTAAGTAGTAATTAAGTTAATGTGTCATTTGGAGGATATTTCCACTGTTCATCTAAATTAGTACATATGAAAAAGCTACTCTGTGAAGCTACACAGCCGGCCACTGTGCTAAACACTGTAGAGAATGTGAAGAGATATAAGAACCAGTCTCAACCCCAAGGAAGTATAGTCTAATTTGTGAAAACATACTAATTATTATGTAATGATACTAATGTAAAGTAAGATTTAATATTTGAGGCATTAACTACTATGATATTTTTGTGAAGAAACAAATGAATACTCATATTTCTGGTCCCAAAGAATAACCCAGGTTTGGAACAGCAGCCTTACTTAGAAACATTAAATTATCTGGAATAAAGTATATCAGAATAATAGTAGTTAAAGATAAGACTGCAAAGGAGAGTTCAAGTTCAATCAAGGAAAATCTTGAATGTCCAGCTAAAGATTAGGCCCCGGTCTATAAGCAGCACAATTTAACAGATAAGGCAGCACATCTTCAGAGGTCATGACCTGCCTTTGGTGACACTAAATCAGAGCCAGGAGTTCATAATGGAAAGAGTTTAATCTTCTTGATTCTTAATAATATGTTGTAAACCCCATCAAACTAATTCGTATTATGTGCTGCTTTCATTCATAAAATAATTTCTTTTTTAAAAAAATATTTTATGGATAATTATATTTCTCAGATATAAAATTAAGTCAGTGACTGGAAAGAAATGATTATTCTGTAGCTATGTCAGATATAATAGATATTCATGTCAGGTGATACCGAATGTTAAAAAGAGATCATAGCGCACTGGAGAAAAGGAAACAAGTCTGTAGAACTTCTGGGTGATGAATGTGAGCAGAAACATTTTCTGTAGGATACTAGCCAAGATATTTATCACTTAGTGCTAAGACACAGACAACATGACTACATAGTTTTTTCTAAAGTAGTTATGATGCTCAGATCAAATAAATTCACATGGTAAGGTAATTTCTTTTTCCTGTTCCTATTGTGCATTCTTAAACAAGTGGCCACTCACCACGACTTTCATTGTGAATAATAAAAGTGCCTCTATGATTTCCTTTCTGTTATGCTTTATTATATTAATAATGCAGAAAAAATACTACAATTGTATTTTATCTTATATGTATTTAAGCATGATAAGGACTAACCCTTATAGTCTAAAGAATAACAATGATAAAAGGAATAACAAATTCTCAGCGCATTAAAAGAATAATAGATTTTTTGTAGCATATGCCTCTTGAGTTGGAAGTAATATCTTTCATAAAACATTAATTGCACATAAAATTAATAGATAATTGTAAAGAGAATAGATCAATATTGAGAAACAAGAATTGTTACTGCCTAGTGCTACATAGTCCTGAAAGTAAGGCATTATTCTTTTCTCTTTCACTTGTTCCATAATCAGAACTTTTTAATGGTATTTTCAGTATTGCAATTAATTATATTATCCTTTTCTCTTTCACTTGTTCCATAATCAGAACTTTTTAATGGTATTTTCAGTATTGCAATTAATTATATTATCCACATTCATAATAATAATAGCAATATCTTTGTTTCATAAAAAACTAAAAAGTCATAAGCTAAATTGAGCTAAAAAAATAGCATTAGTTAACTTCAGTATAAAATGAAACTTTATTTCAGATTAGTCCCTAATTTATACATTTTATATAGCCATATTGCTAAAACAACATAGAAGTATATGATAAATGTGTAAAAGTTGAAAAAATGACAAATAACTAAAATTATTCATAAAATTTGACCTTGATAGCAAGAATAACATTGATAAAGTTTCTGCCCACATTTTTTTTAGTGTATTCAGTACAGGGTCTTATGAAGTAGATCAGACTCGTAGTGATCCTCCTGTTTTCAGCCTCCCCAGCGCTGGGATTACAGGCATGTGCCACTAGTCTGATCTTGGTGGATGGCTCAGCACGCCCAGAGGCAGGGCTGCCGTGGCATGTGGTTCCGGGTCTGCTGAGCTATCTCACTGGCTCTCTGTCCACATTTTTAAAGACAAATGAGTTAAAGTAACTTGAGTACAACATAAAATTTGTTTATGTATTTTTATGCATGTTTTTAAACATTTGAGTTAAATGAATAGTTTTCCTTTTTTGGAGTAATAATGGAGAAGCTGGCAGAAAGGTATTACCATATGATTGCCTGGCCTGATGAGACTCTAACCTAGAAAGGTAAATCCACTACAGAGGCACAGGCAAATTCTGGGACTGATCAAGATAAATGGAGCAAAAAGGTAGTGTAATACCAAGGCCCATTCCACACATCCTACAGAAACCACTGACTTCCGAGGGTTGTGGCATAAACTTGTAATTTCAGCACTTAGGAAGCCAGCTTGGCCTACATGGTGAGTTCAAGATCAGTCTGAACCACATAGTGAGACCATTTCCCAAAAAGAGTTGAGACTGACAAATACCAAAGAAAAGATATGAAATTAGCAAAAAAACTGAACATTACAATTTTTTTTTGGGGGGGGACAGGGTCTCAAACTCTTGCCAGTCCTGCCTCAGCTTCCTAAATGCTGGGATTACAGGTGTATACTACCATATCCAGATCAACATTACAAGTATCAATTATAAAATGTTGATGTTGTATACTCTATTAATGAACCATTGTAGAGAGTATTTACTTATCCTAAATTACACAACTAAATGAATTTGTTTTACCTTTAAAAAAACACAAAGCAGTAAATTACATCTGAGGCATTAACTAGTATCTTTGAGATATGTAACAATATTGAATCTTCAAAAGGGCTTTATATATAATCAGAAAAATAATGTGTTCTCTCAGCAGGCTATTGTCCATTTTGGTTCAAAGCTGTCTTAGATTTTAAAAATATGATAGTATTTTATATACTTCCCACAATCATCTACCATATTATATATTGTAATTGCTTATTTAATTGTAATTGTGTCTTTTGCAAAGGAACCTTTTTGGAAAGATACAATATTCCACTATTCCCATAGCAAACTAGGAACTCTTTAGGATTCCATGCAGAGGTCAGTGGGGAAAATTTGCCCACATTTGCATAATGATTGTATATTTCAGAAGTGTGTTTCTACTACTTTTGGCACTAATGTCCTGTGTTTGAAACTTACTGTTACTATGTTACAATTTCTTTTGTGTATTCTTTAAACTTTTCTATATCTTTGCTCCATAAAACTTTTAGCAAATTCTATAGTAGTTCGGCTTTATTGATTTAGATTTTGAAAATTAGAGTTCATTTGGATTTATTTATCTGTTCTTTATAGAGTACTTTTTTATTCTAAAAGTAAATTTTGTTTCAAATTTATCATTGTGTAATTAACTTTTTATCTTGTTTTTCTTTTGTTAAGCCCTTTTAGTTCTGACTAAAGAATACAAAACATATGCTTTTGGAGTTAACATTTAAATTTTAACAAAATGCAAATACAAGAAATAGGTTATGTATTCATTCTTAAGTTATTTAATTTTACATGGAAATGTCTTATCTTAGGTATGTACTAATATAATAAAACTCTTTGGGTAGCCAGGATAGTTTTGTAAAAAGTTGGCCTTGGGAAATACCACTTATTATCTCTGATTTATATAAAGTCCCCGTTCATTCTACTTTCTTATATTTGATATAAATTTTAAAGAAATTCACAGTATTTTTGGTATTATTTCGTGTAATTATATGTTAGATTTTTAATAATCTTCTCTGACTATATAGTAACAATATATTTATGAATATGCAATAGAAACATACTTACAAAATATGTGATAAAATTGCTGTACACTAGGAAAATTTTTGATATAAGATTATTTCCTATTAGCATTTTCTTCTTATTACCCTAGATTCTTATGAAAACTCGCAATACAATATTAATAATTCAATATACTTTGGAAAAAAATACTTATTCATACTTTTTCTACTTTGAATCTTCCAGAACATGATTGAAGAGTAGAGCAAAATTCCTATTTAATCAACAAAATTCTAATCTTTACAGTTGCAGATTTAAAAAAAAAAAAAAGCCTTCTAACCACCAATTATTTCTACTACACTCTGGAATTTTTCAAATACTTTATTTCTTCCATTATTTAACAAATGAGATTATTTTAAATATTCAGTAGTAGCTCACTTAGTAATAGTTCACTTGGTCTAAAATTATCATCTACTTTATTCTAAATATTTGAAAGAACTAACACTAGAGCCAATTAATTGAAATTCCTGAGAGATAATACTGGGTTAGTTAAAAATTGAGAAAGGACAAAATTAATTGTTTCCCAATGTATATTAAAATATAACTCAATTCTTGGTACTCTAGATTAGATAATTATTTTATAACAGTAATTGATTATCAAGGCAAATAAGCTTGAATTTTATTTAATCATTTTGCTTTATAAACCTGTGTTTAAAAATAGAGTGAGCTTTTATGATTTTTGATAAATGTTGCTACACTCAGCTTGTAGCACAAGATCAATGTTTTAAAATTTGAAACAATATAGGTTTGTATTGATTAATGTGGCTAAATCAAAAGGAGGGGATTTTTAACAGCTTTCTTAGACAGGCTACTCCCCAGTAATGGCAACCTATCAATTTTAGCTTTCCACTGATAAATCAACTTGAAAATTGGATGTCAAAATTTTTTTCACTGAAGTAGTGATTTTTCCCTGCCCTTTAACCTTTTCTGATATATTAGATTGGTTTATAAGACTAAGCTCTATCTCACAGAAAGCAGTTGTCAAATTGACATTTGGATACATTCTCATATTATGTTACCATGTTTTCATCTATGCATATAAATTCAACATATATGTAATAATATATATTTTAAATCCCTAATGGGAAGAATTTATTGAAAAAATTTCAGATGCACATTACAAAAGTGCTGTTCTATTTATGAATTTTGGAAGCTTAAAGAAGATCACAGTCGTACCAGAAGATTAGAACATAGGCTACTATCAGAATTTTAGTTTTTGTTGAGTAAAATACTGGTTTTTCTTATTGATTGATTCGTTTTCTTTTTTGTCTTTATTTCCATGAAAAATACTTACGTTTTAATTAATGGTAACTCATACATTATTATAGTAACTTAGTATGTTTTTAACACACCCCTCCCCAAAAAAACCCTGCAAATACTGTCTTATTTATCAGTAACCAATGCAAAACAATTGAAGCAACAACAACAACAAAATTCAATTAATAGCAGAGAATAACAAGCTTAATTTGGATTTAATAAGGCAGACCTCTGTGACAGCTGACAGACAGTATCATACCTTTGTGTCTGTATAGCTGACATTAGGTTATTCTGAGCAAGTATTGATTGTGAAGTTTCTGTTGTATAATTACTTTTTGCTAGGGAAAGAAAAAGAAAGAAAATGCATGGTTATTGATCTAGATGGGAGCATTTGAGTAGCAGTTTCCCTTGGCTAACAGTGAGTGTCATCTTTCAGCCATGATAAATCGTAATGCTCTAGCTCAGTGTAATTACTTTGTGGTGAAATGAACCTCCTCCAATCCCTTCTCCTTTTCTCAGCAAGGAGATATAGTAATCATCTTTATCTGGAAGCAGTGATTTACTGAACTAATCATCCTCTTAATAGAGGAAAATCTTTTTCCCCTGAGAGTATGTCCAGTTTTTGCTGAGACAGAAATACATTATTAAATGATGGGATTTTAAAAACTTTTAGGATCCACACTTATACATCTTTTTAATTACCTCTCCATTATTTGGATGTATGCTTCTATCTGACTGCCCACCCCACCCCTATCTGCTAGGTAACCTTGTATCTTACATTGGGTGTAATTAAGAGAGAAAATATAGATGGCCAAAATGTTACACAGGTGTTTTAGCACTAGGTACTGTCATTATGTAAATAAATCTATTTGTTTTATGAAAACTATTAGACAAATATAAAAAATTAATTTGTTTAATTAAAAATATCTTGGAAAACATTTTCTGACCATAACAATTTTTGTATAATTTAAAATATTAAACATTTCTGGGTTTTAGATTATTTTTCTATAGTACATCTCTTCATTAATAAACAAATAAGATGCCTCTTAATGTGAAAACTATGTCATCCCTATGATTTCTAAAAAACTAAGATAATTTCTATTTTGTTTAGCATTTTGATAAAGATGTTTAATGTGTTAACAATTTTTCATTAAGCTTACACTACATTTTGCTGAAAATAGAACTGTATTTACTTGCTAGTATTCTAATATTGTATCTTAGGTAATGACTTTTACTTAAATAATGTTATTTAAAAAATACCTGACGGTCATTTTAGATCATTTTAAGACCACTGTGAAGGGTTTGGATAAAGGTCATTTTCAATGATTGTGCTTAGTTAAGTAAATCTGAAAGGTTGCACAAAGGGAATCTTGCTTTTCAGGGCAGTGTCATAAATTTCCTCCTAGCACATCTGAGAATACCAAGTAAAATGTAGTTGTTTCTGTCTTGAAGGCACTATATTTTATGTTTTCCTTCTCTTCACTTATTTTCTCATAATTCTCTTTATTCCCACACCTGAGCACAGTGGTTTCATTTTGTCATAAATGAGATCTACCCGTTTTTGACAGTTTTCAGAAACCCTTATGTTTATATTTCTAGACATTTAGAAAGAGTAGCTTTCTTGCTAAGACTTACTAAAAAAATGTTCTTCTTAGTTTTTTTAAAACAGTTCTTCTTTGAATGTAGTCTTGATTCATAATTTGTTCCCATTCATACCACAGCTGGCCTCTTGCTGTTAACAACTAAAAAGTGAAATGGATGCCTAACAAAATGAAGATGAAAGCAATTCTGCCCATAGATAGTCATTTCCTGTAATATTATCACCCTTCCACTACTTATATGATCTCTGGAAAGCATTGTTTAGTGAAGTAAATATAGACTTGACTTCTATGATGAGATGTGCTCTTTTAAGAAAATAATACTTCCTTAAAATTGTATGACTAACTCCTCATTACAGAGTATGGTTTTCTAAAATAACTATTGCTTTTGTTCCCATAAGGAAATGTCACATCTCTAATCAAATCATTTATCATTTAAATTCTAGAAATTTGTACACTAAGCAACAATGTCCTTTTATTTGTATTATTAATACATTTGAGATTCTGAAACAAAAGAAAACTAAAATACCTCAATCAAGTTATCGTAGATCTAGAATTATCTTAAATATTTATTTGAACAAGACTGGATGGTAAACTATACTGTAGCTGAATGCTTCAGAGGTCACAGAGCTACAGTGACTTTGATGGAAAACAGATTTTCTTCCTATTTAAATGGTTCCAACTTTGATTACAAGCATTTATTATAATTATCAAGAGATTAGCTGGTTGTTACAGAATCCTGGTAATGGAACCATTTAAAAGGAATATAACTGTAGTTTATTGGTTCCTGCAAAAGAAAAGAGCCTGGATAAAATGGTCCTTTTTGTAAATAGTTCAACTTTTGGCTGAGTATACTAATTTTATTCTTAGTTTGTTTCCTTTAGTAGTTGTGCCTAAAGGTGTAATATTTTCTAATACTTAGCCTGTCCTCTAGTTATTTATATGTTTTATATATTTTATACTATATATATATACATATATATATAAATGTTTTGCTATATAGACATTGTTTTGAAATATGTTTGTATAGTGTTTTTCTAAGATAGTTTTAATGCTAATTTATACTTCAACTTTTAACTTACTGGCATATAGGATAAGTACATTGATTTATCACTTCTAATTCATGTGTACATGTTTTTCCAGTTGCACTAAACCAATCCCAATGAAATACTTATCCAAGAAATTGGCATACTCAAAACTTACTTGGTGTTAATGTATTTTATATACAAATAAATGCAGTTGATACTCAGACTAGATGCATTTTGGATCTCTTCTAGTTTCTTAAAGGCAAAAATGTGGACCTAAGTAAGACCTATTTTTCTTTTAAAGGTTTAATCTCTTTTGGGTTTGACACAAGGTTTAAAAATAAATAAATGAATAAATTCAATGTAATAGGTTTTTCTTTCATTTTCCAGACTTGAAACTAGCAAATTTGCACTATTTGTTAAAATATCAGAGCAAACAATTAGAGAATTGTTGTCTGCAGAGAAAGGAACTAAGGCACTACGTGCTGTCTACCTGAGATGCCACAGTAGGTAGACAGCTCATCTTTGGAAGAAAGTTTCTCATGAATTGAGCTACTGGAGTTTAGGGTGAGAGTACAGTTTTGGAGAATTTGAACTTCTTAAAAAAGAAATCACTTACGAGCTACCTTTCAAAACTTTTTAGGTAATCATCAAGCATAATGACCCTTCAATGTCTTTTAATTACTTTCTTTTATCAAACTAATAAAGTACCAATTTTTAAATCTTAGCTTTTGTATTTCTTTGAAAAATTTCAAATCATGTGATCTCTGCTTTTTATATATCATGTTATCAATGTACATATTGCTATTTTATTAATATTTTGCTATACAAAAATACTAATTGATTAAACATAATGGTTCAATTCCTTGAAAATTACCTCAGATCATTTAGTATGACCATAAGGGTTTTACTTGCAGTTTAAAGGTTCCTAGAGCTAATCAGTCAGTGTTACAGTGAGAACTAACCTTTATTTCATTACTGAATTTCATACTGTATATATTAGGAAAATTGAAATTATAGTTATGTACCTGAGAGCATGAATTTAAAAGAAGCGACATAATAGGGAGAGGCAAAATTTAGAAAGACTATGAATAATGAGGATAGAGAAAAGATACAAACTCATTACATATTCCACCAGTTTACCTACATTTTTATTAGCACTGTATTAATTTAATATTAAGCTTTGCTTTAAATGTTATTCATGTGTAAATGTCTATATGTATTAATCTTTTATATGTACATATGTAAATAAATAAGAGGTCTAGTTATAGATGCATGAAGTATTGAAATATGGAACATCATAGTATTTCAAAAGAGTAATGCCTACTTTTCCCATGATTCTTGGAAGAACTACACTTGAAATACCCAGAAAACTAAAATAAAGAAATTTATAGTTCAGTCCCCATTGTGCCATGCTGGCCCTGTCCCAGGGGCGCACTGAGACAGTGACTAAGACTGGGCATGGTGGCACACGACTATAATCCCAGTACTTGGGAACCTGAAAACAAGAGAATCACTACCAGTCTGATCTGTATAGTGAGGCCCTGTAGACCCTATACTAAATACATTTAAAAAAAGAAATTCACGTATGTTAGTTGAAAGTTATCAGTCATTGATTGTCAAACTAGATCATTAAGAAGTTATTTTTTATTTTTTCTCCTCTTCAGATATAATTACATGTGTTAACGTGGCAAATTTTATTTTTGCCTGTTATATAAACAGCATCACCCATAATTGGCTCTCATTAATAGGAATCTGGTCAATGCAGGTGTTAGAATCTGTACATAATATGATGAAAGAATAGTCGCAGTCTGCCTGATGAGAGCAGGCATCATGACCACACTGCTTCTTAGAGTGTATAATACAAATCAATAATTATATGAACTTTTTTACAAATGGAATTAATTTATATTTTGCATGCAGCTTAGGACCTTAGACTAATAAGACTGCGATTTTATTGTTTATGAAAAGAAGCACAAAAAAGATTAGCATCTGTATTAGGACTGTAATAAAAGGCAGCTGAGAAATATGGGAAAATAAATTAACGAAACTATATTCATTTAAGTAATTGGATATTAAAGAAAGAAGAGTTCCATTTCTAGGAGTTATTATAGGTATCTATCATTTTTAAAGCTAAAAAATCATAAATTTTTTACATGCTTGTAAAAAAAATAGTGGAAAAGCAAAAGTAAATACACACAGACACACACACATATGATAGTTAAAATAGTTGTACTACTAGTTTCTCTTAGTTCATTGAAGATAGGTCTGTGCTAATAATGTTTAAACAATTAAATGTTGATATCTTGTATCTGAGTAACTAATTTAAAGATAACATTACACAATATATTAACCATTGTTACCCTCCTATCCTATTATTTTGGAATTTTGCTTTATGGGGCATTTTGTTTCTTTTACTTTAAGATTAAATTTTAAATGTAAAACGAATCTGAAGGAAAAAAGAGTATTTGGTAGGAAAATCAGGCTTAAACTAATACTGTGTAGTCATTTATTGCCTTCATCATACTTATTGTCATTTATAAATTTTCATTGTAGAAATATAATTCATTTGATTATGCAATACTAACTCAAATGCTACTAAGAGTGAGGAAATAGTTATATAGTGAATTTCTAACATCCAAAAAGTATGCATAGTTTGAGATGTGGACTCAACAATACAAACTGCAGATCAAGGCTACCGTGAGATCTGTAGAAATCAAAAATGAAAGACAAAAGTCAGGTTGTTAGATAGAAGACTTTCCTTACTCTAGATCATTTTAAATTAAGAACAGTGATCACAGCCAAACTAGAGTTTAGTAGTATTGGAGTCAATAGTAATATTTGGAAGGCAGGTACAAATAGGGTATAGTGTGCATCACTGTCACAGTTCATGATTGTGGCATGGCATAGAAGGATGAAAGTACTCAAGAATTATCCAGAGTCACAGTCCAACCCATACTCCAAGAGGGGCCAGAGGAGTTGCCATTAAATGAAAACTCAGCATGGGATAGTCTCAAAGGACAGCCCCAAACTGAAGCCTCAGTGTCTTTTATTGACAGAACCAGAAAAAAAGGGTAAGAGAAAAAAGGGCATCTGCAATGAGATTATATAGGGGACAGGGGATGGACAAATGGAGACAAGTGTGGTCTGTCAAATGACTGACCTTGGGCCCAATCTAAGTTACAAGTCAGAGAATGGGAAGGGCAAAGCACAGAGCATTCATTCCTTAAGCAATGCGTTTTGATCCTACTTGGGTCACTGATGACCTTCCAGGTCACAGTTGGGTTGTACTTCTTGTTACAGCTATATTGGTTAACTGAAAAACTGGTGCTTTTAGTGTCCTATTCAGAAAGAATAACCTATGGTCTTTCTGAAAAGCTACTTCTTTGCAACCCCTCCAGGCCATCCCTGCCACAACAAATGCTTTCAGATTATGCTTAGCCAGCATGATTTGTCAAGCTATCCTGAATTTAAGGATGGCAATTATAATAGATTATTGCACCTTGTTCAGTATCTTAGCCAATTAAAATGAAGCAGTAATGGGAGCTTCTTCTCAAAACATGTTTTAGTGCATTAAGATAAAAACTTTTAAGAATTCTTTGGGAAGCCTGCTAAGGTACAAATTACCAAATTCCCACTCAAGTTTGGCTTTCTTCCCAGCTAAAACAGATTATAATGCTAGACTCAAAAAAATTACGATGTTGGGCTGGGGAGATGGCTCAGTGGAATAAGCGCTTCCCTGGCAAGCACAAAGACCACAAAAAAAAAAAAAAAAAAAAAAACGATGTTCATATGTCAGAAACTAATTGATAATAGCTTTCATTTTCAAACTTCAAATGAATATATTTGGACATGCTTTCTCCTGTTAAAGTTGTCAGGTAAAACTTGGGATCCAAAATATCATTTCAAAATTTTTCTGATTGTGTTAAGATGATTTAAATTTAGAAAGCTTTTTAAAATTCATTTTCAATGATTTATGCAAAATTCAGGTACTTCTAAAATGTCTTTGTTTAAAATTTATGTCAATAAATACCACTAAAATCCTAATCTTAAGCTATGAAGTAACAACATATTAAGAAATATAATTTAATTTCTTCTTGCCAAGTTAAGAGCAAAAAGCACATATTTATCTTGTATAGTACCAAATGTTGCCTCCCTTCCATTTAGTTCTACTGTTGATAAAACAAACCAAACCTTAGACTCGGTTTATGCCCCTCCTCTAGTTGACTTATTTTCCCAATAAATATTTGTTAAAAGATATAAATACCACTTTTGCTGCCACAAATTTTATGCTTTACCTGAAGCCTTTTCTAAGAATTCCATTATGATATGAAGCACATGAGATTCATTGAGGCCTAACTTCCTTTTCAAACTATTTTACGTCATCATGCCGAGACAGACATACTACATGCAGGGAAGTAGCATGCTCTTCCAATCCAAAAAGCTAGAAACTGTCTATTTAACCTATGGACACCCATTTTTATGACCAAGGATGGAAGTAAGTGATTCCAGAAAGTATCTTTTAACTAATTGTTTTCCATATGGTTGCCATTACTCATGGACTAGTCTATGTCCAAAACAAAAGGCACTCTTCAGGTGAGTACTGTACAGGTCTCAAAGAGCTCCTTGTGGCAACACATTTTTTGTTTTTTCTTTATTTGTTTTT
>NW_004524614.1:13862668-13870150 GCF_000260255.1 Octodon degus
ATATATATATTTGTACAGGGTCTACAGGGTCTCGCTACATAGACCGACTCATCGTGATTCTCCTGTTTTCAGCCTCCAAGTGCTGCAATTACAGGTGCACACCACCGTGCCCAGTCTCAATCACCATCTCAGCATGCCCCTGGGGAGGGCCGGTGTGGCAGGCCAGAGATCAAACCCTGGCCACTATGCTCTGCCTAAGCAAGCGCTTTAGTCTGCTGAGCTATCTGGCCAGCCCTCCTGTGAACACTTAAGTTAAAAAAATATTACTAGGATAAAAAATATATAGTGCCATTAATCTTCAAGAAAATACACTCTCTCCTGTTGAACACATTTATTCCACCATTCTTGCCACTTTCTGAAGCATGTGTGGAAGACTTATTTCATGAGTGTCTTTATGAAGTTTGTATAAAAATATATTGAATTCTACTTTGAAAGAGGGGCAGGCTTATTTTTTTTAAATGTCATGTGTGTCCTCATCCCCATTATTCTCTGGTCCTCACCCCAGATGACTTCTGACTGTTTCCCAAAGTTAAAATGACTTGAGAGGTCAACAGTTTAATGAATGTAGGACATCAAGGCAGCCACAACAGCACAACTAAAGACACCGCAAAAGAGGATTTCCAGAACTGCTCCCAAAGTGTCAAGAATGACGGGATAAGTGTGCTCAAAGTGAAGGGAGTGTTTTGAGAGCACTTACTGGCAGTGTGGTTTTACTTTTTTTTTTTCCACTTGAACTGTCAACATAGTCCTGTTTTAAATATTATGGGTTTCTTGAGTCACAGAAGGTCTGTTTATTTTTTTAATTTTATTTTTTGTTTTTATTAGTACATGTTACAATACTTCACTGGGAGGAGCTGGTACACATATGTAACATATCTTGGAGCATTACTAAGCTCTGAAAAAGGAAAAAATTGTCCTTTGTAAGATAATAGATGCCTCTTAAGACCATAATATTAAGTGAAATAAGTTCAACACAGAAGCTTAAATATTACATGGTTATTCTGTATGACAAACTCAAAATATAAATTATTTAGAGAATAAAATAAAAGGCCAATGAAAGAAAACATGGAAAAAGATCTTTTGCAAATGAAAAAAAAGGGAGTGGGGACTAAGGGAAAGGAAAAGGGATGTCCTAAGTCCCTGCGGTGCGCTGATCACACTTGGAACTCCTTCCTCCCTTCCTGCCTTTGTTTCTTTCTGTATTTCGTTAGGGCTCAAACTATGTTCGTGGTCATCAGTGAAAGTGTGTCATTGTAAAGCTGTAATCTGAGTGTTCAAAGAATTTTCTAAATCAAATACCAAGAAATGACAAAAAAATAATATAAGTAAGCAAATTAACCAACTTCATTTAAAATAAGACATTTTTAATTTTAGCAGTTCTGGATCCTGTTACCTCCTAAACATAGCATATACACAGGAAAACAGAACACAGACTCTGTTCTTGGGTGATTTCCAAAAACTATATTTGACTTGGAAATAGCCAGATTAATAAATCTTCTGCCAAATAATATTTATGATTTGTTCCCTCACCTTTATTATTTTGTTTTACGACATAATTTTTTTCCTAATTTTTAGGACTATAAGCTTAAGTTCTTGGTTTTAGATCTTTTCCAAAAATGTGAGAATTGGCTTTTCACTGAATTGAAATATTTTCTGCTTTTTAGTTAATGTAGTTTCTTTACTGATTTTTTTCCTATTTTATTGAAAGAGAAATGTTGCTGTCACTTAATATAATTGGGAATTATCTGTTTCTCCCTTCAATTCTATGAGTTTTGTTTCTCCCACTTCCATCTCTGGTGTTAATTAAATAACTACTTTTGAATGTTATGTCTTCTTAAAGATTTGATACCTTAATTTTTTTAAGTAATTTCTGATATGTCCTTTTTTTTTTTTTTTTTTTTTTTTTCAGAACTGGGGATTGAACTCAGGTCTTTGTCCTTGCCAGGCAAGGGCTTATTCTACTGAGCCATCTCCCCAGCCCTTATATGTCCTTATTTTAAATATGCTTTGCCCAGGTCAGGCCAGACAGCTCAGCAGATTAAAACAGGAGAATCACTAGGAGTCTTATCCGTGTAGTGAGACCCTATAGACCCTATACTAAATGCATAAATAAATAAATAAATAAATATACTTTGCCTGATAGTAATACAGTATTCTAACTTTATATGCTTACTCTTTATACATTTTTAATGTTCTGTTCATTTTTAAATTTTTATTGCATGTGTTTTCAGTACATAATGATTACATTTATCATGAGAAGTTATTACATGGATATAACACATCTTGATTATTTTATGATCTTATTTTGAAAATTTATATTCTAGTGTATTTATTATACATGCCTTATAGTTAACTATAACTTTTAAATTAATTATCTCTACATTCCATCTGAAAAATCTATTCAATATTTCAACTAATTTTTGATATGGCTGGCTTTATCTCTGTGATCTTAATATCTTGATTTCTGTGTCTATTAACTTTTGTTCACTTTTATGTTTCTTTTAAATTGTTTAAATATTTTATCATTTCAAGCTATACTTCTTCATGTTATATTACTAGTAGTCACCTGTGAACTGTTTGATACATACTTAATTTCAGCTTACATAGAGTTAATAATGAACCATTTTGGGCAAAATATAGAATGATGAAGACAGGAGGGGTCTCTGCCCTCAGGAGCAAGTAGAAGGTTGTTTACTGGTCGCTGACTCACAGTCAATAATGTTTTTAAGGGAGGAATTGCCCATCCCTGAGAACATGTTCCAAAGGGTGATCCAAAGACTGTTGATAAAGATTTTCTTTCTTTTCTTAATCATTTGTTTATTTATTTGTGGGTCTCACTAGTGATCCTCCTGTCCGTTTCAGTGGCCAGGACAGCATGGGACCAGTACAGCATGTGATACCGGGGATCAAACCCAGGTTCTTGCACTTGCCAAGCAGGCACTTTGGCCACTGAGTTATCACCCTGGCCAATAAATACTTCTTAAGTAAATTATTACTCAGCCAAAAAGTTAAGCAAGGCTGAGCACGGTGGTGCAAGCCACTATCCACAGCACTGAAGAGGCAGAGCCAGCGGGATTGCGGTGGGTTTAAGGCCAGTCTGAACTGCATAATGAAACTGTGTCTGAAAAAGAAATATCTGTGTTTAGGAAAGGTTGAGCATAAAAGCATTGAAGATTATTTTTTTCTATGACTGCAGATTTCAGTTTGTTTAGAAAATTCTTCTCTAGAGGCAATAAACACTTCAAAATGATTTAGTCTTTCATGGAAGACAATATTCTAAAGCATTTGTTAATATTTTCCATCTCTACCTTAAGATATATTTTGAGAAAATTCTAGCTATTTTCCAAGGGGTTAGTGCCACCTTTGAATAGTTCATTAATCAATAAGATCTATCTATGGTTTTTAGAAAAGATATGCTTTTAGGCAAGGCAGAATCCATTATTATCAGCTAAATATACATCATTTAATGCTCATACTTATATGTCAATTTGAAAATGCTTCTGTGGAAGGTCAAATCAATGAACTATGGATTTGAGAATTGTGAATTATGTGCTGAGTTTCCTAGTCATATGTTATGTCATTGTTTTAAGCATTTAAGCTGTCTTTATCATAAAGAGAAATTGTGACATTGATTACTGATGGACAACTATCCATCAATAATTGTGGGTTATCTAATAAACATAGAATATCTTGGTTCCTAAATATGCTATAATTATTAAATTTCTATGAGCTGTGTAGCTATCCAAATATTAAATATCAAGCCAGAATAAGCAAAGTAAAATTTTATGTAATAAACATCTAAATTAGGAAGACAGTTTAAAACCACTTCAAAGGGTAGAAAATAAAAATTTCAAATGTCATATTTCAATACAAAATTTAATGTACAAAGTAAAATAAGATATAAACCTAGAGCATTTAACTCTATTTAAATTATATAATCATGTTATTCTGTCCTTCAGAAAAGCATTTTATACCTGAATATTAAAAATGAATTTGGGGGCTGGGAAGATGGCTCAGTGGAATAAGTGCTTCTCTGGCGAGCACAAGGGCCTGAGTTCAATCCCTGGTTCCACCAAAAAAAAAAAAAAAAAAAAAAAAAAAAGAACTCAAATTTAAATGATATTTTTCACTATCAGCTTTGAAAGAATGACAAGATCATTCTTCTGTTGTAAATATAGCTTTTTAAAACATTTACCTATATTAATGAGAAGTGGATCTTCTAATGAAAGGTTGTTGTATGGATATCATACTATCAGATGCTTTTCTTTCTTGTCCTTTTATAATTATCATACTGTTGGTGTGGTAAATGTGATCAGGGAGAGAAAATTACTTTTAATGGCAGCTTCATATTTTTTAAGGATTGACATTTATAAGAAAAGAAATTTCTGGATGAAAATTGAAAAATTCAACTAAGTGAGTTTTTATAAGTAAACAGTTCATTGTAAAACTTAACAGGTGCACTGGTGCAATTAGTCTAACAGCAGATGTGTTTTACAGATGCTTGGGAGATGAAAATTGTTTTCTTTGACCTATCTTACAAATGTCAGAAAGAGTCAAATAAAACATCTTGCATTTAGTTATTGAGTTGATTACATTGTAGACCAAATTTTCACCATGTTCTTAATTTACTGTGTTACACTTTCATAGAGTAAATATGTTACTGGCAAATTATTCCCTCCTTAATAAGTTGTAGTTTCTGTTTAATTTTCAGTTGCTTGGTAACTATTTTAATCCCATGTAGATCAATACCTGGTACCACAAAAAAAAAAAAAAAAAAACAGAATGGGATATAACGGTTTTATTAAAATTTGTAATAATATTGAGTAGCTTTGAGGCCCCTGAATTCTTGCTTATGATGTAATTTAGTTTCAAAGTTAAATCTAATTCTAATTCATGAAATCATACTCAGAAAATCATAAAGTTGTAACGTAATGTCTATTATTTACAAACACTAAACGGTATGTGTTGCAGATGACCTAAGACAAACGCCCACTAGTGACAGGTTGGAAATACATTAGGTGTTAACAGAAACATTGAGGTGCAGTAAAGAACAATCTCATGATTAGTTGTCAAATTTTAGATGATATCAAACTATAAACTTTTATCATAAAATTAAAAAAAAAAAGACCCACAAGATTGGTAGAAACAATGTGATGGTAACAGAGATTCAAAATAATGCAGTAGGGAAAAAAGGGGGGGCTGGGGAGATGGCTCAGTGGAATAAGCACTTCCCTGGCAAGTGCAAGGACCTGGGTTCAATCCTTGGTTCTGCCAAAAATAAAAAATAAAAATGCAATAGGAGAGATGAGTTTGGACTGAAGATATTCTGTGGACCCTAAGAAGCAGAGTAAGGATTGTACTTCTGTATCACCATCACTTTAATAAGTATCACCTTAACAAATTGAGCTTTTAAAACATCTCTGAACCTCTGAAAACATATGTACACTTCAGATAAGAATTGACATATTTACAATTAATTGGCAAAAAAATAGAAGGCATAAGGCAGAGTGCATTAAGGGTGACTGCTTCCATATAAATGGTGAAACTAGTACTCAGGGATATCATTCACTTGGCACATGGGAGGGCTTCTATTTGAACTCACGGCTGATTCTAGAGTCTGTAGCTGTGACTGACTCACCTGTACCAAGCACTGGGCTAATGATTTTACCTGTATCCCTTACAGTTGTATAATTTGATTTTGTTTATCCCCATTTTATGCTTAAAGGAACTGAGGTTTAGAGAACCACAGTAGTGCAATTGGTAAACCTAATAATTTTAAGTAATATAAGTTTTATAAGTACTAATAGCTTCTATATAAATATTTATTGGGTTTGTAAAAACATTGATTAAATAGTAATTTTGGTAGTTCCCATAAACCAGTGATGGTAAACCTGTTATGTGTGCCTCAATGACTTATATATCCCTGAAAGCTCTAAAAGTGTCACCATCACTACCAGAGACCATTAAAGACAGTTGAAAAATTCTAGAATTTAGTACAAGGATAGGTTTCAAAATAAGTCATTTAATGTGGGATTTCTTGTGTTCATCAATTTGCGAAGTCTTTGGAGAACAAATTTTAATTGTAATATTAAATTTTAATTATAATATTTAAAAAACTAAATCTATAAGTATTAATATGAAAATGTCTACCATTTTCAAGTAGAATAAATGCTCCAGAGAAGTAGATGTCATAATAATTTTATTATTTGGTAAATTAAGATTAAAGTAATTGGGCCCAAAATTGCTTTAGATTGAGGATCTAGTTTCAATAGGAGAAAAAAAGTAGTGTGTCTCAGCTCTAAAAAGTTTTGTATGCTCTCCAAAATGAAAGAGAAAGTTAGGGACAAAGAGAGAGAGAGAGAGAGAGAGAGAGAGAGAGAGAGAGAGAACAGAAGACAGACAGAGACAGACACTGAGACCAGATGAGAATAGCCCTGTCCTGTTGTTCAGTGCTAATAAAGTAAAATTATACTCAGTATACTAAACTTTCCCTCAGACTGTCTTACTTTAGAACCCATCTATTCCCCAAAGCAGATTGCTTATGTAAAGTCATATGTTATTAGATGTTCATAAGAAACTGAGCTATCGATGGAAGTGAGTTAGCTTTGGTCTGGACGAATGGCAAGTCCTTGTCACCACAGAGTAGGGAAAACTGGAGAAGCACAACTCTACTGAGTAATCTGGACCCTCAGCTCCTAACTTTGTTACTCTTTTTCGGTGATTTTCGAATTTTGCAAACATTGTAAATAAATATTTAGTTACAGTTGAGCTCAATTTCCTAGGCCACACATGTGAAAAGAAGAGTAGAATGCAGCAACGTCCATTTCCTTGCTATTCTCAAAGACCATTCTTTTCTGCATAGTTCGCAGAAAGCCATGGCACACCTCTGATGCACTTGTGTCATGGCAAGAAGGAAGGTTCTTCTTGAAAGATTTGCTCTGCTTTTATCAGAAGCTCATGAGCATGCATCTGCCTTCAAGCACAGCATGCAGTGCACCTCTCTTCAGAAATTATTGGTTGATATTAACATGACCTTTCAAAGCCCACTGCGTTGCAGAAAGTTTACTAGTGCAGTATATTTTATATCTGAAAGTTTTACTTTTCACAGTATAAGACTATGATTATATTATCATACTTTAAGCAAATAATACAACCTTTACCTCCTTCTAATAAATAAGTATGTTAGCTAAAAGTCAGATGTATTGTTGTAAAGTGAGATCTACAGAGAAGGGCAGGCAGATGATAGCAGAGATACAAAAGGCTGGAGAAGAAGTCAGCATAAGAAAAGGGGAGATTGTATCATAGTAAAAGTAAGAAACTATTTTGGGGCCCTGGGAGATGGCTCAGTGGAATAAGTGCTTCTCTGGCAAGCACAAGGGCCTGAGTTCAATCCCCAGTTCCAAAAAAAAAAAAGAAAGAAAGATAGATAGATAGATAGATAGATAGATAGAAAAATAAAAATATTTTTGGGGCCCGGGGAGA
>NW_004524614.1:13878793-13882283 GCF_000260255.1 Octodon degus
GCGGGGTGGGGCAGGCACTGCGGAGTGGTGGGGAGCGGCCCGAGGGGCTGGGAGAGGGTCTGGCCCACGCTGCGCCTGGGCTGGGACTGGTTCCGCCAGCGCAGGGTAGCAGGAAACTCTCCGCACACTCACCGGACCTGGGCTAGGACTGGGTCAAAAAAAGTCTATTGAAGACATGAACAGCAGAAATGACTCTTATGAAGAAAAGTTCTCACAAGTCAAGGACAAAATGAAATCACATGGGGAAATACACAGAGAAACTTTATAGATTATAAGCAAGCAAAGAAAATTCATGCAAAAGCTACTAGATGATCCTAAGAAAACTAGCCTAAAGGTATGGAAAGTTAGAAATCAGAAGATATAACACATCAAATAAAAACAAATCTTCTGTGTGCAACAATAAACTTACTAAAAAAAAATCCGTGGCCGGGGAGATGGCTCAGGGGAATAAGTGCTTCCCTGGCAAGTGTAAGGGCCTGAGTTCAATCCCCGGTTCCGCAAAAAAAAAAAAAAAAGAAGAAGAAGAAGAAGAAGAAGAAGAAGAAGAAGAGGAAGAGGAAGAGGAAGAGGAAGAGGAAGAGGAGGAAGAGGAGGAAGAGCAGGAAGAGGAGGAAGAGGAGGAAGAAGAGGAGGAGGAAGAGGAGGAAGAGGAGGAAGAGGAAGAAGAGGAAGAAGAGGAAGAAGAGGAAGAAGAGGAAGAAGAGGAAGAAGAGGAAGAAGAGGAAGAAGAGGAAGAAGAGAAAATCTGTATGCAAAAGCCACAACAGAAAATTATCCAAGCATGGGACAAGAACTCAATGTACAGGTGAACAAGATTTACAGAAGGGCAAATAATTATGATGCCAAAAACTCCCCTCAAAACATCACGGTCACAATCTCAGAAGTGCAACACAAAGAACTACAAGAGGTGTCAGAGAAAAGCAAAGCACTTATAAAGGTAAAGCCATTAGGATTACAGGAAACTTTTCATCGTAAACTTTAAAGGCCAGGAGAGCTTAAGCTTGAAGTGAAATGGTAAAGCCTAAAAGAAAACTTCCAACCCAGGTAAATACATCTGACAAAACTATCTTTCAAAACTTACAGACAAATAAAGACATCCTATGACAAAGACCCCTTAAAAAGTTCATGAACACTAAATCAGCATTCCAAAAAACATTCAAGAATATTGTAGACACAGGCCAAGAATATAGCTCAGCAGCACAGCGCTTGCCTGGCAAGCACAAGGTCCAGACTTCAATTCTTGGTACCAAAAAAAAAAAAAAAGGATATTCTAGACAGAAAACTTGAAAGCAACAAAGAAGTCACATGAAGTATATACAAGGTAAGTAGTGAAACAAAACGGGAAAAATAAAGGGGCCAACAACAGAAAAAACACAGTGATGAGAGTAACTCAATGCAGTAAGCCACTGACTATAAACATTGGAGTTGTGAACTTTCACAGATGCAAAGGAACTTTGCATTACATTCATAGATGCAGGCAAATCACAAAAGTAGCCCATGTGTCTGCGGGCATTGTCACAATTGTGCTGCTGTGTGCTTACTGTACAGTGAGATAGTTACTAACTGGAGGACGAAGGGCAGGTGGGAGACAGTGGAGCAGGAAGGTCTGCAGCAGCAGGAGATGGAGGGCAAGATAGAAACTGTCTCACACCTGATGTTGATGACACAGGTTTTTGATGGATTCAGTTCTGTCTATCCTCTTGAAAAAATAAACCAGAGAAATGTGAAGTATAGGAATGTTCCCTGTGGTCATATTCTTTTAAGCTCTGTGTTCATAATTATCTTCTGTAGTTCCTGTTCATATACTTAGAACCACATTACAGTCATACAATATTTTTTGGTAGTAAAATATAATTAAGGACACTTGAGAGGAAAAGGAAAGTCTATCATATTTACCCATGTTTTGTTTACAGTGCTCTTCCTTCTCCTGATGGTCCATTGTTTTTTCTCTTATCGTCTGCCTTATGGTTATAGAACTGTATTTAGTTTCCTATGAGCCTAGCTCCAATATGGCTGCAAATACTAGTTTTTATTTGTTAAAAACCTCCAGTTCTCCTTTACTCTTTATTTAACATTACTTTAATTTTTTAATATTTTGACCAATAGAAGAATAGGTATATATTCTTTATACATATAGTTCTTGTGTAATCAAAAAAACCATAACATTTATGAATGAAATTAAAGCAAAAATATAAAATCAATAAAAAATGCAAAATATCCACTTTAATGCAACAGTGCTTTTTTGTTGTTGTTTTTGTATTCCAATAAAACTTTATTTATACAAATAGAGACAGGCCAGATTTCGTCCCCTATCTTTTCCAGTTTGCTGACATCTGTCAAGAGCCCTCATCTTGACCTTGGAAAAGACCCCGTGGTTGAGCTTCTTTGAGTGGAACTCAAACTTGGGGGGGGGGGCTGGGCCATCTGCTGGTGCCAGTGGCTTTCTGCTTGGTCACCTCTGTGGATCTCCCCTGGCCTGTCAGTCTTTTATTCAGAACAGGCAGCAGGGATACAAGCGTGCTCTTACTGGGCTAAGCTTGATGACATTTTCTCCTCCCTAATCCACTCTGCCTGGTCCAAAGAGCAGAGAGGCAACAGGGGCCATGAGCAGGAGCGGCTCTGTGAACTGTGAGCCACCTAGCCATGCAGCCATGGAAGTCCAGCTGCCACCTGGGCCTCAAGCGCATCTACACCAGCCTCCCAGGAAGTATCCGTTCTGCGTGTTAGTTTCCAAGTTCACAGCCTCCTGAGGAGGCCTGCTGTGTCTTCCTACAGTTCTGGTGGTCAGAAACTTCTCACTGATGCTGCGCCACATCAGTCTCTCTGTATCTCCCATTCGTTGGTTCTGGCTCTATGCCTTCCCACCTTGCAGGACACGATTAATCTCTTTTTCATATGAGAACTCTGGATGTCTGAGGACGCAGGTCCTGGGCTCCAAGTCTTCTCGCCAGGATAAACACTGGTGGTTCTCTTAATTGCTTCTGCATGACTTTGGCATGGTCTTTGATCTTCTCACCATTCAGCTTGCTCTCAGAGCATAAGTTCTAGTTTCTTAACATCCCTCCAGGATGGTACTTGTATGCTCACAACTGGGTGCAGTATTCCCTGCATACTTTTACCAGCACAGAGAAAGTCGAATCTAAATTTAATGCTTTTGTTAATGAGCCTCATGTCACGTGTGCTCTTGGGGTGATCATGCAACAGTACTTTTTGCTATGGTGACAGTTCTTTTTTTCTAACACCTCAAAAATATTTTGCCACTTCCTTTGACTATCATTGTTTCTGACAGACATGCAATATATAGTCATCTTGATTTAATTTATCTCTCTAGGTGAGATACCATTTTTCTCTGGCTGCTTTTTGTTTTGTTTTATCTGCTGCATTCAGAAAATTATGCCCAAGGGCCAGGGAGATGGCTCAGTAGGATAAGTGCTTGACTGGCAAACGCAGGGATCTGAATTCAATCCCCGGTTCCACCAAAAAAAAAAAA
>NW_004524614.1:13882383-13884475 GCF_000260255.1 Octodon degus
AAAAAGAAAGAAAGAAAGAAAGAAAGAAAGAAAGAAAGAAAGAAAGAAAGAAAGAAAGAAAGAAAGAAAGAAAGAAAGAAAGAAAGGAAAAAGAAACTATTCTGGAAAAAAAGGTTTATTTTTCCACTTTCTTTTCAGTCTTTATCTGATTGGTTTGAAATCTACACTTTAATAATCAACTTTTCCACCTAAAACATTACTTTTAACTAGGATTCTTTTTGAGTTACATATTTACACAATCATTTTTTGTTATGTGAATTCCAAATATTTTAGAAGCTTTACCCAGAATCATCACTCATGACCCTTCTGCCTCATGAAGCCTAGTATGTGACTAAGAAGCTGAGATCATCCCCAGTGATAGATTTGGATTCCTGCTTATGGAGTCGTCTTTCCTTCCAGATTCAGTGATAAAAGGAGAGAATACAAATTAGCCTGGCTTAACAATATTGGAATGAAGATGAGGATTTGACTTTCTAAACAATGAATTAGCTTCAGGACACCAAGCCAGGACCTTTACCAATCAGTTTGTAAATTACTAGATACAATATACAGCTATATATTATGGAGGGAGGAAGAATGTCAAAGACATTGGAAAAAAGTGTTCTTTTTAGGCGAGAGAGAATGATAGTGAGGGCTTAAAGATATGCATCAAATATAATAGCATGGATAAGAGATTGTGTGTACTTAGAAGCTTACATCATTTAAATCATATACATTACTGAGAACTTATAAAATAAGATATCAAACATGTTAACGAGCTGCTGAACATTTTTGTAGGGGAAACTATTGGCAATAAGTTCCAAATGGTTTTTACAACCTATTCTACAGTCATCTTCCTTAAGTGTATTTTTTTTTTCTTTTCAGTACTGGTGAATTCAGAACCCTGCATTTGCCAGGCAGGTGCTTATTCTACTGAGCTATCTCTGCAACCCTCTTATCCATATACTTCTGAAGAATTCAATGGAATTCTTCAGAATTGCTATGCAGTCACTGGAAACCCTCATTTTCATATTGTGACTCAAACAGGACCATTTTAGGACATATGTCAGGGTAATCCTGAAAACTAACTGGGCTTACAGGATCTAAGCAAAACTAACTACAAATATGTTAACAAATTGCAATAATCTCACAGTTTTACTCAACCTTTAGGTACAGTTTTGCCTATCTGCATATCTCCCTTGCCTGCACAAATGTTCTCTCAGATCCACTCAATGCTAGCCTTTACCCTATATACAACAATAATCCCAACTAAGTATCCTATTTTTACCTGTTGACGTTTCTCTTTCCTCCTTCTCTTTCCATTGATAGAGTCCCTTCATTTTCCTATTTCTCCATCCCTCAGGCATACCCTCGACATACCAGACAAACCACCCAGAAATGTAGTTTAATGAAGTTTGGAAAGCATATTGATGAAAGGGTAAAATTATAAAACAAATTCTATTATTTATGGTTGATGGCTGAATCTGTTGCTCGTATGAACTGTGGAAATTCTTTTCCGAGAACAGTGGTAGGGTCTGACCAAATTCAATTTAACAGCTTGAAGTGGTAAACAATACTTCTTAACAAATAAAGCCAAAAACACATCACTGGAAAACAGAACCTCACTGAAAAGATCTTCATACCAAGAACAAATTATCTTTGGTCTATTTGACCCTAACTCACAAAGAAAAAAAAAATCCATAAACATGGAAAAACAAAACAACAGCATGCCTCCAAAGACTGCCAACTCTCCTAAAGAAGATCCACAGGGCAGCAATGGAGAGGGAATGAAATACCCAATAGCTGACTTACAGGAAATGATTAAAGAAAAGAAAAGAAACTCAGTGAGCAGAAAGATGACATAACACAAATAATAATGGAAGAAATAAACTCACTGATGTGGCTATGGGAGAAATAAATAAAATGTTAGATGAGTTAAACAAAACTGTTCAAAACATGAATGACAAAATAACGAAAGAAATAGACTGTAAAAAGATGCCATATAGTAATACTAGAAATAAAAAAAAAGTCTATTTTTTTTTTAAAAGCTCCTAACTCAAATTTATTGGAAAAGGAATGAAACTTCTGCGAAGTGCACTTTTAAAAAGAGGTA
>NW_004524614.1:13894932-13898923 GCF_000260255.1 Octodon degus
AGAGAGAGAGAGAGAGAGAGAGAGAGAGAGAGAGAGAGAGAGAGAAAAGCAAGAAAGCAAGAAAGCAAGAAAGCAAGAAAGAAAGAAAGAAAGAGAAAGAAAATTATGCCCAAGTTTGGTATGAGTTTCTTTGTGTTCATCATGTGCGGTGTTAACTCATCTTTTTAAATCTGTGTATTTTGCCAAATTTTGGAAATATTTGGCCTCTCTTAAGTATTATTTCACTTCTACCTGCTTTTGCCTCTCCTGGGATTCTGATAACACAAATGTTACATGTTACAGATCACTGAAGCAGTTTTACTTTGTCTGCTTCCTCTCTGTCAGATTAGGTAAATTATTTTGGTTTAGTTTCCAATTGTGTAATTGTTCATTCTTTTATTAATCCCACCCCTCTGTTTTTATTTTTGGTGTTTGTCAGATCTAAATTTTCCATTTGATTTTTCTTTACATTTTCTGTTTCTTTGCTGAGATTTTGTTTCTTGGCTGAACCTTTTTACTTATTGCAGATTTTTTAAATTGTGACTACTTTAAATTATTTAACAGCAAATTTTAATAGCCCTGTCATCTCTATATTGATATCCATTGATGTTCTGTTTGTATGCTATTTGAGATCTACATGTTCTTCTATAACAAGTGATTTTAGATTCATACCTGAAGATCTTTATGGTCTCTGATTTTTATCTCATAGTTGACTTTATGTGAAATCCTTCATTAGGGTCGCTGAGGCACTGATTCATTATTGATAGAAGAGGTGGAAATCTCCCCTCTTAGCTACCATTGAAATCCAGAGAGTGAGACAGTCCTCCATATTTCTTGACGTGAATTAAAGTCCCAGTTTTCCATATATGTGTCCACTTGTGGGGTTACCTGCATTACTGTTGGTTAGCCATGGAAGTCCTAATTCTCCACTAGGTCTCTGCTGACATTACCCAGTTGGGAGTGGGAGAGATGCCTTGTTATGTCCAACAAGGTTTGAAACACAGGCTGTCTTCATGTTCTCCACTGGCTTCATGTTGATGTGATCACCAGAGAGGAAGGTCCTAGTTTACCACTTACCTTTCTCTGATATCTGCAACCCCAGTGACAGTATTGGAATCCTTTGTGACACCTTTGTAAGGGTTTAGGTCTAATTTCACTATGTATCCTTTAGTGATGTGGGTTGCAGAGGGCCACAGTGTTTTCTGTGATGTTTGGCTCAGGTACAATAGCTGTTTTCTAATAGTTTTGTGCCTTGCTAGGTTGCCTTTCTTGTTTCTCTGACCAGAGAAAGCAAGCTTTTGTTGGAGCTGTCTTGTCTCTACTCCTTGGCCTGGCTAGGTTGCTGGGTCTTTTCCTCCATGTCTAAGGTATACAACTAGTCTTGTATATCATAAACACCATTCATCACTGCATTGCTCCTTAGATATTGAGACACTTAACCTGTCTGGCTACTGTCTACTTTTTAGAAGCTCTTTGCTTTAACATAATGTCTAGAATTGTTCAATTGCATTTATGAGAAGAATAAGTAACAGCATGTGAATAATTAGTAAGTTTAATGTAACTTTTGACCTCTGCTTTCTCCTGATGAATTCAGTTATTTAACTTTAACATAATTATTTTTTATTTTATGAAAAAAGTAAACCAAAAATTTCATAACAAAATAATAGAATAACAAGTTAATACATTGAATATTGTTATATTTAAAGTAGTTAATCAGAATACAAGATATGGGTATAAAATTATCCATACAATATTAGCACAAACATTTCTTTTCAGTGAACTAAGAGACACTAGTAGTATAACTATCTTGTATTTTGTTTTAACATTAAGGAAAAATGATTCTAGCAAGATTTTTACGTAATATGCATTAAGCTACTAAGATTAGCCTACAAGAATAAAACTTAACCTATATTAAAATTATTTGAGCAGATAATACTAATAATTATTCACCTCATCAAGAATTATTTTGACATCAAAATGAAATTATAATGCACAGAAAAAAATGACATTCAGTACTCTCACAAGAGTATGCTTCAAATGTTTATAATTTTCATACTTTTAAATATCTCTTTTATGTCTGAATTTTTATTAGAATTTTTATAAATTCACTGAATATTTATTAAAAATATACTGTGGACCAGATGTTATACTAGGGATATAATCATGAAAAAAAACATGTACAGATACTGCCTTAAATGAATTTAAAATGTTTCCCTACAATAAAATATGAAAATAAAAAATAAAATGAAATGACCTATGAAAAGATTTTATATGTTTTTGTGAATAATGAACACTGTTCGGAAATATTAGAATATTATCTTTCAGTATATTTTTCAAGTACTATATACAGAAATACAGAATTTTCCAGCAAGTATTTATCACCATGTTTATTGAAACTATATTGAAAACAAGTTTTATGGGTATGCAATACACATATTTCGGTAGTTACAAATTTCAATATCTACTGAATTATGTGTAGTTTTGTGGACTTTTAATATTGTCTTAGAGTGTAAAAGACAGTGTTGCCCAATGATGTTCTCTGGTTGTTAATGGTTTATATTAGCTAAAAGCTGTAAAATCATCTAAAAACTCTGTTCAAGTTAGACTAATAATTTACCACGACAATTACCACATACTGGAATTTTTTGCAGCTCTAATTTAGTATTATTAATAATGGATAAAATTGCACTTTTCTCAGGTTGCTGTGGGCAGCAGGGAATTACTTCAATGAATATTTCAGCACATTATTTTAATCATTGCTCTACCAAATCCAAGTGGGCAATATTTTATACTTTTTAATTCAGTCTACTAGAAACCATGATCATTAAATTGCAAACTGTTTGTAGTGAGGTCTACCCTGTGATTTATAAGCCTTGTTAAAAACAGTGTAAAAGAAAGCAAACTGAGCCATTAATACTTGTAATTTGATGTTGCATTTGTTACTAAACCCCTGATTAATACTTTCAGGAAAGAAAATAATGTTGTAAAAAAGAAAAATAAAACAAAGTTGAGTGTTGTGATGTCTAAAGTATGAGAAGATTACTATATTGGTTTTGTTCATTTGTAGGGGAAACACAGATATAAACAGTATAATATATAAATATTTCAAAAATCATATTTTTCCAGTGAGATCTAAGAAATAAAGCTCTAATGTGTAGAGAAAAATAATTTCTAAGTAGACTTTTTATTAGTAGCAATTAAAAGTGTTTCTTGATTTCCCATGTAGCCAACTGCATGACTTCTGGCGCTTGGATTACTGGGAAGACGACCTCCGGCGCAGGAGACGCTTCGTCCGCAACGCCTTTGGCTCCGCTCACGCCGAGGCCCTGCTGAAAGCTGCTGTGGAGTACGGTCAGTACTGGTTCCTCTGAGACCCACAGACTTCGGGATATGTGTTAACTTTGTGTTTGAGGGTTTGTTTTTTTCCCCTGACATTTAATGTTCTCCATGTTATAAGGCAGAAATATTTTGTTCTGACTTATCCTTAGGCATTATTTAAGTTATATTTAAACCAATATGTCTTACCCTAAAATTTTAGCCCTCAATTTCTTAAGAGATAAAAGTCTTCACATAATTATGACCCAGCATTCCTTTCAGACAGCCCCAAGCTAAAATAGAATCATTTTTCAAGTGTCCTTCAAGTTTGGTGATGAAAACCCGTGGGGGGGAATTATGTTGTTATCCTGTGTGCACAATTATATATTTTCATATATAAGTTTGTGTGTATATACAAACATACATATATAATATGCTCTATGCATACATGTACATAGATACATAAATGAAACATACATTGTTAGTAACCTCTTTACATGATTTTTTAAATTATGTTTATTTTTGGGGGGATAGTAAAACAAATTAAAATCTTTATATTTAAGTCCCCATCCTCCAGTGGGTTACAAATGCAGCTTGAAAAAAATGTTCAGGGGCTGGGAAGATAGCTCAGTACAATAAGCACTTGCCTGGCAAGCGCAAAGGCCTGAGTTCAATCCCTGGTTCCACAAAAATAAAA
>NW_004524614.1:13899193-13923378 GCF_000260255.1 Octodon degus
ATTAAAAAAAAAATGTTCACCATTTCTATTATCAGTTACCATATCAGAATAGAATTATATCCTAAATTATCCATTTTGAATATGTCATCAATAAATATCAAAATATATTTTGTATTTTAATAAAAATGCTGCTACTTTAGGTTGTCTGCCAAGAATGCTTAGGAACACTTTATTTTTAAGTGGCTTTAACAAGTTTAAGTTTAATCATAACATAATTTTATAAGCTGCATACCTTGAAAAAATGCGAAAGTTGAACAGTCTGTGTATTTTTAGTCACTTTTACTCTCTCAAGTACTTGTACTTATTATATTAATTTTCATGTATTTGACAGTAATAAATATTTTTAATCAACTATAATTGTTAAATAGGTTTTATCACATTTTATTTTCTGTTATATAGTATTCTTCATATTCTTAATGGGTTGGAAACAGAAAATGCTTAATCCTAATAAAGAGAAAAGATTTTAAAGTTGTTCATATCAGTAAGCTATTGATTAATTTCACTTAGAAAGGCTCAAAATATTATTAATAAGTATAGTATAAGAAGTTCATATGCGACTTGTACACCTAAATACAGAGTAATAAACACAGTGCAATTTAGAAGTAAATTTAAGACAAAATGCTTGAGAAAACTGTAATTCACCTGTACTTTAGATAATTGCTTTAACCAGATCTAAAGAACATCTAAGTTACATTCTCTTAATGAATAGAAGGATTTGTTCTAATAGTGTTTGTAAATAGGCTATCATGTCCGCATCTTGTACAGCAATTAACCACTAGGAAGAACGTATGCAGTGTGTTAATTATTGAAACTGTCCTACCAATATGATTTGAAATTGTCTCATTGCTATTTGTTTCTCAATAAAATTATGAAGAAAAGAATAAGGGGGGCCTGCCCCTTAGCTCAGTCCTTTAAGTGGCTGCTTCAACATAGCAGTCAGGCTCAGGTTCCTGTGGTTCGATCCCCACAACTCAAGCCAGCCAAACCTGCCCTGAAGGCATTCGGAGCAAAAAAAAAAAAAAAAAAAAAGAATAAGATTTGAAAAAAGAAAAAAAAAATCACCTAAGGATTTTAGCACCCTAAAGATTTGCTGCTAACTTAAAGCTAGTTTTTTTTTTTCTGTGTAGTACTATAGAAGAGATTCTTACAAATACCACCTAGTTAGCAGTATTATGATTTAGAATATGAATTTAATGTTATTGAACTATTTACCCAATAATTTAAAACTTTTCACCAATTCATTCTTGATTTACCCCTGTTGAAATTAGAAGCATCTCAAGATAATCTGTAAGTGAGCTCCAGCTATGTGATCTCAGTTGTAAGACATTCCCCACTCCACAGGTTACATGAGAAAAAAAGAAAAAAACACTATTAAGAAACTGTTTCTTAGGGTCAGGGAGATAGTAGAATAGGTGCCTACCTGGAAAGTGCGGTGTCCTGAGTTCAATGCCCAGTACCTCAATTAATACATAAATTAATTAATTAAAAATAGGTGTTTCTTTTTTTCTCCTTAACAATTGATACTTTATATTATCATAGCATATTTTGTTAGTGTCAAAGCCATTCACAAATAAATTTTTAAACTTTTACTTTAAAATCTTTTTGAGACTTAAATTATGTTTTAGTAGCATGGTAACATTTTTATATTCTCTGGTTTTTTTTATCTATGCCTTCTTTAGCTGTGCTGAACAATTATTTCATGATTGTTATAATTTCTTTTTTGACCTCAGAGATTATTTCTGATCTTATTCTTATTTTTTCAATAGCCTAATGGACTTGTTTCTTAACATCAGTTGCTGTCACCTCAGAAATTTCAGGTGGGGGCCGGGGAGATGACTCAGTGGAATAAGCACTTCCCTGGCAAGTGCAAGGGCCTGAGTTCAATCCCCGGTTCCGCAAGAAAAAGAAAAAAGAAATTTCAGGTGTATCATTTCCAAGTTGTTGTATGTCCTTGTCTTCTGGATTTGTTCTTCATGAGCTGGGGGACTGAGATTGCCTTTTGCTCTGACATTTCGATATTCTTAAATCTCCCACTAATCCCCTAAATTGAGCAGTGGTGAGAGAACACTGGGGAGTGAGTCAGGAAGATTTCTGATATAGTGCTGGCAGGATGGGACTCACCAAGGCTCTCACTGCTAGTGGAGGCATCCAGCCAGTACGCAGCAAAGCTTTGGTGTAGGTGGTGGCTGGAGGTCAGACTCACCAGGATCCCACGGGCTGCACAGGATCTCCTAAATTCTGAAAAGATTGGGCCAGTGCCAGCGCAAGCTCCAAGCCTGTGAGCCAGGAGGTGGGCTCAGGGCTTACCTGAGTCCTGCGAGCCTCCCACAGTCCTTGGAAGCTCTTACATGGTTGGACCAGGTGCCAGGAGACCTCTGCGCCCGCAGTGCTGGGCCCACTCGTGATCAGAGTGTTGAGAATTGTAATTAAGGCCTGTATGCTGAAAGAACAGTTGTAAAGTATTTAAACAAGAGATATTTAAATGGCTATGAAAACAATCTTTAGAAGGCAGGGGCCGGGGGTTCAATCCCTGGGGCTGCCGTGCCAGCCCTGGCCCCAGGCACGCTGAGAGGGCAATTGAGACTGGGCCTGGTGGTACACGCCTGTAATCCCAGCTCTTGGGAGGCTGTAAAACAGGAGGATCACTACGAGTCCAACCTAGTAGTGAGACCTTGAACACCCTGTAGACTCTTCCCTAAAAATAGAAAATAAAAATTTAGGATTTAAGTCATGGATTGTGTTTCGTTTATTAATGTGGTACATGTGTTTCAATCAAATAAACTGTTTCATCACACTTTCAGTTTTAATATAAAAATTTGGAGTCATTTGATTTTTCCTGATAGCTTCAATTCAGCCAAACTTTTACATTATAGATTATAGTTCATTTTTCATGTGATTGAAGGGGACATTTATTCATCCATAATTTGGATTTCATGATATTATTTTCTGGCACTTTATTTGAAACTTCAAATAAAATATGTTAATACTTTCTTTGAAAGGAGGAAAATAATGGAATTTATATAATTTCAAGGGAATAATGCAGTAATTTTATTTCATATTTTTGGAAAGCTTTTCCTCTTATGCCACTATTAAAACTTTTGGTTGACCTTTTTCAGTTGGGAAATATCCTTTACACTGATGGAGTTTTTCATGCTTTTTAGTAATACTAATGAGTTGAATAATTTATGAGGCTGTCATGTGCAAAAGATTTGGTGTGATTTGATATACTTTCAGCCTCTGGTGTTGGAATGTGATTAATAAAAACCTAGAGGCATGTAATTTTTTCCTTGATGTTTGATGTTCTAATTTTGCATGTGCTGAATATGTTATTTAGGTGTTTTCTGATAGTTAAGTCTCATACAACTACAAATGTAATTGCTTACCAAGAATGTTACAGATCATAGCAATGCAAGAACATAAGGAAAACATTGTAAAGAATTACATGCTCATCTTTTGACCCACAGGCTTCTCTTCTTCATGGCAAATTAGCTAATAGGGAAATGATTGGAAAAGGAGGATCTTGTAAATAATTCATATCCTAAAGAAAAATATAGTGTGGATTATTAATAACTTTGCTTATCTTTGTTGACTATCCATTATCCTTTAGCCTTCTGTTTCTTTTCTATACGATTACAGTGGAACAATGTTTCATCAAAGCTTAGAATCGCAAGTGCCTCTATGTCTGTGATCAAAGACATCATCCTAAATAAGTCTGATCAGGCATCACAGAGAAGCTGGGCTGTTTCAGCCTGAGGGAAAAAAAAAACATGGAGCAAAAAATGACAAAGTTAATCAGTCACTTCTTTGGCAATAAATAATAAGATATGCTGAGAACTGCAAATGAGAACATTCTCAGGTTCCTCAGAGATGTGTCTGTTTAACACCTGATTTATCTAAGCTTGTGAAGCCGTCAAGATATGACCTTGATGAATAAAAAGCAGCTCTCTAATGAATCTGGAATTAAATTAGTTTTGATGATATATATATTCATAGCTACTGTAATGTGGTACTTGCAGTCATGAAGGAATAGGATAGTGAGAATAAAAAATATTAAGACTCCTATATTATTGTTAAGAAAAAGGTTAGCTGATTTTTTCAGCCTATTATTCTAGCATTTGATAAAGATTATTTCATATTTCTAACCAGTTAACCTTCTTTGTGGTTTGTATAGATAGTAGACCTTTTTGTAGTTGTTCGTTGTAACTCCATTATACTTTGTGTGCTTTTAATTGGATCTCTATATTCGGAATAAAATATTTGGATTGAAATAGATGATATGCCTATGCCTCCAATAATTTACCAAAAAGTTAAAGATACATTTTTAAGAGGGGAAGAGAAAGACATGAGGGAGACATCTGTCAGCTCATTTTGGTGTCAGTCTCATAATTTACTCTCACAACCCTGTCTTCACACTTAGATAGGCCTTCATATGTAACAAATAATTTAGGTTCTATAAATGTTAAAATATGCTTATAAGATGCATTTTACAGGCAATATACAGCCATTACCTTATCAATAAATGTATTAACAAGTCACCTTCTTTGTGTATTTAAGACTCAGATTTGTAGGCTTTCAACATGTTCAGAAGAATCAATTAACTTTGTCAACTTAAAAACATTTATTGAATAGCTTCTGCATGCCATGCATGTTCTAGATGCCACATTCAGAGATTAAAGTTTCTGCTCCTTACCTACATACTGTTCACTGTAGTGGTTCTCTACTGCTGTGAGAGGAATGTAACATGTAGGCATGAAGATTGCTGTTAAAAAGTCCTACCGTGCACAAGACAGCTCTTTAGAGCAACAGTGATACCATTGAAAAATCTACCCCCAAATGGAAGGAGTGTCACAGTGAGAAAGCCCTCGTAGTAAAAAAGAGGTCACTGTAGAGCTAGGAAATAGTTCTGGGTCTTTGTAGCTAGTAGTAAAGGAGCACAGAGGAGACTGACTGGAGTGGTCAGAGTTGGCTTCATAGGAGCAATTCTTTATAAGTTGTATGTATAGCTTATGATGTACCAGATAAACTGGAAAGTGCTGGTGAAGACAATAACAAAACTTAACCAAGGCACATAGTATGGCAGGTCCTACCCTATTCCTCTGAAGGACCTCAATATTACATATTTGATAACAGATCATTTTCTGAAGAGTTCACAAAGTATTTTCATTTTAGGTGTTTTATACTTACTCTCAGATAAAGCAAAATCATTTGAGGACCATAATGAGCTCTAACTATTCTATTTGTAACAGCTTTTTTCTGTGTGTTTAATATTCAGTAACTATTATTTATTCACTTTATCATTGATAAATAAAGATACTGTATACATAGTATATTTTAAGTGCATTATTCATTACTTTGAATGACATTGAAGTATGGTTTTTCTGTGAAGTAGGTCTGAAAATTTGATACTTTCATATTTAAAATATGCTTTTTAATGTTCTTGTACTTTGTTTCCACTTAAAAATCAAATGGTATTGAAGATAAGGCAGTGACAAAATTATATTAATGGACTTATTGCTAAGTGGCTTGAAACTAATTTAGATCACTATTCACAATCTTGCTTATTTTGGACTATTTTTGTAATTATAAAATTATGTTCATAATTATATTTCAGTATGGAAAATGTGTTGAGGTGTATCATAAATGCTGAGAGGGCTCAGTGAAGCTGACTGCCTAGCCAAAGTGAATATATTTTATCTAGGTTTGAGAGGATGCCATAGTCTTTCAAATGTATGAGTGGGAAGTGATATTGTGGTTAAAAGTCCCAACATTATACTTTGTGATCTAGTCTAGTAATAGAAAATAGTGCTATGTGAGTTCAGTGTGGGAAAATGGTATGGCCACGAGGCTGCAAAGGTTTTTTTGAGCTGTATTATAAAAGGTCTTGTCAGAACAATCACCAAAGGATTTTTATTAGCAAAACTGAGAGACCATAAAACATAAGTGGTGTACCTAATGCACCAGAGCAAAAACTCAACTCAAATATCATTGTCTTGCTCTATTCCATTTCTGTCAATACATTTTAAACTTTTCTTAACTGCAAGGTCATTTTTTAAACATTTTCCAACTAAAGTTTGCCTACTCATTTTTAGCTGATTCTCTCCCAGCTTACTATCCATAAAGATACATCAATATAGATTACCTTAGTATAACTCATGGGACATACATTCCACTTCACTTATAAAAACACAAATTAAATGTTTTTGATGTTTGTGAAAGACCTTTAAAATAACCTATATCAGACCCATCCCATTGATCTGCTTCATACATACCTAATGAAAATTTTTCACATTGAATTTCATGTCAGACCATAAAGGAAAACCATTCTTGGGTTTAATGCCACTTGCTGCCTGAAGAAATGTCTGCATCTTCAACATTTTTTTTTCAGTTGTCTAGTACATCTTTTCTTTATTAGAAGGCTTTCCAAACTTGGTCACTTCCATTCTATCACTCATCTGCCATCTACCTTTTGGTATATGATACAGGTTTCTCTCTTGTCCCTCCTCCCTATCCTGTTTTCCTTTTCCTTCCTTCCTTCCTCACTCTCTCCCTCCCTTCCTTCTTTCCAGAAAAGAAACTTAAGCTCATTGTAGGCTATCTTAAAAAATGCCAAAAATATTTTAAAGAAAGGAAATGCTTATTTGCATCCATAAAGATAGCTCTCTTTGCATTTCATTTTGATGTATTTGCACTCTTGCTGGGCTTTTTCTGTACATATTTTATCCTAGGGGCCAGACACTAAACAGTGTACTCAAGACAATCACAAACACAAGTAAGGCATCATCTCTAGTCTTTGTGATATTTAGAGTTGCGAAGTGGCCCAAGGTTTCCTTATGGCTTGTCTCTTCTCTTTTATGCCAGTAAAATATGCCATATAGTCTTCAATATAATACAAGATTACTTAAATAATTAATAATCACTCAAACTTCATAGGTAATCAAAATCCTACCAAGTAAATATGCTATCTAAAATGCAGAGATTTGATATGTACCATCAGGTATATTTTTAAATTCTATTCTCTTTAAAAAACACAGAGTGAAGTTTTCTACATTAAGTCCATTTAGATTATTAATTGTACATATTTATAGTGCTTCACTTAAATCCAGTAACATTTTCTTACACCTTTTTAATTGCATTTTCTATTTAAAAATCTTGTTTATGAATATCCTCTTTGTTGGGTTGCTTATAGAGATATAGCTTACTTATGAATATTTTGAATTAGGAATAAATGAAATTCTATTTTTGCTGTCAGAACCGAATTGTAAAAATGCATTGCATGTCTTTGAAAATCAGTATACTCTATTAGCAGGCCTGTCAATATAAAAAGTGCATTCCATTTCCACCTCTTGCTCTAATAACCTCTGCAGTGCTACTCTGAGGCAGTCATATAATCAGAGTATATTATCAGCTTACTGGAGTTGGGGAAGCATGAAATGAAAATCACGTTAATATTGATCCAATTCTTTTCCTTGCAAGTGTCCTTGATGTCCTTTTCCACTGAGCAATAACTGTTGGCGTTAGGTAGGCATTTTCTTCTTTAAGTTCCAGTAGACTGCTTATGTGTATAACTAATCTAAATTAAGAATTTAACAATTAGAATAATTTCTGTCAATGCTGGCTTTTAATTAACACCTAGATTTCTAACACCACGTGTTTACTACATCAATGAAGTATTTTCCTCCACTTTTCCAGTTGACAACCTACCTGAAAGTATATGGTTCGTCTAATTTAAAATAAATAGATGTCTATGCAAGTTCCTCTTTTGATAAAACAGAAGGATATTATAATCTGGTTTTATGTAACATATGATATGCTAAAATGAATCCGAAGTTTTATACATTATTGATTCATATAAAGGTTGCCATTCCTGAATCAAGTAGATCATAAATTTAAAGCTAATATCTTGGGTTTTAAAATTTATTTTGTATTATTCTGTATATTCTCTTTGAAAAGAAGGAACCAAAGTATTAAGGTTGTATTCAATTCATTTAGACTAAAATATAACTAAGAATGGAATATTTTGATGTCTGAATTTATAATTTCAAACACGTATTTATTAAATTTCCTCAGTAACTACTCAGATTTTTATTTAGGATATGTTCTCAGCAGCAAATAAAAATAGCCTGTTCCTTTTTTAAAAAAATAGCCTGAACTGGTCAGAAAAGGTATTGTTACTCTCTGACTTAGAGTTTTCATGAGAAAAAAATAATCTTTATAAACTTTTTAAAGTATTTGTTTCATGAATGCTTTTTTAATAAAATATATATTTGGTTTGAAAGTAAAATCTAGCTTTTTATTCTAGCATTTTTTCTTTCATAAAGGTAGACTTTTGTCAAAATGTATTGACCTAGCTAAATTTTACAAAATGATGAATATAGAAAAAGTACAAACAATTGAAAAAAGGAAACAAAACAGATGATTACCTGCTCCTTTCCATAGACCAACAGAAAGGTACAGTACAGTTGTCCAAACCATCCTGCTTACATACATAGATAAATTCCTTTTCCCCCATTCCCTCTCCTGTCCTTCTCCTCAATTCGGTAACTCCTTTTGCTTTGAATGTAATCTTATAAAACTGATTTTTAGATGTTTAGAAACATTGGAATTTTTAGATCATGCATTGAGTCAATTTGAAATTCTCTTCTGCTAATTTGCTTCCAAAGATCACCTTTGGGAGAACATCTAGATACAGCCCATAACAAATAATAAGAGCATGAAATCATATGCTACACGAAGACTGTCTTATTATGGGTTTGTATCTTTCCCCTTTGTGCATTGACCATGGGTTTATGATTTATATTTACTGTTGTGAATTATTTTTTACTTTATTAGGAATAATGTTTTAGATCTGACAGTAGGGTAACTCCTTAAACATTAATATTCTACTCCATGGCATTTTTGCTTATATCGATTGTTATTTAGTAAACAGAAAAATAAACTAACTTATTGGTCTTAATATTTGGACATTACATACATCCTTATGGTACTTACTTCCTTTGATATTATTCAGATAATGTATTTAATTCATAATTCCTAAATTACAGCTGTTTCCAACTATCTTAGTTAATTGTCTCTCATTGCTGACAGAAAATATCCAGAACCCAAAGTTAAAGAGGGGAAGATTTAGCTCACAGTCTGTAGAAGTTTCAGTCCATAATCATCTGACTTCAAAGCAGGGTGACAAATGGCAGAGGAGCAACAATTCATGGCACGGGAGACAAAAAACTAACAAAGGATGAAGAGATAGTACTCTTTCTGTCCTTTATATTGTATGCAGGCTACCACCCTAGGGCAGGTGTAGGACTCACACACTTTGTCCTAGCCGGAACTATGTCAGACCAGTCAGTGGGATGATTTGCTAATCTCCCTTAATCCCAGTATCACAGACTTTAGATTCAGCCACCTGTGAAATGCCCACCCTCCTATGCATGGAGCTTTAGGAGCACATCTAGACACAAGCCATAACACCTACCTAAACAGTAAAACTATTTAAAATTATGCTATGGTTTAGTAGTAATAGTAATATTAGAATGTTATAATGCTGGAAATATTTTAGTTCTCCCATTGCTTCACTTTTAAAATATAGTTTGAATATTCACATGAATCCTTAGTTATTAGAGAAATTTTATGAGAGAGAATTTAGGATTAAGTCATGTAGTATTGTACACTAGGTAACATTTGCACATTCAGAGCTTCTCTAATTATGTGTCTTTGCTAATAAGGCTGTGATAAAATCATTTTATATATCTGTATTATGATACAGAAAACAAATGGTCTTTGCATTTCACTTAATTACTCTATAAATCAACTTTTTCCTCTAAAATTTATGCCATTTTAGTGTTTTCATAGCAAGTAAACTTATATCTCTAACTTTTCTAGCTTTCTACATAATTCACATTTTTTAAATCAATGGCATTCTGGTGGTTTGTGGTATCTGCTTGTTAATTTCTTGATGAATGGCTAAAGAGGCCAGGAAGTGCACTCAGTCCAACATGTCCTCTGAAGATAGATGATCTTAAATAAATTCTCTTTCCAATCAGATTTTGATTTGTTGGGTGATAAACCAATTCTTTCTAAGGACAGTATTTACAAGGCTTGTAATGAGGCAGCCCTCTGAAACCTTACTTCTTTTGCCTGTAATTTTGATGAATGAAACTCGTAATTCATAAAAGATATTGTGATTGAAAAGCACCTTTAACTCTTGTACTTTAATTTAGATAAATGTTTGTTGTAGTACCATAAAATCAGAAAGTTCATTAGGCTTCAAATTGATGAGTCTTCAACAGAGATAAGATTGATGTGTTGATGTGGATTCATTTACTGTATATCTTTTAAGGATATGATTGTTTTGTTGCTTTAAAACTAGAGGGGATGGAATTATAAGCTTGATATATGCATCAGAGCTCACCTCTTCTAAATTTTCTCTAATTGTAGATGTTTTATTTTGGAAACACAAAAATAATGTAAACCTTTTTTTTTTCTTCATGTGTTTGTGACAAAATGAAAACTTGCTTAAATAGCTGTATTGGGTCTTATGCAAGGAATTGCATTCCCTTCATGAAACTACACAAATTTTCACCAATTTTCTCCAAACTAAAAAGAAATCAGTAAGATTTTAAGCTTTCTTGAAAATTTAAAGCTTAGAAATATGTAGCATTATCTGATATCTCAGTTTATTCCATCTTGAAAGATTTATAACAGTTTGCTTTGTGTCAGCATTGTACTAAAAATCAAGAATACAAAGACAAACATGTTTGTACTAGTTAAGTTTCTTCCAGGCTGTTATGGAGATAAATATGAAATTACAATACCCATAAATACTTTAGCAGCAGAATTTATGAGTGGTGAACATGTAAGGGACAGAGAAAACAAATTTATCTTAAGAAATCAGAGAAGAAAATGAGGTTGGTGGTTAAACTTAAGTGTACTACCTGTTTTGTTTTGTTCTGTTTTGTTTTTTAATTTTATGTATGTGGTCCAGGGTCTCACTATGCAGCTATACAGCCTCTCCAGTGTTGGAATTACAGGTATGCTCAACCACACCCAGTCTTGGTGGTATGCTTAATGTACCCAAGGTAGGGCTGGCACAGCATGTGGTACGGGGGATTAAACCTGAGCTTGCCAAGGCAGGGGCTTAGACTGCTGAGCTATCTCTGTGGCCCCGTGCACCACATGTTTTTCACACACCTATTAGAGGCCAGACATGGAAGCATTAACAATGACATTATAGCCTAGGGAAGAGGGCAGACAACTAATACAATCTCTATCTGCATAATATAGATAAATACATATCTTTATAAACTATGAAAATACAAATCAATTGGTTAAGAGAAGGACCTGAAGAAAGTGAATTCTGAAGGACAAGTAGGAAATAGCCAGACAAGTATGGAAAGAAGGGATATAAACTAAAGAGTAAAAAAAAAATGAGCACATGTTAGGAAATATGTGAAATATATATTAGAAACTATATATTAGAAACTATAAATTGTCCTATATTGCTGACAGGAGTGGAGAATGAATGGTACAATAAATTTCACAGAGAGCAAAGGCCTTGGTCCATAATGCTAAAGAATTTAGGTTATATTCTACAGTTTAAGTTTTATGTTGAAAATTGTTGATTGGAAAGAGTTAACTAATAGCATTGAACAGGACAGTAATTTTCATTTTCCTGTGTTTTGTTCTAATCATTGTGACAAAACCAACATGAGTGAGGTTGCTATCAAAGCCACCTAGATCAAGTTGAAGATGACTTGTACTAAAGAAATAGTGGTCACCATACAAATAGATCCTAGTCTGTTGGTTAAAAGAGGAAGAGTAGGAGGTGAAAGAGACAGTTTACTCAAAATATGTTCAGTTAGTATTTTCCAGATAAAGATAGTTAGAATATGGTTACTAATCTCAACTCTAAGGAGTTGAGATTTTATTCTAGTTTTCTATTCTGTTTTATCATTGTATGTCTTGAATTGAGTGTTGTTTGTTAGTGGGACTTAATGACCAATATAGAGCAGGACAGTAATCTTCAATTTACTTGTGTTTTGTAATAATCATTCTGACAAATCTGGCATGAATGAGGTTACTGTCAAAGTCATCTAGACCAAATTGATAATGACCTGAACTAGAGAACTAGTAATCACCATACAGAATGGATCCTAGATTGCTGGCCAAAGGTACATGAGAGTTAATTCAGGGAAATCGTTAGTTAGTATTATCCAGGTAAGGATATCTAGACAAATGTTATTAAGATCTCTGGTGAGACTTCTGAGTTATTAATAATTGCATTTGTCTTTTTTTGGGGGGATACATGATACAGGTTGAGTTTCCCTAATTAAATTACTACACATGAAACAAATTCTTTACAAAGATAGATATCCCCAGGAGATTATCGTGCTGGCTTTGTATCACCAAGGATGAGATAAAATTAAGATAAAGTTCTAGGGCCATGGAGATAGCTCAGTGGCACAGCACCTACCTGGCAAGGGCAAGGTCACAAGTTTGACTCCTAGTACAAAAAATGAAAGATAAGTTTCTAAAACATTTTTAGTCCTTCATTCCAGAAATAAGAATCAACTATGGGGAAAACACATATGTAATGCATTAAGTATTAATTTTTAATGCTTTTTGTCTCTAAGATATTTTTCAAAATGTATATTTAACAAATTATCATTTGATACTGTTATATTGCATATTAACCATGCTTTCCAAAAGCTATTATCAGGCTGGCAAGATAGCCCAGCAGTCTAAAGCACCTGCTTAGGCAAGCGTAGGCAGGCGCAGAGGACTGTAGTTCGATCCCCAGCACTGCATGCCAAACCAGCCTTGCCTTGAGGGTGGGCTGAGCTGGCCAAAAAAAAGTTTTAAAAAAAGTAGAAATAAAAAAAACGGGGAGGCAACCCTCTCGGGCCCACCTCTTGTCCCTCTCTTGGACAGGAGCTTTCTTTCCCCCAATAAATATATTCTACTCATTAAAAAAAAAAAAAAAAGAGTGCCAGCAGTGTAACTCAGCAGAGTAAACGCTTGCTTAGGTAAGGGGCCAGGGTTCGATCACTGGCACCACATGCTGCTCTGACCCTCCCCCAGGGTGTACTAAGTGGGCAATGGAGTTCCATCACGTGGCGCACGCCTGTAATCCCAGCAGTAGGGAGGCAGAAATCATGAGTCCAAGCTGTGTAGTGAGACCCTGCCCACACATACCACACACATACACACACACACACACACACACACACACACACACACAAAGCTATTATCCAACAGGAACTGAGATGACAGACTGTCCCTCTCAGCCAGTGCCACTATGCAGTGGCACTGTGAGATGAATCTGTTCCCCAACATATGTTTTTACTCTTTTATAGACTTCTTTTGAGTTAGTTTGTTTAAGTTTTAACAAATAGTATTGGCCTTTTGTCACTGACAAAAATAATAGCACCAAAGAAAGGAAAAGAAACCAGTTTTACAATGCAAAGTTTTGTGACACTTCAAAGAAAGTGGTTTAGCAGATATCAACAGGTAGTGATGGACTGTTGGATGTTCCTTGAAATAGGCCTGAAATAATTGTCTGAAAGCTTTATGAATTGTAGCTGGAGATAATTTTGGCCAAGACGTAACGTGATTTGGACAGCATTTGTTTGTGGACACACCATAACATTACCTACAAGTACAGTGCACCACCACCATACAGAAGTAATATTACTAGGTTCCTTTTCCAGGAATACATCCTCCACATGTACCTCAAGCCCGTACCCCTAGCACAATAAATTACGGTCTTTCAGAGCCAGGGAGATGGCTAAGTGGAATAAGCGCTTCCCTGGCAAGCACAAGGGCCTGAGTTCAATCCCCAGTTCTGCAAAAAATAAAATAAAATAAAATAAATATATTACGGTCTTCTGTCAAATTGATTTTCAACTCCAAGGGATACAAAATGGAATGTGTGTGTGTGTGTGTGTGTGTGTGTGTGTAGAGAGAGAGAGAGGGAGGGAGAGAGAATTTGTTTGCCATTTATATGATTTTAGATTTTTTTTGTCACCTGCCAACATAGATGCTTGAATGTAAATATGTAAGCATTTGTTAAGCAATCAAATCCATGATGAATTTAAATATATTAGTTTTTAACCCTAAAATTGATTGACATGTTAATGCCAAGACAAAATTGGCTGTATTTCATTTTTTCCCTTATTTTTGTTTGCTTTGGTTTTGGTTTTTGTGTTATCCTATACAGCAAAATAAGGGCATCATTTATTCATTGCTAAAGAATCAGTTATTGTGAAGTATTTTTGTATGATTCCTACCTCTTTCTGTGGCTCCCAAATGACATTTCTTTTTCATTCAGCTCAAATCTTTTTTTGTTTTCTCCAAGACTGTTTTACCTACTTTTTTAAAAAAGAAAGCTCATCTATTAAGTATATAATTATGTGAAGTTACGACTTTATAAATCAGAAAACTTGAGATTCTGGTGAGGTATAGACTTTTTGTAGAATATGCATTAATCTTAAAATTGGAATTATGAGTCCTCTGACAGTTCATGTGGCTTTATCAGCCTGTTTTCTCATCAAATCCATTTGTTTGCCACTTATATGATTTTAGATTTGTTGTCACCTGTCAATACAGGTGAGTGAATTTAAGTATGTAAAGAATATTGGTAAATTCCTCCTTTCTCACAGAAGACCAAGCAAGATAAAGTTTAAAATTCTCTGTGATAATAAAGTAATAATGCAGCATATCACTACAAGGCAGTAATAAAAGTGAAAAAGTAATAAAGTTTTAAACAAGTAATAAAGTTATTTCTAATACTAAATAAAACAATCACAGTGATGTAAATTATATATTTTTTTCTTGGTTAGGCACTGAAGAAGATGTAGTAAAGTCAAAGAAAGCTTTCAGAAGTCAAGCAATAGTGAACCAAAATGCAGAGACGGAACTCATGCTGGAAGGGGACGATGACGCAGTCAGTCTGCTTCAGGAGAAAGAAATTGACAATCTTGCAGGTAAATTTCTCAACATTTTTCTTTTGCTGTGATAAGCACACAAATGTTACTGAATTCAAAATTTATCTCCTGTTGAATGAAAGTGTACAGATAGTTACAGTGATCAGCCATATGAATATTAATAATTTATCTCATTTTCTAGTATTGAAGAGAGAACTTCAAATATGTATTTTACTGACATATGAATAGCATCAACTTTCTATGTAAAAAAGAACAATTTTATAGAGGGGAAATGATGTTTAAGTTGTTCACATATAAAAGCCTTCATCATGAGGAAGTAGGACAGGATGAAAGCCCTCTTGACATCCGCATGTCCTCATCTGCTAACAGCTGTGAAGAATGGCCTCTTCAGCGAGGTGATCATGGGACTGCCATTACCTCCCACTGTTGATCTTCAGCGTCCCTCCCACACTGCTAATTCCCATCACTAGAGGACATTCTTTCCCTGCCACCCTCAAATCACCTTGTCTCAGTGCCAATCTAAGGTCACTTGAGGATAGCATAAGCAGTAAACAGATAAGTTATGACTATCTAAAGGGGTTGGCTGATAATCTTTTTTATTTTCAATTTACCTTGTGAATCTGATGAAAGCAGGTTACTTGTGATGAGACATACATATGTTTGACGAAATTTTCACATACAATTTCAGAGCATTTGCCAGTCTAGAAACAACTTATCGAATAATTCCTTAGATCTCAAGTTAAAATCCCTGCTTTAGAGTCTATAAAAGTGACTAATAATTATCTGAGTTGTGTGATTTCAACCCATATAACATTGGAAGGAAGATGAAAATACAAAGTTGCACCTATGTTTATCCTTCAGTTCAAACAATGGTACTTCTATTTCCAGTAAAATAGTAGCAATTGTTGGACATGGCTATATAATAGCCTCCTGTAGGGGCTGGCCAGATAGCTCAGTTAAGGCAGATGTGGAGCCCAGGGTTCAATCCCCTTGTCATGCCACGCCCCCCCCACCTTGGCGTGTGCTGACACTGTGATTGAGACAGGGTGTGGTGGTGCACACCTGTAATCCCAGTGCTTGAGAGGCTGAAAACAGGATCACTACAAGTCCAGTCTGTGTAGTAAGACTCTGTAGACTCTGTACTAAATACATTTTTTTAAAAAAGCCTCCAGTGATTTTTTTTTCTACCAATTACAGATTTCTTTTTACAAAAGAGTTGTTTCTATTAGCACAAAAGTGGAGATGGCCTTTTATTCTCCCTCTTTTAGATTAAGAAAATAGTAAGGTTATTCAGATAACAATTCCTGGATATGTCAGTGTTATTAACATTTCTGTGTCAGGAAAACTTTTCCTATGGAAAACTAATAGTAAGTCTATGACCAGATATTTTCTTTTTTTTTTGACCAAATATTTTCTAAGTAAATATTCAAATTTTGTCTTCAGAAATGTAAGTAAATGAAGCCATTGATTTTTTTTTACCCACAGGTATGTGTTTTTTCTTTTCCTGGTCTCATCTTTTATAATAAAAATCATAGGAAATTCACAACTGTGATACCTGACCCTTTGAAAATAATGCATTGTCTTTCCTTATTTATATATACTAACACATATGTTTTAGACTAGTATAGTTTATTTTAGGCCCACTGGTCTTTTGTTCTACCGAAATTAATTAGTTGATTCAAACTTGCTTGTTCCTTAAAGTGTATCAGAGTAAAATCTGTGCAGCACTTACATAATTTCACATAATTCAGCAAATATTAGTAACTTGTTTATATCTCTCTTTCTGAATGATAGCTAGTTACTAATATTAATTTCTGTTTCTAAACAAAATGCTTGACACATTAAATTCAAGCACCTACAGTCAATAAAAGCACACCAGAAGCAGATCTATTTCAAAATTACACTAGACTATCATGATAATGTTACACAAAATTAATTTTCAAGGGGTCAAATTATGCCATATCTGAACAATTCACGATATCAAGACATCTCTATCATCTGTTTTTAACAGATTGTTTTTAATAGATCTGCATCTTTCCATATTTATCTCATCCTAACTTATACCGTTCTTGAGCAATCCTTATGCCTGAAAGATCTGATAGACAATCCTAAAATATTAATCCTATGAAGAGTTTTTTCAAAATGTTTCTTTGACTTTGAATATAGGAGAAAAGATGTAGAAGTATGTTTTATCAAGAGTCACAGAAATAGTCTGCATAATTTATAGGAATATACAAATTCATTTTCTAAATTTCAGTGAAATTTGTAGATTATCAATGAAATGTTATATAAAATTTATTTTTGGAAGTAATTACAAACCAGAATTCCTAGATTTAAGAAATCAGTTATTAATAAAATTTCAGGGCCAGGAGATCGCTCAGCAGTCTAAATGCCTGCCTGGAAAGCTCAAGAACCCAGGTTCAATCCCTGGTACTACATGCCATGTCAGCTGTGCCCCAGGCCTGCAGAACCTGGCCACTGAAACTGGACATGGTGTGATGCATACCTGTAATCCCACCAGTGGAGGCTGAAACAGGAGGATCACTATGAGTCTGAACTATGTAGTGAGACAGTGTACCAGATACATAAATTTAAAAAAAATATTTCAGACCACACAAATTCATTCCTTTTTGTTGTTCTAAGAAGTTATTGTCCAGATTGTGGTTTATCTCTGGCTCAGAAATTTAACTTTTCTAAATAACATCCTTATTCTTAACTTGTCCTCCTGAGTAAACCAGTATCACTATACTGCCCAAAGAAAACATCATTATTACATAAAATCTAGATCAAAATTAAAATCTAAGGGATCCTAAAATCTGTATGCAATAATTAATATAATTTTATATTTATTTGGTATTTTAGAAATATTACATAAAATACTGATTGCATATCCTGAAGATGAAAATTATAGACTTAGCTATTCATGAATTAATGATAAAGATTGATCATGATTAATAGAATTATTCCATCAAAAATATACAAATAGTTTTTATATTATACATGAAAACCACACCATTTTTGTAAAAGTGATATTAAATGTAAACCTGCTGATTAACACATTCCATTTTCCTTATCCTACAACATCCTGTTTTGATGAGATAGCACACAGATGAGACTAGGCATTAACTTTTTGATATGTAATAAAGTTAAATTCAATCAGAAAAAGTATGCTAATTAATTTAGAGAACTGAGAAATTATACAAATGTTGTTAATATTAATTTTGAGTTTTTCTGGTTTAAGGTATAAATTCATTTTTGTTTCTAAAAATAAGAAAAACAGGAAAGATACAAGTAACTGACATGTCTTTCTAGGAATCAGTGTTCAGAACCCATATGTACATAACCCATATGACCTTCACAACAACCCGTGATGTGGAAATTACTATACTGAGTTTTAGGAGTTAAGAAAAAGTGCAAGTTAGAGACTTATACTAAGATGCATAAGGTTAAAAACTGCATAAAAATAATATATATTTCCTTATAGTGCATGGGTTTAACTAAAATATATCAAATAGGACATTTAAATATATGTGTGGCTGAGTGTATAGGTGTGCATGTTGAAAGAGTCTTCTCAAGTAGTGCAAATACAAGACTATCTCTTTATTTAACTCTATTTTTATACTGGCCCATTATATTATACTTAGAAGTGTGTGTGTGTGTGTGTGTGTGTGTGTGTGTGTGTGTGATATGTATATCATACAGATGCATAATAGTTAATTTTAGCTTTATGTTTTTCATAGTCTGTTGCCCAAATCATTTAGATTTTTTTAAAAAAACTCTTATAGACAACTGAATGCTTTTATCAGAAGTTTATTTAAATATTGATCCTTTTTCATGTTTTCTCCATTCTTCTGGAAACTTCTAGTTTAATAAAGATAAAATGTTCCACAAAGTTCTATAGCTTTAAGTTTCATACCATTTTGTTTCACTTTTAGTTCCTTTTCTTCCCACACTGTTCATCTCAAGAGGCAAGTTAAATATGTGTGATTACTAATTATTCAATTTATTATATAACAAATGGCTAATACAATTATAATATAGAACTATGCCAATCAGTTATTTTGTTAATAACACATAAATTATTTTACTTTTGGTGATTCATCAAAGCAGATTTAGCACCTTTTATTCCATATGTGCCTAAAGATTTTAATTTACTAATTATATTTTACTTAAACTTTGAAATTGGCATACTCACCTGATTTTATTCTAAAATCTCCATTATTTATTTTTGGCTGAAAATTAGCAAGCTATTTCTTTAAATAGCTACTAAAATTTAAGATTCACTCAAATTTATGTGAATAGGGCTGAGAAGACTGTTCAGTGGAATAAATGCTTACCTGTCAAATTTATGTGAATAAACAAGTGCATGATTTAATTTAACTGATAGAATTGTGTTTCACTGTGAAATGTATTTCATTTATTTTAGAGTGTCATATATGTTGAGTCACAATAGAAGTATTTCATGTAGCAGAATTGGAATTTATATGAATTTCTTTATTGTCACTTCCAAAGTTATCAACTATACTTAAGAATTTTGAGCTAATGTTGATTATAATGATAGTCTTATGCATTGTTACCAATTCTATAAATTATAATTGTTTTTGTCATTTACATGTATAAACTGTTGTTGCCAATAATTCATGCATTCATTTAATACCCAGTAATTAAAAACATTTTCCACAGACCTAATATCCAAACTTCTTCCTCCCTAAAATGTCCTTTCTATCTCTCCATTCTATACCCTCCATCTTTTCCTATTAAAAGTAATCCCCATTTAATACCCAAAGAAATTCTCATTGGCCCATCATGTAATTTCATAACATTTTTAACATTTTGGTTTTGCTGGGGGGGGGGTTGCCCCAGAGGGAGACCAGAGATTGAACTGAGGACCTTGTGCTTGCCAGGCAGGTGCTTATGCTGCTAAGCTATCTCCCTGGCCCATTTTTAAGATTTTGGAAGCAGCTTTATTGATACATAATTTGCCTATCATACAATTGCCTCACATACATTGTATAAATCAGTGTTTTTTGTATATTCACAGTTACACAACGATAGCTACAATGAATTTTAGAACATTTTAACACCCAATAAGAAACTTTGTACCTTTTCACTGTTCCTTTGTCATTTGCCTATTCCCCAGGAGAACTGCCACCTCTTGTTTTCACCTTTTGGTTTGTATGAATAATACTCTGTGAACATTTATGTACACAATTTATATGAATATAAATTTTTGTTTATTTTAAATATATATGGAATATATATGGAAGAAGAAACTGTGTGACTCTAATAGTAACTCTATGTTTAACATTCTAAGAAAATAGTTTAGGAAATGGCTCAACCATTTTACATTCCCAGCAGTAATATGTGAGAGTTCTAGTTTCTCCACTTGCATCCCAATACTCATTATTTTTGTCTTTTTATAACAACAACACAGAACATTTTGCTCATATCTTTCTTCCAGCAATTTCCATATGGTCTCATATCCAGTAAGTTTTTCCATTTCTTTCTTCTTAAGGGCAGCAACTATATACTATATATTTGAGAACCATGGAAAAGTCTTGTAAAACAATTGCTTTAAAGTCTTCCATTCCCACTTACTTCCATGAAATGCATCTTTTTCGGTAAATGTCATTTAAGTTTTCCATTATACAATCAAAATATCACTACTACTCTTAATCAATGATTTTCCTTTATCACATAAAAAGTGCAGTATAGCCAATGGATTATAATGGTATTTTGAGTAGTTAGAAAGAATAACTGGAGGGGCCAGGGAGATGGCTCAGTGGATTAAGTACCTGCCTGGCAAGCACAAGGGGACTGAGTTCAATCCCCAGTTCTTCAAAAAAAGAAAAGAAAAAAGAAAGAAAGATTAACTGAAATAGGAAATCAGCAACATAGAGAATGAGTTAGAATGTAAGAGTTGGGGGCCAGGGAGATGGCTCAGTGGAATAAGCGCTTCCCTGGCAAGTGCAAGAGCCTGAGTTCAATCCCCGGTTCCAAAAAAAAAAGAAAAAAGTAGAATGTAAGAGTTGGGTTTTTAAGTGTGAATAATGTGAATTTTCAAAATAATAGGTTTGTAATCATTTATACATATACACATATGTACACAAACACATTTACTTCAGGAACTGAAAACCAGAGAAAATGAATTATGTCAATTAAGAATGAGAAAAATATAGACAAAAGAAGGAAATCTATTAGGAAGCTCTCCTAGGTGCTAGCAGCTGCCTTCTGACTCACCGTGTTGCCTGTCACAGTTAGTCCTGCCTGATGTTTAGGGGCAATAGGTTTTCACGACATTATTGTAAACTGATCAGATTGTTTCCACTTCTTGGTTGACATCTGTCTTAGTTACTTCCTTTGTTGCTGGGACAAAATACCCAGCACCCACAACTGAAGGAAGGAGAAGTTTATTTTGGCTCACATTCAATCCATACTGAACTGGCTCAGGACAGAAAACCAGAGCAGAGGGGCAAGGCAGAGTGGCAGCAGAGAGAGGGGAGGAGTGGGAGGAAGGTAAACCATGCTGGGCCATGCTACAATGACCTGCTGTCTTCCAGTGATGCCCAGCTCTGAACAGCAAACCAGCCTAGACACCCCCTGTATAATCACCTTCCAAAAATGGGGGACATCTAGATATAAACCCTAAAACATCTTACGAATTCAGAGTTAAATCAAGTGTTAAATGATGCAAATAGGGAGGACAGGGAATTTTTTCTTAAATTTTACCATCTCTGCTTACCTGATGTTGTGTTGTGTTGTGTTCTGTTCTGTTCTGTTCTGTTCTGTTCTGTTCTGTTCTGTTGAGACCAGTTCTTGCTGTGTATTTCAGGCTGGCCTGGACTTGTTGTGCAGTATAGAGTGACCTGAACTCATAGTGATCCTTCTGCCTCAGCCTCCCAAGTGCTGGGCTTACAGGCATGTGCTACCACATTCAGCTAGCCTTTCAATGTTTGAGTGAAATTTCCAGACACTTGGGACAAACTTACTTTTATGTAATTGACTGGCACATAGGTATCTGATGCACATATATGGAAAAGGAAGAGCTCAAAATTCTGGGAAAATATAATCAAAAGAAGGGAATAATTGTGAAAGCTAAGAAGTATTCAGGGAATTTTTTTAAAGAAAAAAGGAAACATATGGCAAAAGCATAGAAATTTTTGTCTCATCCATTTACTGGAATGAGGATAGTAGTATAGAAGAGAAACATGTTCATTGTTACCTACATGGACACAGCTACATTCTGTCTCAGATTAGTCTGCTTGGGCCTGATTATTCCATGTGATACAATTTCAATATGGTGAATGTATCATTCTCTAGTAAAACTAGTACAGTATTTTTTTAAAGATATTGCATATTTATTTTGTAATTTTAGTCACAGAGTCTAACTAGAATTAATTCAACCTGGTATTTGTATTTAGGAAAAAAAATATCTTTTCAACATTCTGGATTCCCCAAAATGCATTTTGGTCAGGATTTTCCCCTTCATTTTTAAACCCATGTGTATTTCAAGGGAAATCTAATCCATATGTCCCTGACTCACTCACACTTAACTCATCAAAATGTTGTTTAGTAAAAGCTATTTGATGTTTAAAAAGCCTTATGAGTCTTTATAAGTCTTTTTCTCCCTCTTTGAATTGGGAAGTTGCATTGCCAGTCATAAATAGCATACCCAAAGGGTTCATGTTCAGCTTCAAACACAGAGTTCGCAAAACTCCTAGCGACTACAGTAATTCATGACCATTACTTTAAAAAGCTAAAATACTTAAATTTTTAACTTAATTTTTAAATCAGTTAAAGAGTTGTTTAAAAATTAAAAGCTTCACCTGGAATATTTAGCTTTCTTTGCCCCACCTCTTTTTTTTTTTTTTTTTTTACTATTTTTGACAAAGTCTGCAAGGCTATTTTAGACTTGATGTTTCACTATAGCCATATTTCTTTGTTTCCAAAAATAGATGTCCCCATCAACCATGGATTTTTACAGTTTATAAAACACGTTTAAGATCTTCTCAATAGCAACAACATTCCTATTAAGTAAACTATGTAAATTGAAAATATAATAAAGAACACAATTCAGATATGTTTATTAGACATCAACCATGATTCAACTCATATAAAACATTCATCTTTTTTATTTTATGATTAAACCACTTTTTGTTTTTCTTCTTTTTTGGTGTTAGTGTTTTGTTTAGTATATTTCCCTTTTTTAAATGAAGTTTATTGGTGAAATTTAGATATGATAATGATCAATTCATCACAGGGGATTTGTCCACCTCTTATTATGGTCTAATTTTTGCAAATCACAATGTGGCCTTTCTTTCTAATATAGTGTTCTAATTGAAACATATCTTGTTTTTACTTTAGTCTCTGTATAAAAATATCTATAGGAGATAATTCCTTATGAATTTATAGTCATGCTGCCAGTCCTAGCAAGGACAGTAAGTAGCTATCCTGTCAATAGGGCATAGCTTTCTACTTGCAAGGGACCTAGCCTTCATATGTCTTTTTTAAGAAAGTAGATAAATGAGGATATTAATCATTCTTACCAAATATAATATAGGTCATCTTGTTTATTACTCAGAGGAAAAAGGTGAAAGAACAAAACAACTTTCCTACTAGCAAATTGTAGATATTAGCAAAAAGGAGAGGAGGAAGAGATGTGGCTTACACTGTCTTATCACTGTCACATCCAAAAGTTCCCTTTCTTTCTCCCTCAGAAAGACATGGGCATTGATGTTAAGATAAGGTGAAAAATTGTTTTACCACTACATTTAGAGCAATGCTGTACAAAAGGACCAATAAATCTTTCTGCATACTAAAAGCAGATTTTAAATATTTTATTTTCTTGCCTCTGTGCTGCAGAGCAGAATAGCAGCCTGTATTAATTAAAACAGTTACTCCTGAGGGCAATCACATTACATTCTTACTCTAGTATCAGTTCAAATCAGTGCTACCATAAGCACAAGTCTAGACCTTTTTATCAGCAAAAAAGAAGATAGTTAAACTGAATCACTGTTAAGAAATATTTGTTCTTGTTGTTACTGTTGTTGTTTTTAAATTTATCTATTTGGTACAGGGTCTCACTGTGCAGCTTGGACTCATAGTAATCCTCCTGTTTTCAGCCTCCCCAGCGCTGGGATTACAGGTGTGTGCCACCACACCTGGTCTTGTACCCAGCTCAGCATGCCCATGGGTGGGCTAGCATGGCATGTGGTGCTGGGGATCAAACCCCAGTCCCTGCAGTTG
>NW_004524614.1:13923535-13931725 GCF_000260255.1 Octodon degus
GCTTATTCCAATGAGCTATCTCCCCGGCCCCTAAGGAATATTTTAAATAATTATTTTAGATATCTTTTTTTCACACAAAATATTATGCAGTCTTATTAACCATAAAATTACTTATTTCAGTGTTTTGTGTTCATTTTTATTCAAAGTTCAATTAATTTTTCTTTCATTTTCAGTCACTAACTTATGAAGTACCTACTTATGAACTGGATGTATTCTTCCAGTTCCATTTCTATATGAAATAGAAATATCAAAAACAAAGAATCAAAGATTGCTTAACAGTAAATACATCTTGCATCTAACATTAGGATGTGAGAATGTTTGCAGTTATTACCAAAGTTTTGGGTAGGTAGGTACTGGGTGTGGAGATGGAACCAGATAAGTGGTAAAGAGGTAAACGTGAGTGAAGAGCAGAACTGGGAGACATAATTAACATTTGTTAAAAGAAAACAACACTAGAGGCTAGTAAGTATCCATCTGTATGCCTTAGGGATTAGACTTCACTTTATTCAGCAGGAAGTTAGATTTCAACAGAAGGACTTCATCCATGATTACATACTATATACAAAGAGATGAGCCAAGATACAAAGCTGGTTTTCTGTTTCTTAAAGCCCCCTTCATTCCACTTCATCAGAGCATATGTGTTCATTTCAGATTGCAAACCATTCGTGGGTTAACAACTCAATTAAATGGGTTAATTATGTGTACGTGAATATAAAAAAGAATATATTAGAATATAAAATGTCAAATTTTATATATAGTAAGGACAAGAGCTGGAAAGATCTCTTGGTCCCCTGTTCTCTAGCATCAGACCCATCTTGCCTCCATTTGGGTGTGCTTATCCAAGAAAAACAAATATAAGTATTTAATGCCTACTGTACACAAGACATTCAAGTGGGCACTTGAAGTAAAAAACATAGATGATAAATGTTCCTAGTCGGTTCACTGTGTCTATTGGATATCCAGAATTTTCAAAAGCATATAATTGTTTGAATTTTGAGAACCCAGTTGGATTTAAAGTGCATAATAAAAACCGCTGACATCACCCAAGTAAAATATGAATACATAGAGCAAAAATCAGTAAGGCAGCTTGAGATCCCTATGGAACAGCAAAGTTTAAAGCATAGCCAGTGAGGAGACACTCTCAGGTTTACTGAGAAAACAAAATCAAGCAATAAGAGAACAAGAAACTTGTTTTCTCTAGAGGGCCAAAACTCTGGTTTAGCATTTTTCAAACTGATGTTCCTTGCAACACAGGTATTCTCAAAGGTACTAATGAGAAAAAATTCTACAATTAAATTTAGTTAAAATTCTGAATTTGAGCCAAGCATAGTAAAGCATAATTGTAATCCTAGCACCTAGGAGGCTGAGACAGGAGGACCTCCATGAGTTTAAGGCCAGACTGAAACATGAAGCAAGACCTAGTCTCAAAAACAAACACACAAAAATTGTGGATTTAGATTTAAATGTTACACAGGGTTTTCTTTTTTTTTTTTTTTAATTTAGGAATTTTAGCTTATTGATAACCATGCATGTCCTAAAGACTGTTACCTCAGAAAAGGATGGGAGTAAAGCTAAAGAAGCAAGAACATGTGAGAACTAAAAAACAAAAACTGATATGCAGACACTTAGCAAAGAAGAAAAGGAGAAGGACACAGATAAGTAATAGAGGGAGCAAGGAGAATAGGACCAAGAGGACAAGTAGAGACCAAGAGGACAGGTTGCTTGCATAGCAAAGAATGATGGACTCTCTGAAAGTGGAGAAAAAGAAATCTGGATAAATGCAGATGCTGAAATAGCTTTAGATAGAGGAAAACATCATCAGCAAGAATGATAAAATTTGATATTTTTCCAAAATATAAAAACAGTAATGTCTCAGTACATGAATATTTCTAGTCTACAACAATTCAGTTCTCAAAAGTGTGAGGGAAAATTTTGCCTGCATTTTCAAACGACGCATTAGGTGACCAACACAACTATCTTCACTAGAACTGTGGAATTAGGGGCTGGGGAGATTACTCTGTAGAATAAGTGCTTCCCTGGCAAATGCAAGGACCTGAGTTCAATCCCTGGTTCCGAAAAAAAAAAAAAATAGAATTGTGGAATGAATTAAGTTCATGAACCGAAGTACCATGTATTTCACTTGTTACCCATGGGATGGGCAAAAGTACAAAGATGAAGTTTTACATGGAATACCCACCTTTTAACCTTCTTCTGGGACATGTGACCCCCAAAATGATAACAGCTGCCCCACATGCAATTTCTGAGCTCTAAACTTTGATTGCTTAACCTAAACAGTTTTGATACTCAAGGCTACAAAACGTAGTGTCATCTCTCACTCCTCCTCTCACTCCCTTGAGCTCTGGGTAAACCTGTTTCTTGCTCACTTGTGTCAAGGCTACAACTGTGTGTCTGTTCAGACCATTCTCCCTATTTACACTGCTTTCCCCTGCCCTTCCCCTGTGTCTCAGCCTCCCATCACAGTTCATTTCAGGTGCCACTCTCAGCATTCCACCCCAACTTCACCTTAGACCCTCCCTAGTAAACACAGAAACTTCTTTATGATTGTTAAAAGACTTTTTTTAACCCCTTCTTGGTGGAAGACAGTATACATAATGGGTAAATACATCAACTTTGGGATTAGACTTGAATTTATCTCTATTATTTACTAGTCATATGACCATCCCGAAATTGAATTCAGATTCATTTTCTTATCTGTAAAATGAAGATAATAATCATAGCATGGTTAAGAGAAATGAAATTAATTAATGGAAAGTTCTACACACAGTGCTTATACCCTTTCTCCCTGTCATGATTATTCTTTTATATTTTCTGTTTTTACCTTGAGGTCTTTGTGTGTAAATCTGTGTTACTTATTTGTTTGTTTATTTGCAATCTTAAGGATTGAACCCAGGATTTTTCTTTTAAGACTGAGTCCTACTTAGCTACCCATGCCTGCTGCAAGCCTGTGGTGGTCCTGCTTAATCCTTTACAGTACTTGGGATTTAAAGACATGCCCCACCATGCTCCACTAAAAATCATGCCTTACAAGTCACATTATTCCTTTCTAGTGCTCACAGTACACCATACATTCAGTAATTTCATTTGAGAACATGAATAAATGATTGCTAGCTTAAGTCTGTGCACCTAATTGACAAAGTAGGAACAATGTATACTCTGGGAAAAATAGAGCAGTTATACAGTTATGCCACTTAAAAATAATAGTATGCATATGATTTATACAGAATAACTAGTTACATTTTAGCCTTTCTTGACTGTAGTAATTTCTTAATTCACTAAAATTCAGTGTGTTTCATATTTTTAAAGAGCAATTTAGAATGGGCTGGTTTCTAAAAAATATAATGTTATTTTAAGTGGCTTTTACTGCGACATAAATGCAACAATGTTATGTAACATTATGTGTATTCAATTGCATAAACACAGACTGCTGTGTGATGTGTACTGTTAAGTGAACAAGACAATGCCTCTTTCTTCAAATAACTTAACCAAAATTGGAGAGACAGACTTTGAAACACTTTATATTCAATATAAGCACTGCAATAAAGGTATGTAAGAAACTTTGGGAATAAAAAGGCAAACACTTATTCCAACTGAGGGCACAAAGATTGAATCCTACCACTCCTCTAGATTTAAATCATATCCTCTGCTTTATTCACTCATCTAGTGTAGTAGGAATTTACTCTTCCTGCTCATTAAATGATATCCTTGTGCCATAAATGAGTCATACCCTTCCAGAAGGTGAAAAATGTATTCCATATGTTGAACTAAATATAATATAACCAGAAACACAAATCTCAGCCAGCTCACCTATTAAATCAAAAGGCAGGGCAAATTATCACACTAAACAGTGAAGCTATCACTTTTTTTAGTATTTTTAGGATAGGCAATAACTTGGTGCTCTTTTACTTAAACTGCATGCGCTTCCATAAAATCACTTGTTGCCTTCGCAGAAAATGTACTAGTTTTTATTGTCTTTTAAACTTGAACTACCTTTTATACAGGTAAATTGAACAACAGAAATGGTAAGTTAAAGCTTATCAGATTGTCTTTAGTTATTTTGAATTATTTATTGTAAACACATTAAATAAGATGGGGTTTTAGATAACATTAGTGTAAATATAGGATGTTCCATCATAGTGAGCACACATCATGCTAAAGTACAGCACTCAGTTGTTCGTATGAAAGCTCTCCATTCTTTCCATGTCTGTTTCAGGCTATGGTCGGTTGAGTTTGCCCAGAAATAAGTTTACTCAAATTTTAAAAGATTATTGCATGATCTTAAGTAGCACCTCTCTCATTTCATACAGTAATAATTTCAAGAAGCCAGCAAACTATGCAAATAACTGGTTACTTTTCATCTCAATCTTCAGGATATATTGTACTTAAGTTACCAGAAGGTATTAAAACTGGACACAGTGAGCTTTTATATGAAATTTGGGCTTATAGTGAGTTTGTAATGGATAGTTTAGGAAGCATTCATTGTGTCAATAGGTTGACAATAGTGTTAATATTTAAATTCATAGACCTTAAAATTTGTATTCTAGAGTTGTTCAAGTTATCTTTTTATAATTCAAAAAAATACTTTGTAACTGTTTCCAGGCAAGAATTTTTTTTTTTTTTAATTTCAGGGAATCCTTATTCTTGTAATTTATTTGGATAACTATCATTGTTCTCTGTACATAAAAAAGTCACACTCTAGGGATTCTTCTTACTATCATTTTTCTCTCTGAGGCATTTAAAATGCCTGAAATCCAGGGAACTCTTCTGGACAATAGAAATCTAAGATTCTGTGCAGTGTTTTTCCAATACTTTCCCTCTCCTACAGGGACATGCACAAACACCTACACTTTATTAATGCCTACAGTTTTCCTAGTATTACAAAACAATGTTTCAGTATCCTTGTACCCTTCAGTAATATATTCTAAGTTGTTTTGAGATTATAGCATTTTATTCTTTTAATCCTCTGAGTAAAGCATTATGTTTAAATCGATAGTGCTGTACTTAAATATATTATTCCAAAGTGGGGACACATATGTTATATTATGTTTAGTCACTCATTGTATGACTTATTTCCCTACAAATTTTATAACATTATAGAAATAATTGTAACAGTTTATTCCATGGTTATATTTTTGTTGTTAACAATTTCAGGACTAATATTCTTGTTACTTGAACATAAAGATTAAAGATTCATAACAGTCTCAGTTCTTTTAAATAAGGTCAGTATTTCAAGTTTAACAATTTTACCAAAAGTAGTCCATGTTTGCTATTAAAAAGTAAAGCTATTTTACACTATGCAACCATCATTCAAATGGCTCTAGACATATTATAACTTTATGTACCCTAAATGTGGATTTTTTTAATGAATATAATCAGGTAATCCTAACAGTGCTAATGTAAAGTAAGCTTCAACTCTTTTCTCCATATTTATTCTTTGCTGTGCTTCAGTGTGAAAGCTTATCACTTTTTGAAAATTTAATTGTCATAATTACCTTTTAAAATCTAGGATGCTATTGGCCTGCCTTTAAAAATTGTTTTTACATCTGAGAAAAAAGAAAGGAAAAGAAAAAACCTCTGACCTTTGGTTACTGGCCTGGTCTGTACACAGGCCCTGGTGCCGGGAGGTAGCCGGAAGCCCAAAGCTTAGCCGTGGTATTCTTGTTGAGCATAAACAACTTGAAAAAACACCAACTTCACACAGAGTCATACAATGATATGAAATAAAAAACAATTGAATTTTATTTAAGCATAGACACAAGCAGGATCACCCTGCTTACCACAAACACACCAAACATCTCCCTCTCCTGGCTAATATAAGTAACTGCTGCTTTCCAAAGAGAACTTTACCTTTCCTGCCTCCCTTCCTCTTGAGTAAGGTTTTTTAAGATATCCAGTTATGGAATTACTCCTGCTGGCCCCATGGAGAGCAGAGCTCTGCCTCCTTGAAGCCTTCCCCAAATCACTTAACCAAAATCCAGATGCTATCAGTACAATGCGTCCTTTAACACTATGGTTCCCAGGGGTGGATTCCTCCCTAATTGCAAGAGCAATAAGCCTAAGCCCAGCTGTGTTCCTGGTGGTCTTGCAAGACAGCATTGATACATCTAGAGCCCAATATTATTTAAAGGCAAACATCTTGATAGTATTAAATAAAAACATGAGTGTTTTCTAAACTGTAAAATTTATTAAAATGTTAATGTATTAAGTCTGCAGCTTTATAGTTTTGATTTTGAGCAGCATATTGAACCCCACAAATATTTAACATTCTGCTTTTAAAATATTGGTAATAAGTAGTCCCCTTTTCGAATATGAGACATGTGTTCTTTCTACACTGATTATACAATGAGATTAGCCACCTCGACTTTTTAAAGATTTCATGGCTCTAAAGACAAATTGATTCTTCTCAAGGTTCTTTTCATTATGCTGGAGTAGTGTTTGCACTATTTTAAATTAACATGGCGAGTACTACCTCTAACCTTTAAACATAATAATGAATTGATTTTTTTAAAATATTATACTCTCAATTATAAAAACTAACATTTTGATCACTTGAAATGGTTCAATTTAAACTACGCGCATCACTGTGATGGGAAGCGTTTCCCACCCACTTAACAGTCACTTAATATCTATTTCTTTGTGTGCTGAATACATTATTATAGTGTATCCTTTTATCAGAGTACTGACTGGAGTCAATATATTTACAGTCAATTCCTGGCTCATATCCTGAGCACAGTTTAGGAGGTTGAATTTGTAGTTACTTAAATTATCCTACAGAACAGAACCAGCTAGATCACCATCTCAATGACATTCAGAGATGCTGCTCTTTTAAAACTGGATTTGGAAAGTGGTCCAAGGTTTTCAAATAACAAGGTACCATATGGAAGATCCTCTGGATTGTGATTTGCCTTATGTAATCATTTTAATATTGGATCCCTAAAATCCAGGGGCTCCCCCAAAGGGGATTAGAACATAATCCCCTCTCTCTATTGCAGAAGTGGATTAACTCCATATTCTCTGTGGCTGGTTTGCTCCCTGAAGGCTACAACAAAAAGACTCAGTGTTCCTTGAACATGCTATGGAATTGGAAGCTGTAATTGGACATTTCCAAAGGATGGGGGGAAATGACACACTATTAAGGCTGGATGTTTCATGATGTGTCTTTCTTAAAGAAAGACCATTTTGAAGTCCTTTTATACACTCCCAGAAAATCTCAACTCAATAGAACAAAATTGGAGTAGAATCAAAAGGAAGTACAGTCCCCTTTCGGAAACAAGAAATAGAGAAAATGTGTTCCCTCTTAAAAGTTCATGGGCTGTGTACTTGTAATTCTTAATATACTTCAGTAAACCAATAAGTATGGTTTCTATAATTCGTTTCATGATTTTTACAAAAATTTCCCAGTTCAGTTGTTTGGATATGTTAAATTACTTTTAAAAGGAAAAAAAAAGTGGTTCACCAGTTTAATGCTTTTGGCCGTTTTTTCGTCTCCAAATGACAGAAACCTCTATTAAACCATAAATCACTAGTCTCTTTATTTAGTATGAAGACTTTTATGAAGTTTCAGCAAGGGCCGAGGATGCATAAGATGATACTTTTGTTTCTAATGTAAATTACATCACCTTCTTTCTCACCTTGCCCCAGTCAAGAGGAACATTGCTTGAATTTCCGCAAAGGGGAAAAATAGAGTAGGGGCCTGGAGAGGAGCGCCGCAGTCAAGGAAGGGTTAAGGGAGCGGTTCGGAGCACCCGCCCGAGTGCTGGGGATTCGGCGAGGGCGCGAGAGGCTGGAGGCGCCGCCGAGCGCGCACACAGAAACTCCAATAAACACAAAGAAGGGCCTGGGGAATAGAAACCCAAATCCACTTGTAATCGTACAAGAGATTCGGGCATAATTACTTGAGCAACCTAGATTAAGATTGATGAGCCTTTAAAGTGGCGCTTCAGATCGACCGCCTCGCCCTTTGGAAAGAAAAACCTTGTAGAGCCCAAGTGGACCCCGACTCGGCTGGGCTGCGCGGTGTGAACCGCCCGCCCGGGACTGAGACCACCGGGGTCCCTAGGGCTCCTCAGAGATGGAGGGAGTGCAATGAAGGAAAGGGCCTTCCGTTAGTCCGCTCGAGGCGCTGCCGATCGAGGGCTGGACACTGACACTGACACAGTTTGTGCTTAGCCG
>NW_004524614.1:13931825-13974000 GCF_000260255.1 Octodon degus
CAAGCCCGAAGCCGGCCGAGCCCTGCCTGTAACTCTGGCGACAGGAATGGCCAGGCTTTGTGCAGGGCAGCGGCGGCCCGACGCGTTCTGCTCCCCGAGAACGCGAGCCTCGCCGCAGCCACGTCGCCCGCGCCCCGCAGAAGCTGTGGCTGCGAGGCGGGTTTCGGCTCGGTGGGCCAGGGCCTGCGTGACCGCGGGGAGCTGGCTTCTTACTGCCTTTATCCTACTGTTATTGTGACCTTTTGCCCACACGCTTTTGAGGAGAGCAATTCCTGCCGGAATTCTGATGCGCCCTTGGATAAAAAATAAGGGGGGGGCGTTATTTCTGATTTCCTGTTGTGTGTTAAGACCAGGATAACCAAGGATAACTCTTCTTTGGGGTGTTTAAAGAGCGTATTTAAGTAATGACGCTTTGAACCAATATTCAAAGACATGGAATTCAAATTGAGGGAATTTGAAGTAAGCACCCCAGTAGGCACACTTTCTAAACACCTTTCCTAAAGCTCCGTTTCCCCGAGTTTCAAATTAGGAAACACTATATGGAGACCTTTTTCTGAGAACCATTCCTGTTTAAGTATCCTACATTTACATCACTTTTGACCGATTCTGTTAGTAAATGACTGCTGAGATTTTCGTTCATTTCTTCAGAACTTTAATGTCCGTGTATACATCAATATGGGTCGCGTCTGAGAACATTGATATTAAAATAATGTTCTTGCAATATTCTAAGGGTGAACTTTATATATTTAGGTCCTTTTTTAGTCACCTTTTCTCGGGTCTCCTTGGGTAGTGCCTCTGTAGGGTGGGCTGGCTTTAGGAGGTGGTTGGTTTTTGGAGACTGTGTGACTGCTAAGGTCTCTTGGAAAGCCAGTGATGCTCAATGGCGAATCCAACCTTACGGAATTCGTTCTGTACTTTTAAGATAGTAAGAGCAGCGCTTCGCCAACCATGGTAGGATTTCTAAGCAGAGACAAAAAGAAAAAAAGATAAAAAAGAAAAAGAAAAGAAAAGAAAACTCATAAGCTCCCGTACCGTGTTCCCTTAGTGTTGTATAGAGCTGTTTATCTCTAATCTTGTTAATAAAGTACTGTATAAAACCTAGGTAGTCCTTGCCTAAATGAAAGACCTTCCGGAATAACATACACACTTTTTTTTTTTTTTTTTTTTGGCACATCCTTAAAAATGAAATCTTGTGGTACCTTCTGGGAGGGAGCGGGATTACACGAGGGAAGTGGGTGTTCAGCCTGACTCAGTGCCTTTGACTTGCAGGCCCAGTGGTACTCAGCACCCCAGCCCAACTCGTGGCTCCTGTGGTGGTGGCCAAGGGGACTCTCTCCATCACCACGACAGAAATCTACTTCGAGGTAGATGAGGACGATTCTGCCTTCAAGAAGATCGACACAAAAGTGAGTTAAAGTAATTCCTTGGTGTATGGTATTGGTGGCTTTGTGGCAGGAAGTGGTTTTCAATTTGCTTAGTTTTAAATGACAGTGAGGGAGGAGTAATTATTTCTTATCGAAAATAAAATGAATAAAATAGTATATGCTCTCTTTTATGGACCTGAAGAGTATATTAATGAGTTTATGTTCTGTATTGCCAGAGCATTTTCAAAGCTTTTCTTTGCCTTTGTGTGAATTTGGTCAGATTTGGTAGTTGATCCAATTATCCCAAGTCCCTGTCCTGCGGCATCTCAGTTTCTCAGGAAGACTAGGAAAGATTTTGAGATATTTTTTATTAAGATTGTTTTTAATTTTGAAAAGTATGGCTTGCCATGTGCATTATTTATTGAAAGGTTATAAGGAATCTGGGGTAAGAATATTTAGATACAATTTCACCTCCCAATTACTATCACATACATTGTTCATCTAAGAAACTGATTTTCCAGTGCTTTGATTTTAAATGTACATATTAACTATCAGATATTTAAAGGTTGATTGCTTCTGTAAATTGTAGTGCCATAAAATACATATTTGGACCATATGGAATGAACAAATATTTAATATATCATATAGACTTTTTGTTATCTTATAGCTTTTAATCATCTGACTATTAGAGCATCTCTACACCTCAAAATTGTCTTCTGAGTTCCATGTTAATGTTCTAACTTTAATGTTATTATACAATTTGTAAACTTTTCTCCTGAGATAAAAATTCAAGATCATTGTCATACTAGATATTTCTAGTATCATTTTGCAAAGATCTTTCTTTAACATGTTTTCAGAGGCAGACATTCAAAAACAGTCAAATATGTCCACAGACCCAAAATTTTATTGTATATATTTAATTTGTATGGACAAATAAAGTATTATAGAAAAGTAATCAAGAGTCCAAAGTTACTGCCACCTGAACTAACTCACTGACCAGTCCTTTCAGCACTTGTTGACTATTAAAATACTCCAAAACACTTCTTTCACTTTTAGCTCCAAAAGCAGGGATTTTTTTCTTAAATGGGCTTGAGGTGCTTAATTTTAAATAATCAAAAGTCTGCCTATATGTTTTATCATGAGTTTACCCTATGAAATAAGAAATTTTGGTTTTATCATTTATTCTACTGATAGAATCCTTACTGTATAAGATAACATTTGTCATAAAATATATTGGTCAGAAATAATAAGCTCAATTTTAACATATACAGTTAAAAATTTTAGTATGACTTTAATTAGTCAGATTTCTAACTCAGTTGTTTATACCATAATGATACATTTTTTCCAGTTATCAAAAATGCTGCAGTCGGGGCTGGGGAGATGGCTCAGTGGAATAAGTGCTTCCCTGGCAAGCGCAAGGATCTGAGTTCAATCCCCGGTTCCACAAAAAATAAATAAATAAATAAATAAATAAATAAATAAAAATGCTGCAGAAATACCAGAAGAGCAAACTTTCACAGGTAAATTTAAGCTGTGTTGGTTGCAGAAAGGAAGTCTTACAAGTAAGACTAAGTAAGTAAGATGGCTCACTTCTATAGCTCTTTTTATACAGCTATATAGCTGTATAAAAAGAGCATTTAGATATTTTAAGGTTTGTTTCATTAGCATATTCTTCATAATGTTTAACACATTTAAGTGCAGTATATCTTCAAACTGAAGAATCCCATCTTTTGATAGAAAAACAATTTAAAGTCAGACACGACTTGTAGTTTACTTCATTTATTTGCTTCTAATTAAATAAAAACCAGCAACAGAAATTAAAATCTAAATCACAAAAGTAATTATCCAGTGTATTTCAAGTGCATTTTTCAAATATATAATTCAGATATTCAAGCGTAATTATATAAGCTGAATTCAAATTTCTTTGAATATATTTAAATAACATTTCAAGTATATTTATGGAATGTTAGAAATAGAACAAGCAATATATTTGAAACAAAATGTAAACTTTTTAAAGTTCAGACACTTTCAAAGACAGAGAAAAGTACCAGAGGAAATCTACCTTGCAGTGGTATCTTTGTTAGTGGAAAATGTCTGGAAGTCTCCAAAATGGCAATTTAAGTTCTGTTCACCAAATCACAAAACACCAACATCCACACTTTCAAAGACAATGTGAGATCACAATATTTGTTACACATCAAAATATACATTACACTTCCCTTCAGATGACATATCCAAATGTTGTTTACTCACAGACAGATGCACCTAAATCACAAGGATTGCTATAATCCTCTGATAGGCAGAATGTTCCCAAGGTCTTGCATTACCATTATGTCAGGCTGTGTTCCCAGTGTTGTTGTGTACTTTTCACTAATACCTTGCAGGTTTGGGTTTTTCTCCATCACGTTCCATTTTTCTTTTTCTCCCCTTGGAGGGGTGGGTGAGATGATGCCTAAACATTATATTACTCCTTTTTAAGGAGGAGATCATTTGCACTGTCTAGTGGGATATTAGAAATCGAACAGTAAGTTTTCATTTATGTAGGACTTTGAGAAGAGAAATTATTCCGGCTCTTAACTAGATCATCCTTTAAAGTTTTTCCAAACTTTTAGGGTTGGTCAGGATCTCTCTTGCCAGTCGCCACGTTTGTTTTGCAGCATTTTCCAGAGCTGAGTGAGGTTTGCCTTGAAACAGATCTAAGTTTGGTAGGAAATAGTGGGGACACCGCCGGCACTGCAGGCAGGAGATGAGTTGCAGCAAAATCCCGTTCAGCCGATCACCCAGGCAAGATTCGTCCCAGTCCGACTCCCGGGGATGCTTTTCACACTCGTAGGAAACCAAAGTCTTCATGTGGTAATTGTTCAGGGGCTGCCCCGGCAGCTCCAGGTGACGATCCCGCAAGGTTTTGAGAATGGAGAGGCATTTCTTTCTGCAGCCCCCCATCTGCAGTCTATTCTCTGCTTCTGCGAACTGCAGCACCCAGGCGTCACTCTCAGCAGAGCTCTGCTTGCCGGCCAGGGAGTGGCACTCCTTGGACAAGAGATTGAAACCTTCCGCTTTGACCTCTGCCACTCGGTTGGGTCCTGGCCAGGGGATGTGGGGAAGTGGCCAGTGGGCAGCACTCCTTGGCCAGATCCCGGTGCATTTAAAAGCCGGGGTGATCTGCACCACGTACCTATCTCGGATTCTCAGTTTCACTTCGCTGGTGTCAGCGACCATCTTTACCACATCCCTGTAGCTACATTTATCCACTGCTTGAGCCACTAGCGTCTGAAACCTGGACCGGATTTTGCGCGCCGAGAGGTAGCCAGAGGCAGTAATGAATTCCACCCAGAGAGACATGCTTCTCTTGCGCCCGTCGCTCAACTTCAGCACCGCGCAGCCCGGCAGCGAGCCGTCGTCCACGAAGTTGAACACCCCCATTTGGTTAAGATAAAGCACCACTTCAAACTCGGTGGGAGAGATGACTTCGAGACCCTCGTAGCGATTGTCCATCTCGTTGAGAGAGCTGATGAACCGGGGTTCCTGCACTTCCACTTCCTTCAGCACATCGGAAACTACTTTGCAGACTTCCCGGATAGTTTTGGCAATGGCAGCTTTCCTGGCTTGGCATTTTTCATTGTAGTACTTATTCAGATGGTAAACCAGCTTGGCCTGAGCCGCGATCATGTTGGGGCAGAGATCCGGATTGTACACCGGAGTCTCGCAGTAAGCTGTGGGATCCAATGCGGCTGCTAGAGCTGGAGCCAACTTCGGTGGAGAATCGGGCCGCAGCGCTCAGAAATGTATCAAAAGTGTCTTTCCGAACTGCTGCAGCGGTGACTTCCCCGCTGCCGCCGCTTTCTCCTTCCTTTTATCTTTGAGCCCAGCCGGTCATAAAGTGAAAGATTGTCCTCCCCCCTCTCTTGCTTCCTCTTTTAAAGAATCCTTGTGTGAAAGAAATGCATGGAGAAATCACCTTCTCAGTAATAAAAACAAAAGTTGCGCTGAGACTCTGCAAGGCTCTTCCAGTAGTCAAAATAATCACCCCTTTCCGTATTTATTTACGCTTTCCTGCGATCATTGTGTGTGCAGGACTGTTAATCAGATGGAAGAAAAGTGTGAGTGTGCGTCGGGGTGAGTGTGCGTGTGTATATGTCAGAAGAAGCTGGTGTTGGTTTGTCTAAGAGCCCAGAATCACTCGCGTGGAAATTATAAAGGCAGGGCCAGGCAGGCAGGCGGCCAATCGCCACTGGGCTCGTCACGACAGCCTCCTTCAGCTCCAGCCCGGCTAATTAATCCCCCCTTATGGATATAGGCACACAAATGAAAGGTAGAGGGCTGCTGCCGGCAGACGCTGCTCAGGCCACCTAGGCAGTTTGGAAATGAAGAGGAGTCTCTCAGCTTTGGTATTACTTGAAGCATATTGACATTTTGAAAAGACTTGGCAAAGTGGCCCTCTTGCTGAAAACACTTCCTTGTCTTTTTTACCACCGAAATGCAAATACAGGTGTATTGGTGGTCATCAGTCAATTAGTGAACTAGATGGAGCTTTCTAAAACAAAGTCACCAACTTGCATTTAAAGTAAGATAATTAATGTCCCTTAATCCTTTGGGTCTTTTTAAAATTTGGGTTAAAAGTTCACCTTTTTATGCACAAACTACCTGTCCATGGTAGATATAATAATACTTGAATAATTTTCTCAAGTTCCTGTATGTTAGAATGATTTTAAAACCTTAAGCAAGTCATGTGTTCTCCTTACTTGCATTTGAGAGGAAACTGGAAATTATTGCTGAATGTGGTCGATGTTATCTACCCAATTTAAGCTGAATGTTTTAAGATTGGTACGCCTCCTGTGTGCAGTCTCTGCACATTGGCAGCCTTGCTCCCATTAAAAAGCAGGGCGCCAAGCTGGATATTTTCTGGTGGAAATATTTATAAAATAAGTTATTTCTGGGATCAAAAGATTATTTTACTATGACTGTGTAGTGAACTGTATTTTAAGATTTGAAATTCAAGAGAAATGGTAGACACCAGACCCACTAACAGATGATACAGAAAAATTTGAGTTTTCTGACTTGTTTACAAATGTATGTTAGGAATATTTCACCTACCTTGAATGTACTTAGAGTGACCTGACAGTACACTTCTAAATATATATATATATATATATATATATATATATATATATATATATTACATGATATAAGGGAAATTGTTAATAATTTCCAAGAAAAGTAATTTGCAGTTATCAGGACATTTTGGATTACAGGAAGTTTGAAATAAATTATATCTAAATTCTAGAATCTTAACACAAGGGAATGGTTTATGTAGAACTTTTTTTTTTTGTTTTTTTTTTTTTTTTTGCTGCGGCACCAGGTCTATCCTCAATGTATAGAAACTAAAGAAATACTAGTGTCTTTAAAAGCTACACAGATTCAAAATTCACTACCTTTAACTCCAGGTACCAGTTTTGTAGGCACTTCCTTCAGAGACACTCTGAACAAGATGTTGAGAGCTCCTGCTTTTAACCCTAGCTTTTGTTTTACTTGGGAGGAACACAGGTAGAGCATCACGAAGCCACCTACAATTTACTTTGTCCTTATCCCCAAGTGATAGATTCTGATTTAGATTAAAATAGTACATTACATTTGGGGCTCATGGCATCCGTCTACTCCTTCCTTCAAGACACTTCATTTCCCTTAGGAGCAGGGACTGAGAACCCGAAAAGCTCCTCCCCACTTTGCTGGCGTTGCAAGTGAATGCTCTGCTACCTTTTGGCAGCTGGAAGAGAAGGAAAACGGGCAAATGGGCCCTAGGCAGGCAGAGGCGAAGCTTTGCGGGGGTCTCTGGGGAAAGGACACCTCTGTCTCACCCAGCGCGGGTCCAGTGCGTTCCGCTCAACACCTTTGTCCACTACTCCGCCCTGCAGGGGCCCTCTTGCTCTCCTTTTTCTGCTCACCGTTCCGCACGTTTTATTTGTGCATGTAGGTTATTTTAAAACCTTTTTTGGTGTTCAGGCTCTCTTATCAGCAGCTTCACTCCACCCTCTGTGCATATGCACCCCACAGTCCCGGCGGTCCTCTGGGCTTCCATTAGTCACAACTGAACCAGGCGCTTTCTCCTAACCGCGCGCTGGCTCTTCACGCCCAGTGCCTCTCCACAAAGTGTAGGCCAGAGATGCTTGCTGGGAGCCCTCAACCCTGTGCTCTCTGGCCATCTGCAGACCTCCCCTCCCGTGTGCGGCGAACGTGAAGCAGCCAAAGACGCTGATGCCCCAGGCTGCTCGGGGTCTGACCGAAAGGATGCGCGCGGGCCACGAGGGGCTCCGGCACGGCCTCGCCGCAGCCAGGCGCGCAGGTGGCCCATCTTCGAGGCTCTCTTTGCCGCTTAATTGGGTTAAAGGGAAGCTAAACACTGAAGCACTTTGTGCAAACTAATTGGTGCAGCCGGGCCTTTTCACTAACGATTTGCACTTTGAGAAAGAAAAATAGATTGTAAGAAAAAGACCGAGAAACCCGTTAGTCCTAGTAGAATTCCGGGGAAGTCATTGGGTTTCAAGGATGCCAGGATCGGGTTTTCAGAGCTGTTTCTTTAAGTTACCCCTCACCCGCTGCGCTGACAGTGATTTACATAACAGTATTCCCTGGGCCGCTGTTATCACTGTGGGTGAACTGGGCGCCCTAGAATAATACCCAAGTGCAAGTAGTGCTTGTTGCTGCAACACAGCGATTTTCTATTACACTGAACACGTGAAAAGAATTACCTTCCTTAGCTGAATCTTTTCCACGATCTTAACACCCCTCGTTGAAGAGAATAAACTGTGCTGAAGACAGTCTTCCACCCTTCCATTTTTTAATTGAAGTCACTTATATCTATGAAGAATTAAAAATAATAGTATATTTTTCTGTAATTTAACTGATTTTCACCCAAGATTTTGAAGATCTGCATTTTTGTTTTGTGGGAATGCTATATTTGACTAATTTTTTTAAAAATTGATATATTGAGCTAGTTATTTCAAATGATGAAGTAATATACAGATGACTTAAAATCCATTTTTATTATATGAAAAGTTTACAAAAGAACCCTACTTGTATCAGTCTTATATGAATATAATTTTAGTACTACTAAAATAAAAGCTTGTGTGTGTCTCATACATTAAGATATGAATGGTTAATTGTTTTCAATGGTATTCATTGAGGCTTCTTTGACATGAGCTAATAATAGAATCATAATTGAAGAAAACTGATCTAATTGAGGGGAACAATACCCCAAGAATCTCATGATTTAATGATTGCAGTGCTTATATTTGAATGATACTTGAGATTTTAAATTGACCTTTCTGTTTTATTTTTATAGTGCAGGAAGCATCCTTGATTTAAAATGTACACTTTGAAAAAAAATCTCATAAAGACACAGGGATATCATTTTCATAAATATTAACAGTACTGAATAAAGTAAATGAATATTGCTGTGTTTAATACTTCATAGCATTCAAATAACAGTGGCAAAAGCACTTGTCCTGAAGTACTATTTCCTAAGTAGCTTACCTTTTAGGCAGAGCTACTTACTTATATTGAACTCACAAAGTAATACATAAACAGTCTCTTTGCTAGGTTTAGGAAAAACTGTATCTTAAGAAATGGAAGAAAGAAAGATTTTTGTGTTTTCTGAAAAACTAAAGTAGAATTGCATGTTCACAAATTTTAGCAATTCTGATCTTTCAAAACGTATCTGTTAGAGTATATGCACACATATTAGGTGCTCATGTAGATATTGTTTTGTTTTGTTTTCCTCATTTGCTGGCTGCTAGTTTATTCACAGATATTCATGAATTTAAAGTTTTATTTTTTAATATGTGCTTATTGCTCTGGGGAGAGAAGAAGAATATGAAGTTGAGTTTATTAAATTATTTATCCCTACTGCTGGAGTGGCTTTGAAGGCTCATTATAAGCATCCAATTTCTTCTCCCAACCCCCAGCCCTTAAATGCACCTAGGCTATTTCAACTGTTTCATTCTGCCACACACAATATATTTCTTTTTTTAAACTAGAGAAATTAAAGACAGATATTTGTGCAGGGTTTTCTTTATATGTCACATTAAATAAAGTAAAATAGAGGAAGGTTTTCTGGTAATTTAATTTGATGGCATCTATACCTTTCTTCCTGTTGTGACTCCTGACATAAGAATGCTTGAAACAAGATAGCTTAGAAGTTTAAAAAATTAGTTATTTTTCAAAATATAAAATAAAACCACTATTTCATGTTTTACTATCAGGTTCATTATTAAGTCAACCAGAAGAGTGAAGTCGCTATTTACAGTTTAGACGCTATTTTGTTTCTTTGATCAAGCATATCCTAGAAATCATGGTTAATTTTTAAAAGTATTGTTCATTTCAGTGATGAAGGACATTGCTCACATTATCACCTTTGTCACTTGAGGACACACCCATTATCACAGTTGTAGTGATAAGTACTTTTTTTTTCACAGTGTTACTTTATAAATTTGGGATTGCTGTTTAATAGGTGTTAAAAAGAAAACTGACCCTGAGGTTACTTAGGGCCTCTGCTTGATTGGCAAACTTGAAGTAATTCTTTATAACTCTGACCAAATGTTTCTTTTGTTAGGAAAACATATAAGCCTGGTTTATTTAGATAATAATCTCAGTCTTTACTTCACTTGTATATATACACAAAATTGCAAAATATTCTAAGTTGCATTTAAAAAATGAAAAAAAAAACTTGAATTAGATCATAATGAATTGTGCTCTCTAACCTCTTCAAAAGGTTTTTCAACAGTGAGTTTAAATATTCATTTTTTTAGGAATAACAGAGGAAAATATTGGTTTGACTGTTTTAGTTCTCACAGACTCCAGACACTTTGTAAATTTGCTATCACCTTTCAAATCAACAAAACTAAAATTCTTTTTATTAGATATCAGCCTGTGCTTTTCATTCAGATATTATAGAAATTATCAGGATAGATTTATGTGATTTTTTTCTATATCCAAAGTTAAAAAATAGATATTCTTTAACTAATAACTAACATAGATTTACTTGCACTCATGTATGTGACTACAGCCTTAGTACTGGTCTTACATTTTCATTGCACATAGAGAAAAGAGTGCATATGTGATTAGTTTGCTAATCTGTTACGTCTGTAGTGGATCATCCAGCATGGCATTGCTGTCATTACTGTACCATACTGTATGTGATTAGGGCACCAAGAACATTCAGCATGACCTTGAGACTGAAATGGTACATAACCAACTTCCAGGGATTGTATGTTTAAAATAAACTTTCATATTCCTACTTTAAAGTTTGGAAGCTTATTTTTAATACATAAAACAATTCTTCTAAACCAGTAGATAATTTTAATGAGTAATAGTATGATAATTAAATAAATGATTAACTCTTGTCACCATTTTATATGCAACAACATAAATGCTTTATAGAAAAAATAAAATTATACATACTTTGAATTTTTATATCTTTACAAGTAGGTACAGATATAAACGTCAGAAAAAGATTACTTATATTTCATTTTCACTAACATTATTTTCGCTATTTTAATAATGTACTTTAGTATACCAATGTGTAGTATTTCTCAGAAGCACAATGCATCATATGGAAATTTGTCGAAAATAACAAGTGTATTATTGATGAATAATACTTTTAAGTCAACATATCCCTATTTCATATAAATATCTAAATTGAATTAAGAAGGAAGAGCATACTTTGTAAAATACAGAGCTTGTAGTAAAAAAATGAGAACCCCATTAAATTAAGGGTATAGCTTTATTTTTATGTGGAGTCTTTTTAGATATATTTGTGTATAATTTCCATACAGTACTATTCCATTTTATAGACCTTCTACCCGAATGTTCCACTGTTTTAATTCTTTACCTAAATTAGCAAATTTCAGAGTATTCTTGTCATTTATGTACTTTAATGGTACAAAAGAAAAAATCTCACAACCTCTCATTTTATTTACATTTTCAGTAAATTCTTCCTTCTTTTTCATAGTGTTGGATGAGACTAAAGAGTTAATTGGAGTTAATATTAATTAATATATGCACATTCTTGGAACATATGCTTCTACTCCAAATTCTGCATAAACATTCATTGTCATTTAAATTTAGATGGCTGCAAATACTCTCAACAATAAATTACTAAATTGTAGAAGTCTATACACTGATGCTGTTTCAAGTATTTGCCTTTTTACAGCTTAGAGTACTACAACTAGTCTTTTATTTCTTCCCCCAAGATATAGAAATTATTTAAATGTATTTGGCTATTACGGTAGAAGTTTAATATTATGCATGCTTACAGACCTATTAGGAAAAAGTTATTGCTTTCTCGATAATCTTAAACTGTTTTTAGGAAATACTCTTTTTATGGTTTGCAAAATAGCCTATGTATGCAGACTGTGTGCACACACAGAAAGAGAGAACCACAGTACAGTATTGCAGATAGCAAAAGATCAAATTACCTTTTATGCATTTATATGTTAACTTGATTAAGGGACAGCTACTAAATACAGACTGCTGTTGCCACCAGGAAGTAGCATCACATTGGTAAGACTGCTCCATAATAACCCCTACCAATTTTCAACATTACCTTAAGAGGTTGTCGCAAATGGATCTTAAAAATAGTAACAATTAAACATTCCAGTAGTGTGTATCCAGTTACATATACTATGTCAGTTTTGAGTGCCATAAATTTTTGATTATAAAATTGAGATGTTTAAATATTGCTAACCATACTGTCCACAAAAATAAAAATATGGTGTTTAAATATCCATCCAAATTAGTATATATCAATATTCATAAAAGTAATTTTATAAATTTAGAATCATTTTCTACTTCGTATAACAAACTATGATTAAATTATTTGTAGATTTAGTTGTGTTTGATAAGCAAAATGTATAACTCATTGGAGGGAAAAGTAGGGTTTTGGGGGTTTAGCTTTTTGAGTAGCAAATTCAATTCTTCATTTGTTTTGCTTTCCACGCTGCATTAGCACAGTTTTCCCCTGTGTGCATCTGCCAGTGTACAATTTAGCCACGGGCATCTGTAGACCTTGTGGTGATCAGTATTGCAGGCAAAAGCCATATGTGTTTAAATAAAAAAAAAATCTCTTTATTTCATTTGCTGTTTTAACTGGATGGATAACTTTTGTGCCTCAAGACAGAAGAAGAAAAAAATACAGAAATAATTAATTGCCTCTATTCTTGAGGCTGTTTCATTTCCCCCTCCAATATGGAATGCTTGTCAGCTCTCCTGATAAATGACTGCATGTATTTGCATAGATTTTACATTAACACAAAAATTAGTTTTATTTGTGGAAAACTAGTTTACATAATAATATAAAACCTAGTGTTATTGATTATGTTTCTAAACATTGATGACTTTAGAGGTATTGTAGTATTCTAAATTTTCAAAGATCTGATCACCCTATTTTTTAGTTTATACTTTTTCATTTATATAGTTTTGCACTAACTAGATATAAAAAGGCTTATAAATTTTTAAAGCTTTAAAAATTCTCTTCTAGCTATATTGATTACAACTGTTTCAGACCCATAGTTACTAGCATTCATTAGGACAAAATATTCTGATATTAATATTTCACCAGGGAATATTTTTAAATACTTATTACCAAATAGATACATTTCAAATAATTGGAAGTCTGCATCTGTGGGAATGACTACTTTTCATGTTCATGTTATCAAAAGGATGGGTCCATATAGGATGTGTGTAGTTGAGCTCATTCCTGGAGAGTTATGTATTGTTTATAATCTAATTTGAAATATCCCTGAGAACCATTCTCTCTACCTCAATATGTTTCCTTCAGTATACCTAATGGATCATCCTAACCCAGATTGGGGGGGGCACTCTAGCACTCTGCTGGAGCTATTTGGGTATGGAAAACAGTTCTACCTCTCTAAGTGGCAGGAAGTAGATGTTTATTCATACTATAATCTGGCATCTTGTTGTCTAGAGGCAACCTGCTAATTATGTGCTATCATTGTATTATCCATGTTATGGAAAATTCAAATATGTTCACTGCTGTTAGTTACATCACAAAGCTTTTCATAAAATATACTTGATCCTCAAGTAACCTACTATGCTTACTGGAAACCTAAACCAAGAGTATCTCTGCCATTTCTTGATTCTGGGACACCCTGGGTGCCAGCTGTCACAGCTCAGCTAATGATGACAAATGCCCCTCTCTATGCAGATTGCAGAGCTTGCAGGCTGCTGTGAAAGGCAACCAGATTACCTTTCTTCAGATAGTAACTTAACCTTTTAAACTCATGTCAGAATGAAATGATCAGCTGCAATAGTTTCCATATCTGTATGTTTAAAAACAAAAGTCAGAACAATATCAAATAACACTTTATTTTCTAATATTTGTATTATTTACAATGGTATAGCTTTGAATGCTATATTCTTAAATGAGAAACTAAGTGGAATATACTTCCCAATCACTCTAGAGTGTGTACTTAAGCCCAGCAGATATATTAAATAGCATAAATAATAGAAAAATTATCAGTTATTTAAAAGACAATGTAGGCTAGGAAATTTTAAGGGAAAATTATGCTCTTTTCTTTGCTCCACTTGAGTGGTAAAGTCTTTATTCTCCCACTGTATTTATGGGTCAGACTATTCCAAATAAATGGATGTGTGTTTGCATATACACACAAATATGTGTGTGTATTTGTCCCTTCTCTTACACTGAGAATTAAACCTAGGATTTTGTGTATGCAAGGCAAGTACTGTACCACTGAGCTATCCCTATCCACTGCATGTATTATTTTTAAAAAGTTCAGAGAATTATTGCAAACTTATTTAGAGAACAATTGTTGGTGATGATTGTTTTCTCTATTTTCAAACTTGGGCCTTTGTTTTAAATTGTTAATTTGTTCTGTAGACATTTTATTACATTATGATATATATGTACAGATGGATTTTCCAAAAACAATACTGAATGCCATTAACCATAATGTAATAAGTACATGGATAAATTACCTATTTACCTATTAAATGAGATAATGTTTTACAATTCCAACATTCTTTTCAATTTACAAAAGATTCTACCCAGTTACTCATTTGATGTTTAAAATTATTCTAAGAGTTGGGAGAGGTGGGGGATAAGGAACAGATGTGCCAATACTTAACTATTTAATCTTTACAACAAATATTAACTCCCACTTATAAATGAAGAGACTGAGATTTAAAAACTTAAGTGTTTTATCAAGGGTGACACAAATAATTGCACAGCAAAGTCTCTCTGGTTGATACTACAATATCTAAACTATATGTTGCAGAGGTAAGTGTGCATATAATTATTTTCTGTCTATATACAGATAGTTTGTAGCAACTGCCACTTTCATATATTATTTTTAAAAGAAATCTATAGGCTTGCATTACATTAAGGGTATTATTGATGAAGTTTAATGATCAGGTGCTTTATAGGAAAACTTTAAAATTAAGATGTGCTTTATACTATAAAATTTTATTTTTGACTATGTCTTGTCTTGATCTAGCAAAATAGAGGAACTATTTTGAAAAGAAATACTATTTAATAAATATCAAATTGGGCTAATTCAGTTTTATAAAATAATGAAGAGAAATAATTACTTCAACATTTATGTGTTAACAATCTATATAGTTTTTACAAAGGCTTATCCATATACTTTTACTCTGTAATATAAACTCCAAACTGTAGAATCCACAACATTACACATCTTTCTGGGCAAGAATACTCTCTTCTCATGAATTTCAAGACAGCTGTTTCCAAGAAGGCTAGATGATTGCCAGTTGTCACTTTCATTATTGCAATACTATAATGAAATTTTTGTTTGTTTGTTTCGTTTCTTTTTGGGACCAGGGATTAAACTCAGGCCCTTGCACTTGCCAGGGAAGAACTTTTTTATTCTACTGAGTCATCTCTCCAACCCTTGAAATGGTTTTTTAAATGGCGCATTTGATTATGTTGCATAGTCTATACGTTTTGTGTGTTAAATCCTATATGAGATTACTAGTAGTACCAATGCTTGACAAGCTGTAATTTTCTATATACAAAAGTTATATAAAACTTACAGTGCATATTTTATTAAAATATATAATGCAGTTTTCAGGAGAAATAAACTAATTCTGCTTTGTAAGTCAGATAGTTTATATCAGGACAAGAAAAACTTGTAGGAGAAAATTCAGTGCAATGCTCACAAATGTCTGCAGTCTTTTCTACGATGTTACCAATGGTAGTCATCAAGGCCTGCTTTCACCACAACACTCACTGCCTAGCCAGATGACTAGTTGCACTTGCAGACAGTTCTTGTTGTTAGAAAAGTTTTTCCTATTATTCAACAAAACTCTCGCCTTAAAACTTTTGCTTTTTATAATTTTCCTGCTTTATAGTGTTATCTGTGCAGAAATGAGTCCTTTGAATTCAGGACGAACAATCCACAACAGTTCTGTGAGAGTTTTGTTTGATTGTTTTATTTACTTTATAATGATGCAAATGCCATAGGCATCCAGAGGAAACTGCACTTCAAATTTTGAATTGCAGTCTTTTTCCTGGGGCTAGTCACATGTAGCCCACTCCTGTCTGGAGATCCAGAGCAGTGGCAGTGACCCCAGGTCCCAGTCAGCCCTGAAATCGCCAGGGACACAACCTCTCCTCTGCAGTGTATTGTGCTGCTAAACTGTGATGTTTGGTAGGTTAAGTGTATGAAATGCATTTTGACAGGATATTTTCAATTTGTAATGGGTTTATTGGGATATAAGTACTATAACTCCATTGAAAATGGAGGAACATCTATATTCAAGACATCACTTTGAATATACTTGAGCCTTTCGGTCGCTATACCAATGGCACATTGTAGGTCACCCCACCTGTGGCATCCATTCTGGCACATGCCTTTGTCAAGTGCCTATAATTAATTACTTCCTGAACAGATTGATAAATGTAGTCTTCTGTTAAGTGAAATTTAGTTGTGTTCACCTCTTGGATACGAGCCTATTGACAAATGTTTACATCAGTGAATATCTTACTTGTTTAAACATACATTGCTCAACTTCTCAGTACAGCAGTTGAATTTTTCCAACTTATTATATGCTGCCATTTTTAGGTTTTTATTCTCCATGATTCGGCTTATAAGTAACAATTTATATATTTATTATTTTGGATACAAATAAACATAACTGTTCTTCCTAAAAAAAAATATTGTAGTCTACAAATAGAACCTCCACAGCAAAATAGAATTTAATTTAATGAATTTAATGTTTTTCTCATCATAGGTATATAAAGAAACCAATTTGTGAGTAGATTAAATTTACTAAATACTCCTCAGCATTTGTATAGTTTATTGCCAGATGCTTAAAATCTTAATAGTAGTTATTCATCCCTTTATCAAAAAATTACAGCTAAGAAGCCCTATATGGGATAAACAGCATTTTACATATTCTGGCATTTATCAATTTTTATGTGAATAAATTTCACATCTACAATTCAAGTTACACATCTTCCACATTTGATTAAGGCAAATGTGGAAGTTTAATAAACTTTAACCACAAATAAATGTGTTCCTTAGGCTTATAGAACATCATAGGAATTACATATTATTGATCTATCAATATTTTGCCATTTTAATAATAATAATAGTTTTTAAATAATGTTAATTAGCAGATGTAAATGCTTTTTAAAAAGTGATTTATTTTCTAAGCTGAAGTCAATATGAAAACTTCTCTTTATTAAGCCAAAGTAGTCTCACTCTACCTATTTTTTTTCAAATGCAGGGCCTAGCGGTGAATAGCCAACATGCCAGTGAGTTGATAGTTGTAAACTGGAACAAAAAGTTCACTGTTAACTAATGCATACATAGTTGAAAAATTGAGGATTACAAAAAGGTAACCAATATGAAATAATTAATAAAATACAAAATACATTTCTAGATGTTATTATGTGTGGTTAAAAAAGAAATGGACAATTCCCCACATATGTTAACATTTTTAGTTATTTGTAAAAGTCTTACATTTCTGGAAGTGTATGTTATTTGACAGTTTTTCCCCTAAATGAAAATTTTTGTTAGTACTTTATTTACTATTGTTATGACATTTAGGCAAAAAAAAAGAAAGACAATCTGTTCAGAATTTACTTTCTTGCAATTTGTATCTTGAATGAGAAAGAAAGAAGTCCAGTGGTTTTACAAAACAAACCTTCCCAAGTAAAGAGCCGTCCCATCTGTTTCATCTAGTGGCTCATGCAATAAGAGGTGTTATCACATGAATCTAAATGCACAAGCAGTTGCTTTATGAACTCTCTCTGTGCTCTGAGGAGTTTATAAGTTGTCCACTCCATTGTTTGGTAGTCCCAGCTGACTCCAAGTGCATTCTGCTGAGCATATTCGGAGGATAATTAGAACTAATGAAGCCTGGAACACAGCTAATTCTCTAAGTGATTTATTTTCAGGCTCTTGTCTGATTCTTAAGAACTCTCTAAATCATAATCTGTGCCACTTTTTTTCCTAGCTCTGTATTGATACAGCTACTATTTTTATATTTGTTTGATGGGCATTAAAAATTAGTTATTTAAAAAGCTGAGCAACATGTTTGAGTACCAACATTTATATAACTCGTTAGTCTTCAGGGTTGGGAACATAGTTCCCACCTTTCTTGTTTCTCTGTTTGTTTGTTTGTTTGTTTATGTCTCAAAATGTGTAGGACACCTGGGAGTAGATAATGGGATTGGAAACATCAAGTTATAAGAGCATATTAAACATGTACTCCTAGGAAATAAATCCTAGTAGGAAAATAAGTTAAAATTATCAATAGATTTCTGTTTATGAATTCAAATTGTGAAAGAAACAGAAGACTTTTTAAAAAAATTATGAATACCCTTCATGTTTCAAAGCTGTTTCATTAATATGTTCTCACAGTACTAGCAGTGCTGAGAGCAACATTTCCCTACATGCCCTCACCAGATAGTGATTCAGTGCCTGTAACACTTTAAAACCCATCAGCTAGCTTTCCCTTCCTGTTATAATTGTTTCAGTGAATGGCACTTTTGTTGTGCAAGTTAAGATCGGGCAGCTTACTGAGGGCACACTAGAATGAAGACAGACACAATTGCCAAGTAAAGAAAGCTACAACTTTATTAAACTTAAACTCCATAAATTAGATACTGAAGTCTGTTCAGGTACATCATTTTTGCAGCCTGTGTTCTAGTTGATCCTCTCTTGTCTAGAAACTGTAGCAGAATTCACTGTTAACATTTATTACTTTCATCTATTAATTGCAGTAGTTCATACTGACCGTGCTGTGGAGCTGGAATAATAAGTCATTAAGGGAAAGGATCATTTTTTTCAACACACTGAGATATCTATGCCCTTAGAGATCCCAACAAGACTAAGGATTGACTGAGGGGCCAGTTAGAGATTCCTGATCTTATTACAAGATATCAAATACTGCCTCAGATGAATTCTAGTCTTACCTGAACTCACTGACCTAGGGAGTTTGTCTTTTCTTGCCTGAAAGTCAGCTAAACATTCAAATAATGTGTCTATGTCTTTGGATCTCGATGAAAAAGAAAAATTTTTTACATTAAGTTTATTGGTTCATCTTAGGCATACATAATGATTACATTCATGATAGGGAATTTATACGTGTACATGATATAAGTTGATTTTTATTTAATTTTAAAAATCTTTTTTAAATTATTTATTTGGTACAGGGTCTCACTACAAAGCTCAGATTCACAGTGATCCTCCTGTCTCAGCCTCCCCAGCACTGGGATTATAGGCATGCACTACCACACCCAGACTTGGTAGGCAGCTGGGCACGCCCAGGATCCTGGGGCTGGCGTAGCATGTGGTACCAGGAATCAAACCAAATCCTCATACTTGCCAGGCAGATGCTTAGACTACCAAGCTCTGTCCCCATTCCTCTGCCTTCTTTTCCTCTCCTTATTTACAAAAACTTTGTTTCCATTTTTCCTACTTTTTGCAGCATTTTTTTTCTTTTCCACCACCCACCTCCCTAGTTTCCCTTACCATTTGGGGCATTTTCTTCCTATTTCACAGTTTCTGTTATACATTTTGGCTCTTATTTATACTTACAGTTTTTCACAGCAGAGAATCATGCAATAAATACACATGTTCAATTTAGGTTTTTTTATGTAATAGAGTACTACTCTTCTATTAAGAAGGTAAACTGGAGAAATTTCTAAGTAAATGGATGTGCCTTGAAAAAATTATCCTTAAATCTTATATCCTTAAGGGCTGGCCAGATAGCTCAGCAGATTAAAACACCTGCAAGCAGTCGCAGGAGCTGGGGGGTCAGTCCCTAGTCCTGCCATGCTTTCCCTGCCCCCAGGGCATGCTGAGATGTCAATTGAGACTGGGAGTGGTGGTACATGCCTGTAATCCCAGCTGTTGGGAGGCTGTAAATAGGTGGATCACTATAAGTCCGATCTAATAGTAAGACCCTGAATGCCCTGTAGACCCTTCCCTAAAATATAAATAAATAAATAAATAAATAAATAAATAAATAAATAAACAGTATATCCTTAAAGAAACAAAGAACAGCCAGGCATGGTGGCACACCTGTGTAATTCTAGCAGTGGGAAGGCTGAGGCAGGAATGCTGTGATATTAAGGCCAGCCTGGACCACATAGTGAATTCAAGGCCATTCTGAACTAAAAAGTCAGACTCTATCTTGGAAAACCAAAAGACAAACAAAAAGAAACAAACAATGCAGTGAGAAAAGTATTTAATATGGAGTTTTCATAATACTCTAGGTATTATGTGTTTGATCTATATTACTATATCTCCATCCTCTCAACACTTTGAAGTAATATTACTCTTCCCCTCAACTCTAGCCTTCCAAATCTAGTGGTCTCTTGCACATCTTCTCATACATGTAGCATACATTTCAAATGTATGTCCAGGCTGAGCATCTACTCTTCCTGGTGCATCCTTGTCTTAATGGATAGCAGTTTCTTCCAGGACTTAGGCCAGCAATGTGACTGGCATCTTTGCCTCTTCACTTGGTATCATAACTCTTACCCAAAGCATCAGTAAATCCTTCAGAATCTGACTTCTCGCAAGCCTTACAGTTTCCATCCTCAGTAAGCCAGCCACCATCTTCTAAGCTATCCAAAAGGTATCCTGGCTTCTTTCTTTATGCTCTGCCTGCTGTGTCCTTTATACTCTTCTTAGAACTTCTTTTACAGTTGTTTTCATATCCTACCTCCACCTAGTTCAGGTCTTGATATCTGCTGGACCATGACTTCCACTTTCGATTATTTCCTCTAGGTCACTTCTTTCCTGTTTTTCCTTTTTCAGAACTTATAGGTTGACTCCCTTTTGTCATGCTTCTGATTCTGAAATCTGATCTACGTATTGAAAAAACAAACATATTAGAGTGTGAACACGTTTTCTAGAAAGATGGTGAGCTCAATTAAATCTCTGTGTGAAGACAGCTACCTGTGTAACTAGGGCTTAGGAGAAAGATCCAGGATTCATTGTATTTCTTGTAGTCTGAAGCATGATAGCACTTAAAAGGCTCCAAGAGAGAGTCAAGAATGGGACAAAATGCAAGATATGATCCTGGTTGTTTGATTCTTTGTTTTAACAATGAGAAATGTAACTAAGACTTCAAGGTATCAAGGAAAAGGAGCAACAGAAGAAATGTTAGAATTGAAATGACAGGTTAATGCATGGAGTTCAGTTGCCAAGATTAATGGAGGAAGTGGCATCATTCTCTTGAGGTTACAGGTCATTGACAGATGCTGTTTCCTTTGAAGATAAATGCTACAAAATTATTAGTATTTCATTTTTTACTGTATTCGTTGTATTCTAATAACAATGGGAAGTACAGTGTTGGTTTGAGCTTACATACGTAAGTGTAGCAAAGTATCAGGAAAAAGCTGTGCATTGTAGAAGGTAATTGAGATAAGTTTATAGCTGGTGATTTAAAGAGTTGATGGCATTTATAACTCAGCCTCATTTTTGTCTAGAACTTTTTCTCAATTAAAGAGTAAAGAGGAGTTTGAATGTTTTAAGCCATTCCTAAAAGGATGAGAAGGAATGCTGATCAAAAACAAGAAAAGTGATTTATCAAGAGTAGTAGGTATTGGGGCTGGGGAGATGGCTCAGTGGAATAAACACTTCCCTGGCAAACACAAGGGCCTGAGTTCAATCCTAGGTTCCACAAAAAAAAAAAAAAAGTAGTAGGTATGGGGCCAGCAAGATAGCTCAGCCAACTAAAGTGCATGCTTGGGCAATCTTAGGCAAGCACAGGGACCTCAGTTCAATCCCAGACACCACATGTCGCACCAGCCCCACCCCCAGGGCAGGCTGAGCTGGCCAGAGTCTGCGTGTGGTGGTGCATGCCTGTAATCCCAGCACTGGGAAGGCTGAAAGCAGGAGGATCACCATGAGACTGAACTGAGTGTGAGACCTTGTAACAACCAAATACATTTTTTTTTAAAATGTAGGATATATATATATACTATGATAAAAACCATGATGTTTTAATACCATTAATTTACAGGAAGAAAAAATAATTTATGTCATTCAGCTAACTAGATACAGAAGAGGGCAGAAATTAATACTACTGAAAATATCCAGGGCTGAGAATTTTTAGAGATCTTATAACAGAAGGCTGTCAAAAGAATGAAAGGCACTTATGAAAGTGATTTCCGCTTCTATACTAGAGAAAGTAAATGTGGTCAGATTGCTAATATAGAATAAAATGGGATGATGAAAAACTATAAGTCTTATGGAGAGTAAAGTTTTCTGACTTAGAATCACACCTATAGGATGTCCAGCTACATTTAGATTTAAAGAAAATATTTCATTGTTAAATTCAAATTTTACTAGGAATATTGTCTTATTTGCTAACCCAAAATGAGGGTAAAAAGTAGGTATAGTAAAATTCCTAAGCAACTGAGTGAATAAAATAGGAAGCAGAGTAAGAAGTTATGAAGTAAGGGGCTAGGGAAATAACTCAGTAGGGCCTGAGTTCAAGCCCCAGTTCCAAAAGAAAAAAAAAATCAAACCCTAGTCAGTTGTAGCCTACTTGAGTTAAAAGAAAGCAAGAAATTTTACTATTAAGATATAGAATACATTTTCTATATGGATTCTGATTGCTCAAAGAATGATAGTAAGATTTTAGATGGAAAGGAAAAGAAGAAACTTCAGGAGTAAAGATCCAGAAGAACAGGAGTCATGTTTTGAGAATGATAAGGAGAGCAGACTGAGTCATTAAAGCCTGCCCAATGGAAGTAAATGAACCAAGGAAATGGCAGGATACTGGAAGCTAAAAAGTATTCGATAGAATCATATGTAGGTCAGGGCTTTGAACACGCCTGAGATAGCTATTAAAATGGATTGATCATCAACAGTTAATAGACTAGAGTTTATTTAAATTGATTCATGTAGCTAGGATCATCACATGTTCTTACTAAAGATATTGACATTAAATATAAATAAAGAGTGTTCATAGGGGTAAGCCTAAGCATTACTCCACTTGGTTTTACTATTTACATATTGCCGAAGTGTGACTCAGGTTACTTAGGTAGAAATCAATCGTATCTGTTGCATTTGAGGAATGCCAAACTGACAAAACATTTTTAAGTATTGCTCTGTTCTGTTCTGTTCTGTTCTGTTCTGTTCTGTTCTGTTCTGTTCTGTTCTCTGTGAGACAGGGTCTTGCTTTGTAGTTGTGGCTGGCCTTAAATTTACTGTGTAGCCTAGGCTGACTTCAAACTCAATCATTTTTTCTCAGCGCCCCCGCCAGGTGCTGGGATCACAGTCCTGAGCCAGCACACCCAACTAGGTATTTCCATGTCATTCAGTTTGCTTCAGTTTATCAATAGAATGAGAAAAACCTTTAAGAAGTGGAAGGCTGCTTTCCTAGCTGTCTCAACAAACCATATGATCTTTATGACTCTATTTTGTTTGTGACCATATGTTGTTTGTGACCATATGTGGTAAGAGCATTGGAATACATGATTTCTGAAGACCTTCTGCACACGTCCCTCAGTCAGTTTTGTTGCATTTACTTAATTTTGAGGTCAGTACAACATACCAGCAGTCTTACCCTTAGAACTTTATCATGTGTAACATATATTACTTAAAAGTTAGCAGTAGTGCAGGGACCAAGTTCCATTCCTGGCCCCTCATGCCATGCTGGCCCTGCCTCCAGTCACACTGAGCTGGCCACTGAGACCAAGCATTGGAGCATGCCTGAAATCCCAACACCAGGGAGGCTAAAAACAGGAGAATCACAATGAGTTGGAGCTGTGTAGTAAGAACCTGTATCAAATAAAAATTTTAAAATGTTAGCAGTAAACTCCTTATAATTTGAAATATATTTCAATATATATTCACTTTATTTTTCAAAGAACCATTGCAGCAAACCTTTTAAAAACTTTTTCATTTGGACCTTTAGTCATTGTTATGGTTTGTGTCTAGTTGTGGCCCCAAAGCCTCATGCAATCATGGGGTAGACTTCTAGAGTTTTTGATTAACTCATGATTCACTGGGATTATGGGTGTGAGTGCTACACCCAGTCTGGGGCGGAGAGCCTGAATGCAGTATAAGGGAGACAGACTTGCTTTCTGTTGCCATTTCTCCCATTTGTTCATGCTCTCTTGCTCTTTGATGCCACCATGAATGGCTGCCATCTGCCATGTGCCACTCTGCCTTGGACCCAATTGAGTATAGACTGAAACCTCCACTGACTGTGAGCTAAATAAACCTTTCCTTCCCTAATTTTGAGTGTCAGGTATTTGTCCCAGCAACAACACAAGAGTAACAGAGACAGTCATTAAATATAATATTTAAAAATACAACTTGTTATGGATTGAAATGGCTTATTCCCACCAAAACTCACATTTAGGCTTAATTCTTCATTGTGACAGTGTTGAGCAGTGTAGTCTAGTGGAAGGTGTTTGGCTGTGGGGGTGGAGCCCTCACGATTCCATTAATACCTTTCTGATAGGAATCAGTTAGCTCCTAAGAGAGTTCTGCACCCTTTTCTCTTTTCTTCATTGAGTCAAAACAATATGCAGCGCTCCTAAGAAGGTAAGGATATACAGGTTACCCACCTTCAACAGTCCTTCCCCAGAATTGTGAGCCAACTAATCTGTTCTGTATGGATATCTCAGTCTCAAGTATTCTGTTATAGCAATAGAAAAGAAACACAGTTTTATACAATTATCTCTGTATAAATTTAGAAAGAACATAATGAATATGAAGATGAAAACAAAACCAGTGATAAGAAAATAGGAAAATAATCAAACAATGTAAATGAATACATGACTTAAAGATGCTAAACACTTATAAGTGCTTAAAGAACCAATCGTTGAGAAATTACAGAGAAAGTGAGATATGTGGAAGACTAGATAAGAGCGAAGTATTAGGAACATTTTGTGTTCGATACCTTTTTGTTCAACATTGTTGGTAAAGATGTGATGAAACATATTCTTTGGATAAATAAATAAAAGTCAATTTAAAAAATAAGTCTGTATTCTGATAAGGTATATCATAAGCCTGAGAGCAACCTATAAGAAAAAAACGAAAACATTTACAAATTTTTCTCAGTATGCATAAGGGATTGGTTCTCGGACTCTCCCGCTGCTACCAAAATGCACAGATGCTTAAGTCTCTCCCATAAAATGACAGGATTTTCATATAACCTTCATACATCCTTCCATATACTTGGAGCTATCTCTGGATTACTTCCAACAGTAATACAGTGTAAATAGTTGTTATTGTGTATTGTGTAAGGATGGAAAAAGTCTGTACCTTTTAGTATAGCCTTAAGTTTTCTTCCTTAATATTTTTGGCTTACATTTACCAGAACTCATGAATGTAGAATTTATGCATGCAGGACCTACAGTCAGAGAGGGCCAGCTCTTTGGTATTTCAAAATCTTTAAAAGAATTACAATGTTACATTAGTAAATATCACTTAGTGCCAAAGACAGCACCAGAGAAGGAATGAAAGACTGTGCAATATACAAAACAAAAAACAAAATAGAAGCTATAATTCAAAATATATCAAAAATTATCGATGTGAATAAACAATATAAACAAAAATGAAACTGTCAGACCGCATTACAAGTGCTGCCTGCCTTACCCATTTATCTATATGCTGCTAACTATCCTTTGAGTTTAAAGATACAGATGGGTTTAAAATGAAAGGATAGAAAAAGGTAGGCACACAAAAACCATAAAAGAGTTATAATAACTACACTATTATCAGACAAACTAATAATCAGACACTTAAAAAGTTATTAAATACAATTGGAACATATTATGTTGAAAGAAGGCTTAATCTCTTGGGCTGATACACTAATTATAAAGGCCTGTGCACATAACAATAAGGCCCAATATATGAGAAGCAAAAACTGATCATTGAAAAGTGAAATACACAGTTCTCTAATAAGAGAATTTGCTTTCAATAATAAAAAGACTAGAGAGAAGATTAATAAGTTTATAAAAGTTACCAAGGAAAAGTAAGAGAATGAAAGTGTTAGACCTAATACCCATCTTTAGAACACTAGACCCAACAACAAAAGCAGAATTCTTGCCTGCTACACATGGAATATTTTCCAGGATAAACCACATATCAGGCCATAAAACCATCTTTGGGGGCCTAGGGAGATAGCTCGGTGGTCTAAGCGTCTGCCTGGCAAGTGCAAAGACCCGTGTTCAATCCTGGTACCATATGCCCTGCTGGCCCCAGAACCCCAGGCACGCCATGCTGGCCACCAAAACTGGGTATAGTGGCACATGTCTGTAATCCCAGCCCTGGGGAGGCTTAGAGAAGAGGATCACTATGAGTCTGAGGTGCACAGCGAGACTCTGTACCACCTAAATAAATAAAGATTAAGAAAAATCTTGGTAAATTTATGAGGATTGAAGTATAATAAATAATTTTCTCTAACAAAATTTAAATTAAAGATTAATACACACAAAAAAAAGATTAATACACAGATGAGAAAAACCAAATTAATGAATTGGCAAACTTTGAAAAATAGAAAAGATTCATAAATAATGTAGAAGTCATATCATTAAGTGTGAGAGAAGAGAGAATAGTTTAGCCTACTCAAAAAAAAATCTAATTTGGCTAATTTAAATAGAAACAGTATAAAGCATAACAGTTTCTCCTAAAATGTCTGTCAGGAGCAGTGTGGTGTATAGGCAGAAGGAGAATTTAGGAGTGATCTTCCAAGGACAGAGATGGAAGTTATGGAACAAAATAAGGAAGAGCATTCTAACAGTACTTTCCAGCCAGGTATAGGGAGCATTGCACTTTTATATATTATGTGCCTTAAAATGGATTTTCAGACTTCTATGTAACAAAGACAAGTAGTAATTCATAATAGTTGTTTTAAAAGTTTCAGTCTCAGAAATTTTATTTGTGTGTATACAAATGTGTGTGTGTATATATATATATATATATATATATATATATATATATTTGTGTGTATAGACATGCACATATATGTTATGAATATATATGCATCTGTGTATTTCCTATAACATGTCTTCCCTCCTCGCCAAATCAAGAAGCCTTGGTAACAGGAGCCGTGTGGTGTACAGGCAGCCACTGCTCCTCCAAGGGTTTCAGATAGAGTTAGGTTTGGAGGCAGCCCTTTCAGTGAGTTTTCCTTAACAAAATGATGTTTCCTCCAACCCTCAGCAAATTCAGTGAAATTCCAGATAAATTTTCCATAGCTTCCTTAGGATTTTTCAACTTTTCCTTAATTTCATTAAGCCAGTCATTAACTACCTGCATTTCTAGAGTAGGGCCTCATTTTCATCTGTCTACAAATTGTAGATTATTCAAATATCTAATTCACATGTTGAAAATATTACAGTAGAATCTGAAACATTAAAATTGCACAGATACAAAGAATATGATCCCCAGCCTGAAATCACCTTCAACAGGTTATCTCACCTACAGTAAAAATTGCCAGAGTGAATCACTCAGAACCTAAAGATCTTTCTGGGGAGGAAGTTCAGCAAATAATCTTACTAGTTAGGACTCTGTGTAGCCACATAAAAGTGAACTGAAACAATAAATCTATTTTGCCAGATGTTCTTAATGTGTATTCTTCTCTGCTTTAAGACAGTGCTTTTATTATTGGAAATGGAGTGGAATTTTCAAAAAGATTTTAATAAGAAAAATTATGTCATCTGTTACATTCCCCCCAAGAATATGAGTTACACTGCTAGAGTAAGTTAGAGATACCCCTGTGTCCTAAAAGTTCAATTAGCATACTCTTCAAATTAACTGATGGATATTTACAGAGTGCTGAAGAAATTAGCATCTGAATTTCTTGATTTACCTAGAAGACATTAATTTGGATAGCAGCAAGATCTATATCAATCTAGGCACAACATCTTTCAGGCATAATTATTGATTTACCAATTTTTTTTTTAAACTGAAAGGCTCTCTTTGTTGCTTGAGAGAGTAAGAGGAGGGTGGGAGAACACCATTACTTATCAAAGGAGGCCCCAGAAGCCCCTGCAGCACCGCAGTCTCACAGCGCCTCTCTTTCTTCCGGCTTTCTTCCAATATCTTCCATGATTTGCTCCAGGTCCAGCTCAGTGGAGGCTTCATCTTCAAGGAAGACACTGCCAGGCTCCTGAATCAGCAGCTCGTGGGGTCCAGCTCTTTCTTTTCCCTCAAAGGAAAGGCCCTGTGACGAGCTGGTGGGCTAAGGCCCTTCGGCACCATTCTAGCTTCCTTTTCCTCAGACAGGACGATCGCTGAAGTCTTGCTTTGGGGAACTTGAAATCTTTTCTTAGGTCCTGGCTGGTCCAGACCTGGGTCCCAGGGCTGACCTACCAATTTAAATAGTGCCCTGTACTACAGAATTAGGAAGGTGTGGCATATTATCTCTCTTAGCCTTGGGCACAATGAGAACTCTGAAATCTTAGAGCTGCCTAATAAATGTCCATTTATAGTTTAACACATAGCTAGATATTTTATGCATTTCCATAATTTTCAAACAAATATGTAAAATCTCTGTAGAATAAAATCTACTAGAAGTATGTTTATGGCTCACTAAAATTTACAAGATTGGCTGTTTTTACCTTATATGTGATATATTTTTTTTTAGTTTTTCACAAATACATTTAAGGAGAAAATAGTATAACCCTGGAGATCTTAGCATATTTTAATATGTTTTCAAGCTGTGTTCTTTAAACTTCACTAAGTGTCTGCTTAGGCAAGCACAGGGGCCATGGTTTGATCCTCAGCACCACATGCCATACCAACCCCACCCCCAGGCACACTGAGCCAGCTACCAAGACTGGGCGTAGTGGCACACACCTGTAATCCCAGCACTGGGTAGGCTGAAAATGGGAGGATCAGTGAGTCTGAGCTGTGTAGTGAGACCCTGCACCAAATACATTTTTTAAAAAAATTTAAACTTCATACATATACAAAAATATATGTATGTACATATGTGTGTGTGTGTCTATATATATATATATATATATATATATATGTATACATCAGATTTAATAAGGGAAATGGATTGGAGATGGTTACTAGACATTTTAATGGGAACTAAGAATTACTTATTAGCTGTTTACTATGTGGCTTAGTTAACCCATAACACACTTTTTCTAAAGAAAGTCCTCCCTAGGTTTAAAATCTTATATTGCAATTGTTGTTTTATGCATCCAGTAACAGTTACTAATATATATCTTTTATGATACATGGCAAATAATTCATCATTATGGTTCAATTTCTTCCTCCCCAACCAAGTGGATTCCCATCCATTACCCAGTGCAGGAAGACCAAAGACAAGAGTCCTATGGCAATGTTGCCTGGTGGAATAAACCAGAGTAACACATCCCTCCCGCACCACATGAAGACATGACAGTTGATTTAGCTACAGATTGTAGTAGTATGAGATACTGATTATTTTACTTAAAGCACTAGAAGAGCTGAGACTAGACTTGGTATTGTATAAAAACATGCTTTAGGACAATTTGAAGAAAAGATGCTCAAAACCAAAGTTATCTTTGCCTGTATAACTTATGCACCCTGAATATATTCCCACTTCAAATCTGGAATTTAATAATAAAATTTATATTTAAAAATGCAATTATATTTTTCATTTACCTGCATTAAATGTTCAATTCTCATTAATGTTTGATTAAATGATACCTGTCCTGGGGCCAGGGAGATGGCTCAGTAGGATAAGCGCTTGACTGGCAAACGCAAGGATCTGAGTTCAGTCCCCGGTTCTGCAAAAAAAAAAAAAAAAAAAAAATGATACCTGTCCTTACCACTGTAGTGTGCTGAATGCTCCATTATATTTTCCCTCTGATACTTTATGTTCAGCCATGCCTGGTCCAAATGATAAACACAGTTTCAGTATTACTCAGGAGCTCTGCTTGGCCTTTTGGCTGAGATTTGTGGGGCTGTGTTGCCTAAAGAAAAAGTATTTTGTGGAATTTGTGCGACCACACCAGGAAATTGCAGAGATTATTTCTGGCCTTGGGTCTGTAACCCACGTTAATCATAGTCATTTGTAGAAGAAAATAGTATTTCCATAGCAAACAGTTTTTTTCTCCAAATGAGATAAAATTGATGTAATGCTCTTTATATTGCATTTTACAGAAAAGCATTAGATCTGTTTACCTTGTTGAAATTCAAATTGTTTTATTACGGTGTCAATTCTTTGGTTTTGGCAGCACTTCTAAAGTGTCTGTTCACAAAAAGACTCCCCTAGTGAATGAATGCTAGTGTTGACACCACCTAACAAGCAGGGATTATGTGTTTACAGAAGAAGTAATATGATAGGTCAAGTCTAAGAGGCACTTCTCAAGAGCACTTCAGCACATAATGAGTGACTGACTAGAAAGTGCGGAGCTGCCACTCCTGGCTCCCAGTCTGTGTTGATGCCTGCCTCTCTTCTCCAAAGCTCTCTTGATCATGTTCAGCTGCTCTGTTCTCATGTGGGGAATAATGGTAGAGTAAAGCTGCTTTTCTGTCTCATTTTTCTTGCTAATTTACACATTCAAGCCATTTTTTGTTTGCTACCCTTATTTGCTATTCCCTTTTGTCAAGGCACTGTTCTCTTTTTTGCCTCAGGCCTAAGAACTAATTTGAGCTTCTATAATTACTTCATGTTTTACACCTGTCTGCATATCATGCACCCCCTGTCTCTGTACTTAAGCTGTATATTTCCTTGCAGAAAAGCTAGTTTTCATATACAAGGACTCCTCAGTTTCTCCCCTCAGACTTCCTGCAGAAGAAACACAATTAAACTGTTGCCATATCCTCAGCAATGCGGCTGACCTTTGCAGTTCATGAAGGACAAATGAATGCTGTCTGCTCCGACAGTTTATGTTAAGACATTGTGGAGTGGAGAGCCTGAGCTTTGTTCCTCATGAATGAAGCAATGGTTGTAGTCATTTTAAAATCATTAAGACTCTGAATGCGCCATCTCATTCTCCAGTGTTTGCTCTACAGCTCCTCTTCTGCTTTAATAGCAGCTTATTAAATTTGGGTCAAGCGTACTCTGAAGAGTATCACAATGAAGAAACTGTTCTAAAAGTTACCTGTTTTAAAAAGGCAATTGATTAGATTTTTAACTTAAGTGACAGCTGCAATTCATTGCCTATTCTTTGTGATGTCCTGCAGCCTGAGCTGCCTTTTGTAATTTGGGCTTCATTTTGTAAGAGCTTTCCTGAATAATCCAGGGTTGCTTTCCACTTGGAGCCTGCTCCAATCCAATTAGAAGTTTAACAAGGGTCAAATTAAGGAGACTTTACACTTTGTGTTTGCATCATTAGCCGTAAGACTGCTATGTGAGTGTGTGACTGTGTGACAAGGAAAAGAGGGAGACGCCTGCAAGATGGGAAAGACTCAAAGCTGTCACCGCCATGTGCTCTTCTCCTTTGCTGCTGGAAGCTCAGCAGGCTGGCAACAACATTCCCATTGTCTTTGGGGACTGTTACCTTGTCGGCTGGCTGGTATGTAGTTGTTGGGAGGTTACAGGTGCTAGCTGGGGCTGCTGAAGAAGAGTAGGTTTTTTGCCTACTCTTTTCTCATCCAGTAGTCTATTGTGATTGGCCAAACCACTGAAAAGACGTGAAGTTGAAGCCTCTTGAGCATTCATTATATTTGATGAGATGACAACTACCTAGGCTCCTGTTCTAATTCTTCCTGCTCTTTCTTTTTTGTAAAATAAATAATTATTCATTCTGTAAAATATCACAGGAAGTAGAGACTAATTTTTTTAGAAGAATTGTTTTACAGAGGCCTTTAATAGATCACTTACCTGCTGTTCAAGAAAACAAAGCGTTCATGAATAGCCTTTTGAGAATTACATTACTTAAAATCTTATTTTGTTAATTTTGTCCGTAGCATCAAATTATATGTGTATCTAGTAATATTTCAGCTCTCTTATGTCACTATTTAAAGAAAATGGCCTATTTTCAACAAGGGCAGGCAACAGAATTCTGCACATCAGCACTTGTGTGCATGGGCTGTTGCTGGGGAGCTGCTGGTTTGCCCTGAGAGCAAGCTTTGTGCTGCTACACACCAAGGAAAGAGTTATCTAAAAATAACACTTCCATTGTCCCTTTCTTGCCTCCTCAACCCATTAATAGGTACTTTAGTATCATGAGAGTTTTCATAGTTTAATCCTCTTTCAAAAGCTTTTCAGAATAAAAGCTCTAAATGGTCCTCAGTATTAATTTGATGTGACTTCTGTACAATATGGCTTAAAACTCTTAGAATCACATTTTTACCGCTTACTCTTTTTTCATTGGAGCAATGGATGGAAAATATCAACCATGTTTAGTGGAGTCTCTAATACGAGTCCTTCATTACTTTCTTGTGTCGTTCTCTAATTTGAAAAATTATTCTCTTAATATTTGAACTGTTAAACTTCAAGAATATTATTTTGGGTTGTTAATTATTTCTAAAAATATAAATGATTTACTGATATAACTCAAAGATGTGTTTTTAGTCTCAGATTTGCCAGGAATTAAGAGAAAGCAATTAGATTGCCTTGTAAGTAGCAATCAGGCTTGATAATTTGCGCTTAGTTACAGCTTTGTGTATGTGGGGACCACAGGGACTATGAGCACAGAGCGCCCAATACTAATGACCCACTTCACCTTTTCATGTCTTTTGGTACCTTTGAATACACAACTGTCTTTCTCAAAATTAATATATGGCAAAATAATTCTTGCTGTCTACACATCATTTAATCCTGGGCCTGTTCATTTGATGCAAAATTCCATTTCTTCAACTTTTCACATCTTTACATAACTTGCAATATGGAGGGAGCAGAAGATAAAACCCTGTTGATTTTTTTTAAACTCCCTATCTCTTCACTGAATTTTAATGACATTTGCCAAGGAAAGAGATATATCTCTTTGTGTGTGTATATAAAGCCTACACCATACACTTTTTTCTATAGTGAAAAATGTAGCTTTACCATTTTGGAGCACTTGCTAGACTCAGCTGATGAAAGAGGAGAGGTAAACCATAACATCCTGCCCTCGAAGCATTAGTAGGATAGGGAGACAGGCAGAAATAAAAGCAGCACACAAATCAGTGTAAACGCACCACTGAGAAGAGGTTGTCCTTGGGGAACTGGTCTGACCTGCAAGTTCAGGGGTGGCTTATTTAAGGAGGGGACCTCTCACCTGTTGAAGATATTTTGCTATATAAAATTATCATTTATTTTCTTTCCAAAGAACTCGAAACATTTTCCACATGTGCTTTTGACTCAACATTAACACTCATAATCAAACTTTATAATGATACTATATTAATAGGGGAACATATAGAAAATGATACTGCAAAGACACACAAAAAATTATCATTTCAAAGAAACATTTTAGGTTAATTGAAGGACAAGCAGTAAGCAAGTGATTTCTCATTTTTTTCTTTCTTCGTTACAATTTCTCTGGTTTCCTTTCCTCTTCTTCACTCCCTTCCAAAAAGTTGATTCCATGATATATTTGCTTACCAAGTGGAAGCAGCTTGTAATCATCCGGCACTGAATTATTACTTTTTTTTTTTTTTTTTTTTTTTTGGCAGAACCGGGGATTGAACTCAGACCCTTTCGCTTGCTAGGCAAGTGATTATTCTACTGAGCCATCTCCCCGGCCCCAACTTTTTAATAATTTTATTGATAAACAAATAGCAATGAGATGGTTTCAAAACCAATTAATACCACAGTTTCAATAATTAATACATTGCATATTGTTGTGTTAGTGGTTATTGTACAAGATGCAGACATGATATCCTGTCCACAAACACTATTAGAACAAATATTTCTATTCATTGAATTAAGAGAATATAGCTGTGTATCTATCCTATTTTGAATATGCAGATACAAAATGATCCTTCATTTGTATCCACTTTTTTGTTTAGTTTTGTCAGAGAAGGGTATTCCATTGTCATTTAAATATTATAGATGTGTGAATTCAGCAAAGTTCCAATATAGTCCAGTAGTTCATAATAGTAGTGGGTTTTCTCTAAGATTGGCAGTGTCAGAAGTTGTTGACTTGAGCCTTTTACAGATTAGCATACTAATAATGGCTTTACTTTTTATACTTTTCTGCTGGATGATTAAGCCCAAGATAAAGCAAGACCTATATAACAAGAAATGTAACTTTTGTATCTGATAAGGTCAGTCAAATCCCCTCAGGGTTTATCCTGAAACCCTGTACCACAGTTTGTAGACCCTTTGTTAGTGTCAGCCATGTGGATGAGTGCTGGCCACTGCTTGACCAATTTGCTTTCTGTGAAAGCCTGAGAGAATGTTTTCTCTCCATGTAACTTTCCTTAGGCATACTTTACATCATCGATCACTGTCCTCTGTCACCCCATAATCTTGATCAGAAAATTTGGGACACCAATGAGTTACAGGATGTTACAGTATAGGTTCTCCTATGTCCTGAGTCTTCACTGACCTTGAAAGCTTTCACAAGCATAAGAGGCAGGTGCAGGCAAACTATTAATTCAGCGCCAACTTCTTAGATCTGCACCCAAATATTGGCATGGAATTAATAGTGTGCTTGCACCAGCCTCTTAGGCTTGTGGAAGTTGCACCATCTGGGTCGTCACGTTGCAGATGGAACTTTACTTGGTAGGATTTATGTGTAACAGAAATTAGTAACTCCTGCAAATGAGCCGCACGGCCCATGCTGGCTTATCTGCACACCTCTCGCTGTGTCTGACACAGTGCCTGGGGTTTGGGCTTACCCATAGATTTGGGGAAAGAGTCCATCAATTCTCTCAGCTTCATTTTGTTGCTCTGAAGGATCAGGGAGTAGAAATCAGACAATGGGGGCCCAGGGAGATAGCTCAGTAGAATAAGCATTTGCCTGGCAAGCTCAGTGTCCTGAGTTCAAACCCAGTACCACAAAAGGAAAAAAAAAAAAAAAGAAGTCAGAAAATGCAAAATCAAGTTTTAGCATATTTTTTCTCTTATTTTAAGTATTATGAACATAAAACTTGAAGTCATAATTTGATTTCTCAGTGCATAAATAATTACCTAAGGTTTTAATTTTTGGCCCTTTAATTAAATTATGGTTGCTTTTTTAAAAATTGACTTGGTGTTACACATAGTAATGTTTATTACCTAGTAAATATCCCAGTGTAATTTATAGACAATATACTTAAAGGTATGTTTTATTTTTAAATGTATATTTTTATATTATTCACTAATGACCCTTATCGATTAATTTTCATGTTTTTTCCCTTATAAGAAATCAAAGTTTTTGAGTCAGGTGTGGTAGGCACACACTTGTAATCCCAGCACACGGTAGGCTGATTGCAACAAATTAGAGGCCACTGTGGACTATATTAGCAAGACCATATCTCAATTTTTTAAAAAATTATTTTCATTTTGTTTTTTTGAATAGGAATATAAATATTTGTTAAATGATAAATGTAGCCAATATACATTAATGTTAAATCAAATTACTCATAGTTCAATGGCACAGAGATAAAAATTATTAGCATCTCTACTATAGACACTACAAAAGTATATCTGCATATAGGCAAGTTCAAGGCCAGTGTGGGAAAGTTAGGGAGTTCCTATCTCAAAACAAAGTAAAATGGGATGAGTGCATACCTTACATCAAGCATTTGCCTAGCATGCACAAGGCCCTTGGTTCATTTCTAATAATGCATTAAAAAATTGTGTTTTACTCAATAGTCAATTTATTTTAAATTAATTTTAAAGGTAGAAAACTTTCTACTTTAATCTGTAAGTGTAAATTACATAATTTATTTTACTTATATTTTAATTTGTGTATAAACATAATGTCTACTTTCACATTTGAATGACATACAAGTTTGAGAAAGAAAATTCTTCTGTTTAACATCAGCTCTGTATTAATTCATCAGATGCTCTTGCATTTTTAATTCCACATATTGCATTTATAAGACTGATTTATTATTTATGCTGTTGTTTAAATGCTTTTAAATGTATAAGTCTCTTTTATTAGGTTTATTTCTTGGTTTTTTGGTAGTTTTGTTTTGTTGTTTTTGTACCAGGAATCAAACTCAGGACCAGATTTTAAATGTTTGTGAAGTCAGATGTATTAATTTGGCAGTAATCATTTTAAATTCTCTCAAAGAACTAGTTAAAACATGCTGGTCTAAAACTTGGCTATAGCCAGTGAGATAGCTCTGTAGAATAAGCCCTTGCCTGGCAAGAGCAAGGTCCTGAGTTCAATCCCTGGTATCACAAAAAATAAAATAAAATAAAACTTGGATATAAAGCCACTTTTAATATTTCAAGTCTGCCTCAAAAAAAAAAAAATGCCTAGGACCTCTTTGTCTTTGGATCTTTGAATATTTAAATCATGTGTTAAACTAGTAATGCCACTCCCTCCCTCATTCCCTATAGCAAACTCGGAAGATAAGTCCTAGATAAAATATTACATAAATGGTTACAGTTAGCATTTGAGAATGACTTATTGTAGGTCATAAAACTAAACTATACCAACAGAGCCCCACCTCCACATTTGTGACCTATATTGAGGATCAAACCCAGAATTTTCTGTTTGTTTGTTTATAGAGAATGTCTTGCTTAGTTACCCAAGCTAGCTTTGAACTTTAGGTACTGATCCTCCTGCTTCAGCCTCTCAGGTAGCTGGGATTACCAGCATGCATCACTGTGCCCTGGTCAGCCTTGTTTGCTTCCCAGATGAGTGCTCCTAAGTATTTGTCAAGCTATTATAACTATTGCCCTAAAGTTAAATAGCCTCTAAATCATTCAGTCTTAATTTTACATTATAGAACTCTTTTTTAGTGTCCTTTTTAATATGCTTCCAACCATCTTGAGAAATTATAAAGATCACTTGTTAATTTTTCCTCTTTTAGGTCCTCTCCAATTTTCTCCCCTTAAAGCTATTACCAGTGACATCTTCCTTTCTCTTCTAAACTCATTCAAATTGAACTTTTGCTTCCGCTGCTCTGAAAAATGCTTCAGGGTTAGCAAGGATCTCCATGTTGGTAATCTGGAAGCCAGGCTGATGTATTTACATATTTTATCACAGAGTCACCCTTGTAGAATTGTCTGAACCTTCCCTTCTAGGCTGCTATCCTTCCGATCTACTTTACTCCTTTCTCCTTTTAGTCTCCTTGACTGATCCATGCTCTCCTCCTCAGCCTTTAAAATGAGAGTGCCCCAAAATTCAGTGCTTGAAACATTTTTAAATCAAGTCCCTTGGTAATTTTATTCAGTCTCACAGTTTTAAATATTATTAATATACTGAAAACTCTAAAATTTATAATTCAACACTGAATGTCTTTATTAAGCTCAGATTCATATATTCAAATGCATGCTTAGCATTTTTGCTTAGTTAAATCAAATTTATCTTGTCCAATTCTGAAATCTGAGTTCCCTTTTTCTGTCTCAGCTCAATTGCTCTATCCTCAATCTTTTTTTTTAATCAAATGTGTTGCAACTCCATCAGTCCAGTTGTTCAAGCCAAAACCGAGGAGTTAACTTTCTCTTCTTTGTTTCATACACCACATATGCATCTTTTAGCAAATTATATCATGTTTCCTTCAAAACATACCCAGAATTTTACTACTTCTCCCTGTCTTCTCAGCTACTATGTAAGCTGGTGTCTTTTGGATAGTCTTTCATTTTAAATGTGCCTTTTATGGTGTTGAAGATATTACACTAGAATTGCTATATCCTTTTTCCATGATTATAATTTCTTCTAGGTTGGTAATGATCATTTAGTAGTTACAGTGTTGATAAGAGTCTACAAAACTCTAATATTGTTTTATTGTTTTCATATCAATTTTTTTCTAAAAAGATACTCATCTAAAATTAAATGACTGTTGCCTATTGAGTACCTAAATGCACAACTTTGTTTCAAAGATAGGTATCATCATCCAATGATAGATGAGGTAATAGAGGCACCATAGAATGCCACCAAGCTGGCCTTTTATATGGCATTCCCAAATTGCCTCATCATTGTCATAGCCATCTTAGTTTATTTAGGTAAGTATATTCCATCATTGTCACATAAGGAAAAAATTGCCTAAGGATGAATTTTTAACAGTGTGTCCCTATGGTTAATGAACACATGACTAATTTGCTCACGATAAAGACCAAGAAACTAAAGCAATGGTAGTAGCTCATTGTTATTGGACTAGAGAAACAAATGGTAGAAATCAGACCTGTCTAACTTCAAAGCCTGTCCTTGGGCTGTACAAGGCTTAGAGATGGGAGAGAACATGCCATATTGAAGAATTCTAGGAAATTCAGCATATTAAAAAGATGTAAGGGGTAAGATGCTAAGAAGAATCACACTGGAGAAGATAGCATCCTTTTTGAGGGGTGGTTATAAATAGTAGTGAGGAGTGTACAGTTTGTCATGAGGTATTGGGAAGAGGAAATGGTTGTTTAGCTAGATACACTTTTCTAGATAATGATTACTCTGCCTTTAGAAGAAAAATGAATTAGACAACAGTGCTGAAAGAACTTTTGGTGGCCTAAACTAGAGCAATGGCAGTGGGAAAACAAAGGAGAATGGGTGAATTTGGGAGATTTCAGGAGTAAAGTGAATAAAATTAGAGAACTGGCTGGATATGAAAGGTATAGTAGAGGATAACTCTCCGGTTTCTGAGAAATTATTCATGACATTCACCAAGAGTTAATGTTAGAGGGAAATGAGTGAGTCTAGACTGTGCAGTTATTTTACTTTTAGAAATAGGAAAAGATGCCTGGGAGACACTAAGTGATAATGCTGAGATGACATTAAACCCATAAGTCTGGGTTCAAGGGAGTGGAGGCCTCAGCTACAAATAAATCTGTGAGACCTCAGAGTGTGACTAACAACTCAAGTCACAGAATTTAATAAGCTGAGTGGAGGATTGTTTTGAGAACACCCAATTTCATTGCTCCAGGATCAGAATACCTAGACACCCTGATGAGACAGAAAATCAGTGAAGGGAAATAGTAAATCAGGAGGGAAGTCCTCCATCCGGATGACTGTCAGTTTATATGAGAGGCTAGGATATGAGAAGATAGAATGTACCTGAATATCCACTTGAAGTAAACAGATGGAAAGTGAGTAGCCTAGGCTGCTTTGTGGTGATCTGCCTTGAAATTCTTATCTCTGACCATATAGAGCATTGTAGCAGGACAGTCCTGTGACATTTTTTTTTCTTTTTTCTTTTTCTTATGTCTTTTTTTTTCATTTATGGTTAGATTTCTGAATTTCTGTGTAAAAATGTGTGTTTATTCCTATTTTTTAAAATTTTTTTCTTCTTAAAGACTTAAATTTCAACACATTAATACTTCATGGAAAATACCTGTTCCATGTTATGCCTAAGATGTTTGACATTTAGACAGAAAGTTAGGGTAAACTAAATTGCATATGTTGCAGGGTAATAATAAGCTTCTCTTCTGGAGAGTTAACAAACTAAGTTTGCAGATCAAACCTTGGAGAAAAGGAAGGGCTGCAAGGTCAGCCAAAATTTTGGTCATAGCCTTTCAAGTCAGTGAAGACTCAGGACATAGTGAAGACTCAGGACATAGGAGAACCTGTACTGTAGCATCATGTAACTCAGTTGTGCCCCAAATTTTCTGATCAAGGAGATTATAGAGCCACAGAGGAATGTGATTGATGATATATAGTGTGCCTAAGGAGAGTCACATGGAGAAAAAACTTTTTCTCAGGCTTTCACAGAGAGCAAATTGATCAAGGAGTGGCCGTGACTCGTCCACATGGCTGCCACTGACAAAGGATCTGCAAACTGCGGTACAGGGTTACAAGATAAATCCTGAGGGGACTTGACTGACCTTATCAGATACAAAAGTTACATTTCTTGTTATACAGGTCTTGCTTTTTCTTGGTCTTCACCATCCAACAGAAAAGTATAAAAACAAGGTATATAAAGTAAAGCTATATTAATATGATGAGCTGTAAAAGGCTCTAGTCAACAACTTCTGTGGATAACCCACTACTATTGTGGACTGCTGGACTGTATTGGATGACTTTGCTGAATTCAAGCACCTCTAGTATTTAGATGCCAATAGAATTTCCATCTCTGACAGGACTAAACAAAAAAAGGGGATACAAAGGAAGGACCATTTTGTATTTGTATATACAGAATAGTTAGGATAGATATACAGCTACTTTCGCTTAATTCAATGAGAAGAAAGATTTGTAGTAATAGTGTTTGGACAGGATATCCTGTCTGCTTCTTATACTATGGATAACTGCTAAGAAGATAACAATGTACAAGGTGTTAATTTTTGAAAATTTCTTGTTAATCAGCTTTGAAACTGTCTCATTGATATTTGTTTCTCAATAAAATAAAAAAATAATAAAAAGAAATTGTTATCTCTGGCTGCTGACTTGAACACTTTGTGGATGGTATTGTTTTAGTGGCTGAGCAGTGATCTTTGCTGTTATTTCCCATTATGAGGATGTTATCTCCTAAAAGTAAAAGAGAAAGAGGTATTTTCAAAGGACATTCAATATGCAATGTACTAATTATTGAAACTGTCCTACTAATCAGTTTTGAAACTGTCTCATTGCTATTTGTTTCTCAGTAAAATTACTAAAGAAAGAGAAAGAAAAGAAAAGAAAAGAAAAGAAGATAGATAGATAGATAGATAGATAGATAGATAGATAGATAGATAGATAGTGGGGAAAAAATTCAAGAAAGTGGTATATGGAAGCAAAGGAAAAAATTTCAAGAAGGAATAGCTCTTCATCAGTGCCAGAACTGGTGGTTCAGTTGAATGAAAACTAAAAATGTTCATTGAATTTACCAGGGAAAAGTGATTATCAGTCAATAGGGAAAGGATTGTTTCAACAGACTGTCCAAGGCTCATTGCATCAAGATTTTTATCTTTTAAGCCAAAGAGAAAATTCATTTAAATTCATTAAATTTAATATTAAGGATATTAAGCTAAATTTAACTCATTATGATTTTGGGTGCCCAAGGTTCTGATCTGAACATGGAGTTCCAGAGGAAGTCTTCCAAGTGTTTGTTATTCTCAGCATTGTTTTGGAAATACTTGAAATGAAATCATTCCAGAAGTGGCTGTAGAAATTTTGTATTGAAGCTGGGGAAATGGCTCAGTAGAATAATCACTTGCCTGGCAAGCACAAAGTCCTGAGTTCAATCCCTAGTACTGCAAAAAAGAAAAAGAAGTTTTGGATTGAAGAGATTAAGACCTGAAGGGCTTAAAAAAATTGAAGAAAAAAGAGAAAAACAAGAAGAAAGTTAAAGAAATAACCCATGCAACTTGGCTTGAAGTTTTGTGCATGTACAACCTATGTTACAGATGACTAAAAGTAGTTATATGTTCCACACAGGTTTTATTCACAAATTAAGTAAGTCTAAGGAAATACACACACAGCATCACACATACACCCCTCCTCCTGTCATGCTTATATCCATAATGTAAAATTCTGTAATATTTATATTTTCAATTATTGTCTGGTCTCCTGTCCTTTGCTGGGTAAAAGTATCCTACCTTTAGTTATAAGCATCGATGCTTAGGTTCTGCCATGTGCCAGCCACACACTGAAGGGTGCTGTTGTACTGAATTTTATGCATATGCTGTGTCTTCTTTAAGCAGAGAAAAATTAAATTAATTTACAAAGGAATAAAAAAGAGTAAGGTAAAAGAAGCAAGGAGGAAGCATTTACTGGACGGCTATGAGTGTCAAATATTCTGATACGAACTTTCATATATAGTTTTTCATTTAGTCCTTAGCCACTCATTAGCCGTTGACAAGAGTGGGGTTTGGAAAGGTCCAGCAAGGTTTAGTAACTTCCATAAAAGCTGCATAAGAAGAAATAAATCTAGATCCTAACCTTTGACATCTTACTGCTCTTACCACTATAGGGCATACCATCTCCCATATTTTCTTATTTCCATTATGAATTCATGACAATTTTTTTAAAAGAACACAAAATGGTGGAAAAAATATTAGAAATAATAAAAAAAATTTCATTAAAGTAATAGAAGTTTGACAATGGTTGTTGTATTGTACGATGTTATCTTCCAATTAGTTGTTTAGGTTACCAGATATCAACCTACAAAATTAGTTTTAAAAAATTATATGAAATTAAAAAGAAAAGAAAAGAAGCATTAACTGCTCCTTTCAATAGACCAGCAGAAATCAGTAGGCAATTATCCAAACTATCCTTCATATATACATAAATGTATCTTTTTCCCTTCTTTCTTTTTGTCCTTTCCTCATCCAACAATTTTTATATGACATAGTTACTGGGCGAAAACATAATCTTTTTAAAAACGTTATATTTATAT
>NW_004524614.1:13974100-13984308 GCF_000260255.1 Octodon degus
GTTCAAGTTACTATTGAAAGAGAGGCATGTTTCTAAAGTAATAATCCACTTAAATATTAGCAATCTTTGGTAAATACTCAAAAGTTTTCAGCATTTCTGAAAATTATATATATCTACCTCGCGTTGCTTTGTAATTACTTTATGGAAAACAGTATTGGAATTGCTGTTAAAATACCTGAGCCTGCTTTGCTGTCCCTACCCCTGGGGCATGCTGAGTTGGGAATTGAGACTGGGCGTGGTGGTGCGTACCTGTATTCGCAGCTCGTGGGAGGCTGTAAACAGGCGGATCACTATGAGCTGATCTAGTGGTAAGACCCTGAATACTCTGTAGATAATAATAATAATAATAATAATAATAATAATAATAATAATAAAATACCTGTGGCATTCTTTTCTTAAGGTGACTAGAATTTAACCTTTAACTATATCAAGACTTTTAGAATAAATATTTATTGATAATTATCAATATGCAACAAAATTTTCTGTAATTATGTCTCACAATGCTGAAGTATTTTAAGTAGACTTAGACCTGCAATGATATATTAAGTACAGAGCTTTTTATAAACTATAAGCAAGAAACACATTGGACAGAGAAAGTAAAAATACAATAATCATAATCAAGTTTATTATCTGTGCATCCAGATACTTCATTAGACATTGTTTACAATGTACATATGTATTCTATAATATTCTAATGCCATGAAAGTCCCTCTGTGCACTTGGCATAATTAAGTCAAACAATCAAATGTATTGGCACAAGTAAGCTAGCATTCTTAAAAGACAATACATCATTTTTAATTTGTTAACTGCTACAAAGAAATTCTCTTTGTTATCTTATTACGATATTTCAGATATAAGAATCTTTATACTTAAATTGTTATCAAATAGATATAGTTGTCACATCATTTAGTTACCTGAGAATTCTATTTGCAACTAATTTTTCTTAGAAGGGTGATAAAAATATAATTTAAGATTACATCATCTGTAAATGCCTTTACTGAATGTTTTGTTGTTGTTGTTGTTGTTGTTGTTGTTGTTGTTTGTTGACTGGTTGACTAGTGCCAAGGACTGAACTCAGGGCCTCCCCCTGCATGCTGAGCACATCCTGTACCACTGAGCTAATCCCCCAGTCCTACTAAAAGTAGGCCACTGTAGAACTCTGATATTTATAGTTGCCTATTTGTTTAAAGAATTTTATAACTATAAGCTCAAGAGAAAGGATTTGAAGATAGATTTTCTGTCACTCTCTATGTTAGAAAGGACTCAGATTTATTTTCCCAAATGAGTCTTGACTCTGCTTCTGTTTACCCACAGAAGAAATGGAATAGCTTCTACTCAGACAGGTATTTTAAAAATCTGTTTCCGAAAGAAGATTCTCAAATACACTCCTCTTTTGAACTTGCAGTGAAACCTTCCAGTTGTCCTTTTAGTTTCCAGTACAAATCGAATACCCTTCTCTGACAAAATGAAACAAAAAAAAAGGGATACAAATGAAGGACCGGTTTGCTTCTGTCTATTCAAAATAGTTAGGATGGATATCCTTTCTCTTAATTCAGTGAATAGAAAGCCTTGTTCTAATAGTGTTTTTGGACAGGATATCATGTCTGCATCTTGTACTATGAGTAACCACTACGAGGACAACAATATGCAATGTATTAGTTATTGAAACTGTCCTACTGATAGGTTTTGAAACTGTCTCATTGCTATTTTTTTCCCAACAAAATTATTTAAAAAATAATAATTTCCAATACAGATTAGTTGCAGTATGGGTACATGACAGGAAGTAAAACCTTAAACTCAAACAGCTACCCAATATCAATTAAAATTTTGCCTGAGTCAAATAGTATTCATAGAGAAGTACCTAAAAGTTAAGGAGAATATTCTCCCCTAAATATTCTGGGTCCCTGGATTTAAATATGTTCAGTAGAAACTGAGTATGGGTCATGTTGGATTTGGTTCTGTTTCTTCTTTTGATTGGTTTTATTCTTTGTTTTTGTTTTGTTTTGGTCCAATGTGTTTCACTTTGGCAAATTCATACATATGTATAATATACTTTGATCATTTTACACACACCCCTTTTTTCTCCTTTGCTCTGCCCCAGTCTGTTACATCAGAGAGACCTCCTTTAAATTACCTCAAGAAATAGAGGCTTTATGTTAAAGGCATGTGCGTATTTGATCCAGAATTTTAAAAACCAAAAGAGAGTCAGCTGTAGAGACCAATTGCTTTCTTCTTTTCTCTTTTATGAACCCATTTGGCCAGCTAATCAATCTCTGAACAGGTTTTGTTGTGGGGATTTTTGTTTGTTTGTTTCTTCTCTTTTAACAAATAACCTCTGTATATTTATTTCATACTGTTGGTTTGTATGTGTTTTCAAATTGCTAGTGTGCTGGTGCTCTCATGGCCGCTCACTGCATGGTGACATTTCTGCTTCAGTTCCTACTGCCAATTACACAGTGTTTCCTAATTGTAGTTCTCAACAGAGAAAATCTGATGCACTCAGCTCATACAGGCCAAACCACAAACTATTGGCAAATCTTTGGATTATCCACCACTGATTCAGCGTGGAGGACATATTTTGTGGTCCTCACAGCCTGGCCACTTCCATGGTGATGATGGGGCAGCCTGTGTCACTCAGAAAGAAAGAACGGGCTCTCTTATACTATACCTTTCTGGGACTATGATTGATGTGCTTTGAGAAGTACTACAAATAACTCTTTAAACTCAGTATAAGGATATTGTTGAAGACATTGTTCCTTACATGATACAGTGTCCTTTTGGAAAATCCCTGGCATAAATTTATTCCAGCTTTGGTATTAGAAATAATTAGCGAATTATCACTGAACTGGCTTGTTTTTATCTTACATATTTGTGGAGAATTATTTCTTTTTCATCATTTCCAGTTAGTTGGTAATTCATATATTTGTGGCCCAAATGTGGAAAGTTTAAATGCCTCTGTGGCATGCTTTTTGTCTTATTGTCAACCTTGTACCTGGCTTCCTTTTCAATTTTTGACCTTGTTTTTTTACATGCATTTCTAATTTGAATGGCATCTTATATATTTGTGCAAATCACTTGATCATCTTTTGGAAGCAAGCTGTATGTATAAATTTCAGGAATATATTAAACTTACCAGCTACTTTTTGGTTAAATATGAGCTAATTTTTCTAAAAAGACTGAATGAATATTTTGAAAATATTATGCTTTTTATATTGACATAATTTGAAAATTATCCAATTACATTTTTAAAATATAAAAATTCCTACAGGCTTAGAAATATCTTACAAATAAAATGAGATTAGAATAGATAATATTGCACATTAATCATTTTTGACACATTCTTGTTATGAAGAAGGTAGGTTGTAACAAAATTAATGTACATTTTAAATTGTCTGCACCTAAACCCTTTGCTGAAATAGCAGCCTTTACCCCTCCAACAATAGCAATCTCCTAAAATTGTTAATTTTTCCCCCAGACACTAGTTTTTGGCTACTCTTTGAAACAAAACAAAAATAACAACAAAAGGAAACTGACATGAATTTTATATAAAGAAGCCCTTGAGGTAAAAAGTGAAGGAAGGCTAAATAAGCTTACAGCAGGCAAAATGTCGCTTACATTTTGCTGCCCAGTAGTTTGATATACTCATTTGCTGATGTGAAATGACGAGGGCTTACAAAACAGGGTTTTGTTTTTTAGCTGCCTGTGGACCTAGCAGGGCCTAACAGAACCCAGTCAGCAGGTCATTAACTCTGGAGAAAACAGCTTGCATTAATATGCTCTAATCCGGTATAATTAGTCAAATTACTGCACGCCGACCAGCTTGTCATGTGTTGTCAGACTTGGCATGCACGCTGGATTGCCTGGGTCCCTCTGGAATGCCACCCTCAATCAGGGAAAATTGCTCATTTGTAGTGGTCTTGAACTCTATAGAAAAAAATCTACTAAAACAGTGGTCATAGAGTACCTTTATACTGATGCTTTCAAGTTAAAATGTTTTTTTATCAAAATTAACTTAGTTATATGGGTGATTCAAATGGAATCTTGCAGATTATACAAGCACATTTTCTGATATACAAGCCAAAGAAGAATTAACATTAGTATAGGGGAAAAAATCTAAACTAAATCATTACCAGTTGATCAGCTATGTTCCAGTACATAGGATTTTATGTTTGTCTATGCTTGAGTTTGTGTGGGTCTTTTTCCAGTAGGGTAATAGGTTATTAAACTCTGAAAGGGCCACATTAGCATAAATTTACAAGAGCTGAGTTCTGGCGGCAGGATAAAAACCTGTGTTACCTTTGCATTAACACTGAATTGCTTGTTGTGCTTTTGGCAATGACAGATAAGTCAGTGTAATTCCCCATTGCAACGGAAATGATGCTCCAGATTCCAAACGCATCCTGAAGATGTCACTGACAATAATCTTCAAAGAACGGCCAGTGAAAGTGGGCTGTATGTTTGTAGGATGATATACTGCAAATGACAGGAAGAATTATGTGAGTGAAGACGAATCTGTAACATATTATTAAGCAATTTCTCGAGAATAACAGGGATAAAAGGATAATGGATGAGGGTGTCATTATTACCTTCATGTAGAAGGAGAGCAAAAGCAAAGGTAGAGAGACAAGATTAATTGAGGAAGGGTGAGGCATTCATTGCTCATCAGCTCTTTTGTACTCTGCTCCTGAAATTCCAGACTCCAGTAGGAGGGGGAAAAAAAGGTGCCAGTGCTGCATTATAATGCAGCTGGCAAGGAGTGGAAAACTGACAAGGCACTTTTTAGGCACCACCATTTTTATAAAAAAAAAATACATAATAACAATTATCATTTGAGTGTTCTCAAGTCACCCCAGAAATCTGCTAGGATTTTTATTCTTTGTGTGTGACAGGTATTTGTTATGCTTCTAGACTTCAATTCATAAAATTTCAAAGTGCATTTTTCTGTGCACTGCCAAAAATATTTGCTGTTTTAAATTTAGAAATTCATATTTGGAGATGAAAATTTTCCAAATCCATTATATTACTAGTTTGATTAGGCTAAGATCATTAAAGAAGCAATACATTTTATAATTAGTTTTTACTGTTTTCTAAGAACATTTCCCTTTTATGTAGTAAGTTTTTTAGATAATGTAATTTCTCAAGAAGTGAAGAGTATGAGTAGGTAAAAATTTAAAATGCTAAAAGCTTTATTTATATGTTTTCACCTATTACTTGTTTCTTATATCTTCTTATTTGACCAATTATTCGAAGTGTATATTATCACATACAGTAAGATACAGTTATAATATGATAACCGCTATCCTTCTGGTTACACAATAGTAGCACAGGTGTTTTGCTAGAATCTGAGAAACCTTTGGGGACATTAATTTCCCTCTGATTGAAATTTACTCCTCATACAGTATTAGCTTTAACTGCTGGAGAACTTTAAAAATATTTCTGTGAACCAAACCAAGTGATCAAGTATTAAGTTTAAATGTACTGTATACCTAATGGGGATACTCAAGCTTGAAGATTAATTTGGGAATACGAAGCTTCTATTTCATCCTTGCATCTTTCCCAGGCTCATGTATTCAGGAAAGGTAACAGGAAATTGGGATCTAGGTGTCATTAACAATTAAAAATCATTCCAGATTGATATGGATAAAGTACTGGTTAGCAACCAGTAGTTTAATGTGTATATAATGTGTATAGACAGACAGACATAACAGTAAAGTTATTAAATGCTGCATGTATAAGTCATCTAGGAATACTGTTTGCTTGCTTATGTTTGTTGCTGGGCTACCACTCTGAGCTGTGTCCTCAGTCCTCATGCTCTCTTTTTATTATGTAAGAATTTCCTTCCTGTATACCATATCTGATTTAACATGTAAGTCCTTTTTTTTAGTAAGAACTAGTATTTCTATTTCAAATCCATAAATGAAAAACTATGCACTAAAAATTTAAATAGTTTTACTCAAATAAGTCCATAGTAATGGGTGCTTCTAAGAATAAAACCATCTTCATGTACCTCATCCAATGTACTTTTCAGGGTTGGACAAATAGCTCAGTGGATTAAAGTGCCTGCAAGCAGGCTCAGGGTCCAGGGATTCAATCCCCTGGCCTGCAGTGCCGGCCCGGCCCCCGGGGCACGCTGAGGCAAAGACTGAGACTGAGCATGGTGACACACACCTGTAATCCCAGCTCTTGGGAGGCTGTAAATAGGTGGATCACTACAAGTCCAATCTAGTAGTGGGGCCCTGAGCACCCTGTAGACCCTTCCCTAAAAATACAAAAAAAAAAATTACTTTTCATTTTCTATTTGAATTTTTAATTTATTATTCCTTCCACTCTCGGATATATTTTATATTTCACTACTTTTCCTTTTGGAATATTATGTGTCTTCTTTACCTTAAGTGTTTCCTCACTAAAGAAGCATCCTGTGTTTTCTATAGAGTAGGGGTCAGGAAGCTAACGTTTACAGGCACCAGCTACTGTGGTAGGCTCTTTGTCTACAGTATATAATTGAGCATTCACTGCAGCTAAATGAGTTACATATCATTATTACCACTTCACAAGAGAGTAATCTAAAATTAAAAGACACCAAGTTCTTTCTCCAGGCCTCACAAATTAGGAAGACTCAGCTGTTCAAACCTAAGTTTTCTTGGCTCCAAAGCTCATCTTCTTTCAAATACTATACAGTCCTGTGTTCTTGTATACAGTATATCTCATGTATGTGGCTAAATTACACTGTTTTTAATATCTGTTCAGTGTATTTTCAAATGTCAAAATTCAGTGGCTTCTCTGTCTTCCATCCTTTTGTGCATAGTATTTGATACTGAGCTTACAACATTCTAAACACACTTTCCCACTTAAGTCCTTCAGTCTCCTTCACTGGCTTCTCTCCTTTTTTAGCTTCCATATACGTTCTCCCATCTGCAAGATGTGTCCCTGTCACTTCAGTTTTCTACCATAGGTGTCTAGTCCCTCTTAAACTTTTCCTTTGCACCAAGTGCCAAAAACCTTCCTATCCTGCTGAAGAATTTTCTCAATATGCTGTGTGTGCCTCAAACCAAACTTACCACTTTCCTTTTCTTCTTAAATTTCCTCTTAACACCACAACTTTAGAAGACAAAAGCATTCTAATTACCCAGGCCTTGTCAGTTAAGAGTTATTTTGGAATTCTCCAGACTCACATAAAAGTCTCTCCTGCCTTTTTAGGATGTTGGAGTCCTTTCTTCATTTCTTCTACATCATTTACAAACCATCCATCCTTCAAGGTCTGTATCAGATATCCTCTCTAGTAAAGCAATCAAATATATATATTTCTCTTTTCATGGAATGCCTGGACATTTTTTTATTAGTTTCATGTTTATCTTCTTACTTCCTTAGACAATAAACATCTTAGAGGCAGGATCCATATTTTGTACAAGTGCTATTTGGAACATTCTAGCAAGACACTCAAATATGTGATGAATTGAACAAAATAAAATTCTCTAATAGTCTCAGTAAAATATGTTTAAAATACAATTTTCCTACTATATGAAATAACTCTTCCTTTCTTTCTTTGTTTCTTTTCTTTTTTTCTTTTTTTTTTTTTTTTTTGTACTGGAAATTGAACTTAGGACTTTGCATTTGCCAGGCACGTATGTCGCTCACCAACCCTAGTAACTCATTTTCATACATTAAAATTTAGAATTAATCTTTTCATTTTGGGGTATTTTTTCCTAATTTGCATGTATACATAAAAAGCTATTGTTCTAATAGCTACTATTTGTGAGCATACACTCCTCTTGTGCCTTTTATGAAATGGGTGTTTTATTAATCCTGGATATACAGAGGTCAGTAAGTCCCTAGCTTCATGAAGTTTACTATTTCATTGAGAATATGTGTCTTTATGTAATGTTTTATTCAAATTATTAAACATGCCCATGATCTTTTATAGTTACACTTATGATATGTGGGAATGATGGAAAAGAAAATATGAAACGCTTTACTATATATTTGGGTATATTTAAATCTTCATTATATTTAACTCTTCTACCAATCCTAAAATAAAGACATAGATTACCCCATTTTACAAATATGGGAACGGACTCTGAGGGTTCAAATAACTTGCTCCAAATCACAAAAAGTGGAGTGACAGAGCCAAATGAAACTAAAGCGTACTTAATTCCAGAGTCCATGCTTTTCCACTGTGCCACAGGACTGCATCTAATGTCTTTGATCTAGAAGAGGGTAGGTTCTATGAGGGGCGTTCTGGACTTAGCACAGTCTTGGTGCTTCTCAGAAAGGCCCCACTTGGCTATGTCACAATGAGGCTGGGAGGTAGAAAGGGACAGGTTTGTATGCAGAAGAAGCACGTGTGCTAGTGAGGAAGCAAGAGGCTTCAGAAAGCTCAGGCTTGCTCTTTCCTAAGGATACATTCCTCGGAACTCACCACTGATGTGACCTAACATTTAGAGATCCCCTCATGAGGGTTGTCAGGACCTGATCATGAGGCCACACTTCAAATGTCCCACCTCCTCAGTACTGTGACACCAGAGTTTGGGTGGGGAAACCCACATTCATGCCATAGCACAAGAGAGTATGCTGTACAGCATGAAAAATTAAATAAAAAGTATATAATATAATAGCTTCTCAGCCTTTTAGCTAAGATCACATATAATAAAAAGCATATAATAACTCACTTGGAATTCAATCCTAAATTGCCTACTATCTTAGTATTACCATGCATAATAATAATTCAATAAGGAAAATGTATCAAACTCTAATATAAAATAAGGCAAATGTAATTGTCCCTTTACCATTGAGGTTGAACATTTCCTCTCTTGAGCTCTAGTGGTGCTGTGAGCAAAAGCTCTTACAGGAAAAGAGACTGAAGGGGTAAGGCTATGGGAAGGAAAGATGCACTAGTGACATTAATGAGGAGGAGGTTGGGGTAACAGGAACACAGTGCAAGGAATCTAGGACTTCCTTGAAAGAAGCTCTCAGAGAGACCAACCAGAGGACAACTACCCTTCCCCACTGGCTCCAAAAATTGTTTTCTCACTTTTCTTTTCCAATACTATTATATATAAATATCACCCTGACTTGATTTCTTGTTTGTCTTCCCTGCAGGGGAAAAGAACAATCTTCTTACTCTCAGAACTCCCATTCTCCTTTAAGTCAGCATAAAGTGTATAGGAAGTTTCTAAGTGTTTATGTGAGGTACGATTAAAATATAAGGTAAATGCTTAAAATCTTTAAAAAATTATTACAATAAAAAACACATTGCCATTGATTCCCCCTCAAAATACAACCCTTTCTAATACTTTCTAATTTGGAAGCAATTCCAGCAGTTATGAGTGTCTTTATGAAATTTGGTCCAAAATTCAATAAATGCTACTTCCGAGGGCCATTCAACAGAAAGACAGGCACATAGAACAAGGTGTGTCCCCATCCACATGACTTGGAATCATGTTACTGCTGGCTTTTCTGTAGCATCAAAGTGAACATGAAAGGTGAATGTTTTGAATTGACTCAGGACATAATGGCAGCCATAACAGCACAATTGAAGACACTCACAAAAAGAATTCGAGAATTGCTTAAGAAAGTGGTAAGGATGAGTGTATTCAAAATCAGAGTTTTGTGAGTGGTTTTTTTTTCTATATGTATTTGGTAGAGTCTCACTATGCAACTCGGCTCATAGTGATCCTCCTGTTTTCAGCCTCTCCACAAATGGGATTACAGGCATGTGCCACCACACTCTGTCTATGTAGCCAGCTCAGTGCACTCAGGCATGGGGCCGGCATGGCATGTGGTGCAGGGAATCAGACCCAGTGTCTGCATTTGTGTAAGCAGGCACTTAATCCACTGAATTTTGAGTGACATTAATGGCAATGTGACTTTCATTGTAATAAATTTGAAAAGTGTGCATATTCACCATATTTTTGATCATTTTTTGTGTTTCTTTAAATTGAGAGTGCTTTATTTTTTATTTATTTATTTATTTATTTGGTACAGGGTCTTACCACACAGCTTGGACTCACAGTGATCCTCCTGTCTCAGCCTCCCCAGTGCTGGGATTACAGGGTGTACCAGCATGGCCTTTTCTCCATGGGCTGCACAGCAGGATGGCATGTAGTACCTCAGATCAAACCCTGGGTCCTTGTGCTTGCCAGGCAGACACTTAGACCACAGAGCTATCTCCCCAGGCCAAAGTAAAATGATTTTTTGTTTTGTTTTTTTTA
>NW_004524614.1:13984408-13986897 GCF_000260255.1 Octodon degus
AGCACTTATTCCACTTGAGCTATCTCCCCAGCCCAAAACTATGTTCTTTGAGGAGCTCACAGTCCTTTTCAAAGAAGCAAGGGAGGTAACCATCTATTTGAAAAATAAAGAAAACGAAGATGAAAAAGAAAGAAAAGTTTCCCATTAAGGCATAAAAGGAGATTAATAGAATTAGGTAAAAGTAATAAAAAAGAAAAAGAAGACAAGATAAAACAGACTAAAAGAATGTAAACGAAAGGAATACAAAAACCAAACCCCAAAAAACAATTAAGAAAGAATCCAGGGCAGGGGAGATGGCTCAGTGGAATAAGCACTTTCCTGACAAGCGCAAGGGCCTGAGTTTAATCCCTGCTTCTGCCAAAAAACAAAAAACAAAAAACAAAAAACAAAAAAAAAAAAAAAGAAAAGAAAAAAGAAAGAGTCCAAAAGATTCTTTAATGTTTTTTGACTAGTGTTTTTGGATGAGTAGTTTCTTTCTAGGGCCTACAATATTGGAATCCACCAGATAGGCAGATGCTTTAGTGAGTCACCAGTAAGTTCTATCTTGTTGCCACACTCACGTTTTTTGTGTGTCAAAGCTGACTCCTTCCCCAGTTTCCTACTGGGTGTGTTCATTATTAGTATCCACCCTAGGGCTATATTCACTGCAGCCACTTCCAGTTTCAGGGTCTCCCTGTGTCCCTCTGGACCTGGAGTTTGCCAGGCAGGTGCTTAAGCCACTGAGCTATCTCCCCAGCTCTTCCTTGTGGCTTTGTGAGGTACCTACCCCCTGTTCTACAGTCTATGACAATCATCCAAATTGAGGCATACTCATGATCAAATCAGCAGATGAAGAAAACCCACAGATCAGTGTTCTAAGCTGGATATAGCAGCAGTGAGGTGATGATAAATAGTCTGCTAGACTGAATGCCAATACTTTCAATCAAGCTTCCTCAGAAATCCACACAGGAGCAGTCTAGCTTCTGACCATGAAGAGCAAGACCCCCATGCCCTTCCTGGCGTGGGTTTAAACTTCTTAGTGGTTCTCTGTTTAGCTTATACCCTCTCCAAAACTGTTTCTTGAGGCTATCTCTCACCCAGTCATTGTGGTAGGATGACCCCCAAACCTCTGAAGTGTATTTGACCTGTAGTCATAAACTATTTCTTTTCCAACATGTCTCCTGATTGAACACTCTCAAATATGATAGTACCACACTGGATTTCTTCTGTAACTCTAGCCTGCCGTGCAGAAGTTGCTTTCAGAGTAAAACCCTGTGCTGTTTTTGTGGTTTACATTAACCTACATAGGCTTTTTTTGAGGTTAGCATTGCTGGCCTGGTCTGTTGTTTCTCCCCAGAGCTATTAACCCTCTCTGGAATTATATAGTGTTCTCAGAGACAGATACATCACTCTAGGAGCTTGAGTTAGCTTTTCAACTGCTTCATTCTTTATTTTCTTTGTGTTCTTTTTCTCTAGCTTTTCTGTATTGTCTAGTTTTCCTTTCAACTCCCACCTGATACTTAGAGATTGACTTATTTTTTCTTTACCAAGTTGTTATTTTCCAAATACCTCAATTCCAGATTCCAGAAAGGTTCTATTTTGCTGCAGTGATATAAACATATTCAGATTTTTAATAGTGTCCATTATTTCTCACTGATTGTGTGTGTGTGTGTGTGTGTGCATGCGTGCGTGTGCGCACGCGCTGATCTTTCTGAGTAAAAGAGAATGAGGTAGATTTTAGCTAGAATTGCACATAGCGCACAAAAAAAGATAAAGGAGTCTCCTTTATCTCTGGGAGTATATCTATCACCATGTTTCATAAATACAACAATTTTGTGCAAAGAATGAACATTATGAATTTTAAATGAAGGCCAAGCCAATTACATAGATTTGCAGAAACACTGAATCTAATCATCATCAAATAAACCTATACTCAAACTCTATTTTGATCTCTTTCTAGATAAGAGTTGCTGCCAAATGGAAACACAGTGTATTTTTAAGTGCATTTTCAGTAAAAGAAAATTTATTCATTCACAATATTTCTGTTTAATCATTTCTTGGGGATAGATAAAATGAGACCAGGAACAACTGTAAGCAGATTTGGTTGACAAATATGAATATTTACTGTATTGGGAATAAGGTTAATATTTTAAAACAGGGTTGACAGGAGAAAAATTGTCTTAGCTTGCAAAAAGGAAATTTGTTTCTTTAAGTGAAAATTGGGGTCAGTAGGCCATAGCTATCTTTGTGCCTACATGACTGAAATGAATTAAATAATGCTGTAGTATAGCAATACTGAGCAAACTAATGACAAAATTATACCTTAAAGTTTGAATAAAGTCATAATACACCATAGAAAATATTTTGTAAAAGAAAATATTAGATGTATGTCTATGTCTCCTTGATTACCTTGGGAAAGCAAAACTATGTGGGTGTTTTGGTTTTGGTTTTGGTTTTGGTTTTGGTTTTGGTTTTGGTGGGTTTTTTTGGTTTTTTTTTTTTTTTTTTTT
>NW_004524614.1:13986997-13998384 GCF_000260255.1 Octodon degus
TCAGGACTTCGTGCCAGGCCCTTAGGCCAGAGTGCTTTCTTGAGGCTCATGTTTTATTCATAACATAAACTCCAAATTTTTCTTTTCTGACATTTTACTGCTGAAGTGATTTTGATTTCTCTTGAGGAGAAATCCTTTTGTTTCTTTGCACCTCTTCTTTGTCATAGATCAAACTTTTGTTGTTCTCCTTCAGAGTAAAAAATTGCTACTCTCATTCTTCAGAGCTGAAAGGGCCATAAAACTTTACTTTGGGTGGCTCAGTGTCACATTAACTTGTCAGTGTTCCCATGAGACCAGAAAACCTGGGGAGAACCTGGTCCCCCAAGGTAGCTGGCCAGCCTGTTTTCTTTCATTTTGTTCCCTAGAATAAGCAGGTTGACTAGATCCCCCCAGAAGCCCAGCCACATTTGTCCCCACAGAGCTACCCAAGTGTGCATGCCTGAAGATTTCATTTTAATTTAGGAAGTGGGATCCTTGCTTTGGCGTCCAATTTTCAATCCAACCGCTGCCAGAATAACCTTGCAATGAGAAAAAATAAATAAAACAAGTATTAATTTTATAAAAGGTATTAGTTTTACATATGGATTCTTCCTATTGTATACTTCTTTCTGCAAGAACCCTGTAGGAAATGACAATCTATGACATAAGCATCCAAATTAGGAAGACATAATCCTGCCTCCATTATTATTACAGGTCTAACTTTCAGAAATTATTTGGTTGCAAGAAATCAAACTTGATGTAACTTAACTTAAGACACTGTTTATTTTAGGCACTTAGTAGTAGTTCCTTGAATTCATTGACAGGGGAGTTGCAACTGAGAAGATACTGAAACTGAGAATTGAAAAACCATCTATCTGTGTTCCTCTCTCTGGGCCACATGGTCTCTTTGCTTCTGCTTCATTATTGTTTCTTTTCACTGATTAGATTTGCATTTGTCCATCTAAAACCCAAAAGTAGCCAAGTGTGATGGCATGTGCCTATAACTCCAGCACTTGTGAGTCTGAAGCAGGAGGATTGATGCACATTTGAGGCCAAGCTAGGCTACGTAGCAAGTTCAAGGCTCTGATCCTGTCTCAACACACACACACACACACACACACACACACACACACACACACAAAGTAGTTTGGATTCATTGCTGCCTCATTACCAACTAAAGTTTCAATCTTCATTTCCTGGGAAAAGGAGTCTGGTTAGCTAACTTGTGTCACAAATGTCTGCCACTGGTCTCTCAGCCTGAGTCCAGAAGTAAAATATACTTCTAAGAGTATGGGAAAATTTTTCTAAGAAAACAGTTAAAAGTTGGGACATAGCACTCCCCAAAGGCTACTCCTTTATTTTGCTGCTCCTTTCCCTTACTGTACTACTTCCAATGTACAGCGCTGTTTAGAGGATGATGAGAGGAGTCTCAGAGGACCCAGTAAAGAAACTATCACCCCATGGGCCCTGCCCCTGGGGCATGCTGAGCCAGCAATGGAGCCCAGGCGTGGTGGCACATGCCTGTAATCCCAGAGCCTGTAATCCCAGGCTGAAAGCAGGAGGATCATTACAAATCTGGGCTGCATAGTGAGACCCTATACCAAATATTAAAAAAAAAAAATGTGATAAAAACAGACCTGTCACACAGGGAACAGGATATTTCGTACACATAGAAGGAGCACAAGCTCAAGAGAGGCAGTGAGCATGTGCAACAGCAGCATGAGAAGACCCCAGACTCAGAGAGGCGACACTAACATGCAAGGGCAGCAGAGCAGCTGGATTCTAGTGTGGTGGTCAGGAGAGTGGAGGCAGACATGTCGCCACAGCTGCAGAGACATTAGAGACCTCTCTCAGGGTCCTGCCATGGGCTGACGAAGGGCATTATCAAGAAAACAAAGAAAAAAGGACTGAGCAATACTTTATTACTTTGAAAACACAATCAACAGTGTTTGGCCATTGGCCACCAGTTAGATGTGGGAAAATAAAGTGACAACAGTATTTAAAAATAAGTTCTATGGCTAGGATGGAGGAAAGAAGAAAACAAGGAAAGGAAATATGTGCACACAGAGCATAGCTAAGATAATTGTACTACTAATTTCTATTGGCTTATTGAAAGGAACAGTTAATGTTTAATTGCTCAATTTTGCATACCTATATCTGGTAATCTGAGCAACTACTTTGAAGATAATAATTTGTAATATAACAACCATTGTTATTTTCCTATCATCTTGTTTTGAAATTCTGTTTCAATTTTGTTTTTTCTCTTTAAAGTTAAAAAATAAACACAGTAGAACAAAATAAAAGTTAGAATGCAAAAACTTTTTCAGCTTCAATTATGGTATCTTATGAATGAATAATGGTGACATTCACTGAGATATCTTACCATCGTTATTATTTTATTTTATTTTTATTAATTTTAATGAGAAAAAAATAGCAATGAAACAGCTTCAAAACAGGTTAGTGGGACAGTTACAATAATTAATACATTGTATATTGCTGTCTTTGTATTAGTTATTCAGAGGACAGGATGCAGACATAATACCTTGTCTAAACAATATTAGTACAATCCTTTCTTCTCAATGAACTAAGAAAAAAGTAGCTATATGTCTATTCTAGCTATCTTGCATATATATATTTTTTTCACAACAAAATGGTCCTTTATATATATATATATATCCCCTTTTTGTTTTGTTTTGTCAGAGGTGGATGTTCCACTGCAACTCTGGCCTCAAGTATGAAAAGGTCCTTTAAAGACTTCTCCAGGGTCTGGGGAAATGGCTCAGTAGAATAAGTGCTTGCCTGGCAAGTGCAAGGTCCTGAGTTCAATCCCTGGTGCCGTTAAAAAAAAAAAAAGGACTTTTCCAAATACAGCTTCACCATTGTTATTACTGCAGATGTTTTTGCACTATGCAGGACAGTTATTTCATCACCACAATGTTTCTATGAACTGTATTATTTTCGCTATTTTATATATAAGGAGCATAAGATTTGGGATACCTCAAAGTGCAGAGTTCATTTCCAGCCCAATTTCTATCCTATTTCATAACTACTCTACATAATGGTTTATTTTTTCTTTGCAAGAAGAGCAGGTTTTATGGAAAACATATATTTCCTTTTTTCATTCTGTGCATTGTTTCTCATGAGGCCTTCAGGTGGTGACGTCTGCTGGCCATTGAACTGTGGGTCTGCGCCAGAGGAACACTCTGGGCTGGACCTCAGAAATGACAGGCAGCACTGCTGTGTGAGAATTAGGAAAGGAGTCATTCGGCAGTAGAGGCTGCCTCAGTAAGTTCCCAGGTAGACCAGAGACTTGCCTCTCCCAAGAACTGTTTGACATTATTAGAGAGAGAAAAAACTGGTAAGTGCAATAATACAATTTTCAGTGTACTTATACTCAACTTTAGTAATTCTTTCTATATCACTTGTTATAGGCTTGTTTTCTGTGTATTTCCTTTTTTCTTATTTAAGAGGTATTCATTACAAATTTGTATTACTTGTCTTTTCAAAGACTAATATTTAGACATTAATTTTTTTCCTTTTTAATTTTCAAATGATTTTATTTTTAGTTTAGTTAGATTTCATTTTTAAAATTTTCCTTCATTGTATTTTTGTTAAGATTTAAACTGAGGGCCAGGGATATAGCCCAGATGCATAGCACCTGCCTGGCAAGCACAAGGTCCTAAGTTGGAGTACCATAAGAAAATTTTAACTGAATAATCCATATGTTTTTCTTTTTCTTTTTTTATAGTTGAAAGCATTTAATACTAAGAATTTATATTGACATTCTATTTTCATGACATCCCGTAGTAAAGTTTTAATATTCATCATCTCCTGAATAGTATGTACTGTCTTCATTCCTAAGAGAATGACATGACCCCAAGTGAGTCTTACCAGTAGCATGTCTTTGGTGATAAGGTCCTTCTCTGGGGCACTGGAAACAGGAAAACATGAACTTCACATTCCCCCTCCAGGTTCTACCTACCCCATGTTAGCCAGCAACTCAGGATTCAGAAAAAGCTGTGCTGTGGATTTTAAAGAGAAGGATAATTCCTTTCTTTTAACTATCTTCCAAAGGAACAAGTCAGATCTTTTGAATAAATTCCAGATGGCCAGGGCAGCAGTGAACAGTGCAGTGTGAGTGAGCAGAGTCTCCAAGCTCTCTACTCCCTGTCCCAGCTCCTAATCCATTTACACCCACTGCCCTGAGAACTGAATAGTATTTTGTGGAAATTCCAACTGTATTCCATTCTGAAAAAAAACACGCTGGGGCATGATACAGAAGGCTTTGATCTTGATAGTTGGCCTCATAATGGCTGGGCACACTGTACGCTGTGGGTAGGAGAGCCCGTCCTGAAGTGGGTCAGCTTTCTGTTTTTACTGATTTATTTTTCTTTTTGAAAATAGAAGTACACTGAACAGCAAATTTATTAATTGTTTTGTATGTCTTTTTCTGTTGGTTTGTTGTTTTTGTTTGTTTTGAGTCAGGGTCTTGGTATGTAATTCAACCTGGCCATGAACTCACTGTGTAGCCCAGGCTGGTCTCAAACTCACAACAACCCTCCTGCCTCTGCCTCCAAGTATTGTTCTTTAATTGCTCTATTATAAAACTATATTAACAAGTTAATGCTTAGAAATGAAGTTAATGTTTAGAAATGAATTACCTTTTTCCCATCAAAGCCTATTAAAAATAATGGCTTAATATATTTACTTACATTGCTTTAGTGCCTTGTACATCTATCAAGATAGTCACTACTGCATATATCAGTGACAAATACTACTAAATTTATAAAACAAATTTGAGAAAAATTGGCCATATTTATGAAAAATATACTTCATAAAGGAGTTCAAAGGCAGGATAGTTGGCATCTTAGTCCCTTTGGGCTACTATAACAAATATTTAGACTGGGTAAGTTATTAAAAAACAGAAATATTGCTTACAGTTCTAGAGTTGAGAAGGATCAAGGTGCCAGGAGATTGGGTGTCTAGTGAGGGCTGATCTCTACTAAATAATGCCTCTCTGCTATTGCCCGTGAGACAAAAGGAGAAGGGGTTCACTCAAAGCTCTTGTCTAGGGCCACCCCTCCCATTCATTAGGGTGGAGCTCTCAGGATTAATCAATCTTCAAAGGCTCTACCGCTTAATACAGGTTGGATCTGGGTTTCAACATGTGTTTTGTGGGAACATAAATATTTAAAACATTACACTCATATCTCTAGTCTCAGTGTTTTGTGACCTTGATGAAATAATATCAGAAAGTTTTAATAGGGATAAAGTTCTTGGCCAGTGTATCATGAAGTGATGTATAGTGCTATAGTTCACATATGAACACACTTAAATTATTTAGAAACTTCTAAATTATTACATAAAAATAAATAACATCTTTTAAATACTTCTTTAAATGTTTAGTATTTTAAATTGTCTTATGATGAAATAGTTAATAAGAACATTGAAGGGTAATATAACCAGTGTCATATACTCAAACATCCAACAATATCATAAAATTTGATGTTTACTTCTGATCATTTTTACACAATAAATTTTATAGGTTGTACTAACCCTGTTCCATTCTGTTTCTGTTTGCCTAGAAACTCCACATTATTTTAGGGATGCATGACTGTAATTTGATCATGTTGAGTTTAGGCTTCTTCCTCAGTTCACAATTTTTTCAGTTTTTTAATTTTCATTTTTATTGATTTATTTTAAAAGTACATTATGGGGAGTTGGTACATGTAAACTTAAATATTTTGCCCCCTCTTTCTTTTCCTCTCTTTTCTTTGTTCTATCTCTTGTCTCCTTCCCAGTTGCAAATTATTTATCTTCCTATTACTTATTACCTGTTTTCTATTTTTTCTTTAATTTATACTTTGCATTTCTCACAAAAGAAAAACCATGAAATACTTAAATTTGTCTAATTTATTTTACTTAACATTGTGATTTCAATGTGCCTCTATTTTCCTATCAAGGACTCAATTTTACCTTTATTTATAGCAGAGTACAACTCTATCATACATAAATACCAGTTTCTTTACACATTCATCTCTTGATAAATACACAGGTTGCTTCCAAAATTTAGCTGTTATGAGTTGTGCTGCTCTAAAATGGGTATGCACACATCGTTGTAATATGTTGTCTTGAACTCTTTCAGAAAGATACCTAGAAAGGAAATGGCAGGGGCCAGGGAGATAGCTCAGAAGAATAAGCACTTGCCTGCCAAGTACAAGGTCCTGAGTTCAATCCCTAGTACCACCAAAAAGAAAAAAGAAAAACAAAAAAAAGGGAATAGTTGGGTCAAATGGGATATCTATTTGTATATTTTTGAAGAGTCTCCTTATTGATTTCCATGGTAGTTGTTCTAGTTCACATTCCCATGAACAATAGAAAAGGATTTATTTTTCTCCATAGCCTTTTTATATTAAGTATGTTTTTGTGTACAGAACTCCATTAAGTTTTGTGTTTGATCATATCTGTATTTGTATCTTTTGATTGAGGAATTGAGACCATTCATATTGAGAGTTATTACTGAAAGATACTGACTTATTCCTGTCTTTATATTATTTTGCTTTTTTCTTATTCTTACTCGCTTTCCCTTTCAGCTTGACACATTCATGATGGAACTGTAATTTATATATCTTGCTGCTGGACAGCTCTGATTTGAATTGATGTTGTTACCTAAGTGTTTCAAGCTTCCCAGTGGGACAGTCATGCTTGTACCATTGGTGGTTCAAGCCAACAGGAGTGTGCTAACTTCATACCCATGTGATGTAGAGTCATTCCACTAGATTGTTTGGCCTTTTTGGCTTCATTTTCTTTTTTTGTGATACCTTTGAGAATTTTTTGGAGTTTGGTATTCATTGGTTTCTTAAAAGTGTTCTTTGTTGTGGAAAGACTTTATTTTTCCATCAGTTTTGAAAGGGAATTTTGCAGAATATATTTGTTCAAGTTTTTTTTTCTTTTAGGACTTGAAACATCTAGAATTACAAGTGATAGAGAATATCACATAACAAAGTAATATGAATTTCACAGTATTTGTTGTAATACAAAGTGTTGTCTTCCAGTATTGTAATACAGTGTTGTCTTCTAATCAGTTACTCATATTACCAGATATATGCATGTAAAATTAGAAGAACAAAGAAAAAAGAAAGAAATGTATAAGAAATTAAGAAGAGAAAAAGTACAAGCAATTGAAAAAAGGAGACAAAATAAATTAAAACATTAACTGTGCTTGTGTTGACTTCTGAAACTTTAACTATGATGTAATGTGAAGAAATTCTTTTCTAAACTTGGCTATTTTGTGTTCTACATGCTTCATTTTGCTATGTGTTAAATTCTTTCCTCATAGTTGGAATGTTTTCTGTTATTTCAGTAAACATTTTTTATGACTTTTGTAATGTCTTCTGACTTTTCTCCAATTCCAGTTAACCTTAGATTAGTCTACTTTGCATCAGGAAACACCTGTTTGATTCATTTTCCATGTTCTGTTATTTTTAAGGATTCTCTGAGTTTATGGCCCACTTTATGAACTGTCTTCTACATCTGACACTGTGTGTTCACACAGGTCAATTTTGCTGCCTGTGCTTTTCAGTAGAATTTTTTATCTCCTGGATTTCTGTTTGGTACTTTTTCATGAAACCTAATTCTTTTATATTTTCCTTTTTTAGATCAGTTAGCTGTTGTATAATATCTTCTGAAACTTCACAAATCATTTTATTTATTAAGTAATTATCTGTTTTGTTGTATCATATTTGAGCTCACCAAACACCTTATTGATCTGTTTTCTTGTCTCTTTTGTCACTTGGTATAATTCAGCTGTTTGGCTTGTGATGTCCTCCCTGTTAATTTTGGGGCAGTTAGGAGTTTTAGGACACAGTTAGTTGTCTTCCTTTTCAAGTTTGTTTTTTCTTTGTTTGCTTGCTGAGAGCTGCAGATAATTATAATGACAAGATTCCTTGTTAATATCAAGATCTCCTCAGTTAGTGGTTCTCTCCAGTGTTGTGCTCTGGGTACAGCCAACTACAGACCTCTTACCTCTGTCTTGAAATCCCACACCTCTGTTCATGTGAGGAAAAGAAAGTATAATGTATTGGGTTCAGTCCCCAGTTCTCTAGAAAAGAACTTTAGTCTCATTGATTTCACAAAGACAAACTAGATACATAATTGGCGTACAGTAAAAACCAATTAATAACAACTGTGCCACCCTTACAATAGCAACAAAATCAGCAAAAATTATAGAATAAAAGAAAAACTAGATATTGGCATGCATAAGTACCAATAAAAGCTACCACTGTGTCACTGTTATCAGTAGAAAAGATTTATGCAAAAATGATGAAGACACAAAGATAAACCAGATATTAACAAACAAATATCTACTAAATAGGACAACTATACCACCATTAACAATAGAAAAGACTTGAACAGTAGTAGTATGGAGTCAATTAAATATCTAAATATTAATAAAACTTAATAACATTGAAAATGGAAGGAGAGGGGAAGGGAAAAATACAAGAAATAGGGTACAACAAATATTGGGAAAGAGAATGAACTTCTTCAAAAGGAAAGAGTTACTGAGTTGAGGAGAAGGACTGGAATGATGGAGAGAGATTTATCTATGAATGTAAGCATGGTGTGGTTTAGACAACTATCTGCTTTTCTGCTGGTCTATGGAAAGAAGCAGTTAATGCTTTAATTTGTTTTGTCTCCTTTTTTCAATTGTTTGTACTTTTTCTCTTAATTTCTTATACATTTCTTTTTTTCTTTCTTCTAATTTTACATGCATATATCAGGTAATATGAATAACTGATTAGAAGACAATACTTTGTACTACAACAAATACTGTGAAATTCATATTACTTTGTTAAGTGAAATTCTTTTTTATTTTTATTTTTATTGTTTCCATAATTTTATTGAGAAATAAATAGCAATGAGACATTTTCAAATCAAATTGGTAATACAGTTCCAATAATTAACACATTACATACTGCCTTCCTAGTGGTTACAAGATGCAGACATGATATCCTATTTACAAACACTATTGGAACAAATCCCTCTATTCCTTGAATTAAGAGAATGTAGCTATATACCTATCCTAACCATTTTTAGTACACAGATACAAAATGGTCATCTATTTCCCCTTTTTTTGTTTAGTTCCATCATTTAAATATTATAGGTGTGTGGTTTTTTTGGTGGAACTGGGTATTGAACTCAGGCCCTTGTGCTTCCCAGACAAGAACTTACTCTACTGAGCCATCTCCTCAGACCCTAAATTGTCTTAATTTTTTAATTTTCTTTCTTTTTTTTTTTCTTTCTCTTTTTCTTTTTCATTTTTTTTTTTTTTTTTTTTTCTGAACCGGGGATTAAACTCAGGCCCTTACGCTTGCCAGGGAAGCACTTCTTCTACTAAGCCATCTCCCCAGCCCGTAGGTGTGTGAACTGAGCAAAATATTCCAAAATAGTCCAGTAGTCCATGATAGTACTCGGTCTTCCACTTGACTGATAATGTCAGAAGTTGTTGACCTAAGTCCCCTACAGCTCAACATAACAACATGGCTTTACTTCTTGTACTTCGTTGTTTTTGTGGGGTTTTTTTTGGTTTTCGGATTTTTTTTTTTTAGTTTTTAAATTATTTTATTGGTACATTTTTAGATATACATAGTGATAGCATTCATCATAGTGAATTTGTACCTATACATGACCTATCTCGCTTCTCTGATTGCCATTCCCTTCCCCTCCCTTTGGACCCTTCCTCTTTTTATTTACAAAAGCTTTGCTTCCATTTTTCCTTGTCCCTTCTTTCTTTTTTTCCATAATTTTATTGAGAAAATAGCAATGAGACAGCTTCAAATCAAATTGGTATGACAGTTTCAATAATGAACACATTGCATACTCTCTTCCTAGTGGTTATTTGCTGTACAAGATGCAGACATGATATCCTATTTACAAACACTGTTAGAACAAATCCCTCTATTCATTAAGAGAATGTAACTATATATCTATCCTAATCATTTTGAATACACAGATACAAAATGGACATTCATCCATATCCCATTTTTGTTTAGTTCTGTCATTTGAATATTATAGGTGTGTTAACTCAGCAAAATATTCTAAAAGAGTCCAGTAGTCCATAATAGTATTGGGTCTTCCTTTTGACTGGCAGTGTCAGAAATTGTTGACCTGAGTCCCCTACAGATCAACATAACACCGTGGCTTTACTTCTTATACTTCGTTTTTATACTTTTCTGCTGGATGGTTAAGACCAAGATAAAGCAAGACCTATGCAACAAGAGTTGTAGCTTTTGGATCTGATAAGGTCAGTCAAATCCCCTCAGGACTTTTCCTGAGATCATGTACCTCAGATCATAGATCATTTGTCAGTGTCAGCCATGTGGATGAGTCACGGCCATTGCTTGGCCAGTGTGCTCTCTGTGAAAGCCTGAGAGAATGTTTTCTCTCCATGTGACTCTCCTTAGGCATACTCTACATCATCAATCACTTTCCTCTTTGGCCCCATAATCTCCTTAATCAGAGAATTTGGGACACTACTGAGTTATATGATGTTACAGTACAAGTTCTCATATGTCCTAAGTCTTAATTGATGTTGGAAGGCTAGGGCCAAAATGTTCGCTTTCCTTGAGGCCCTCCTTTTTCTCTAATTTTGGTCTGCTAACTTAGGTTGTTAACCCTCCAGAAGAGAAGCTTATTGTTATTACCATACAACCTAGGCTGTTAAGCTTAACCTCACTGTCTGTCTGAATATCAAACATCTTAGGCATAACATGGAATGGATGAAAAAGATATGGTATTTTTATACAATGGAGTATTACTCAGCTATAAAAAATGATAAACTCGAAGCCTTTATATTGAAGTTGATGCCACTTGAAGATATACTCATCAGTGAAATAAACCAGATACACATGTGTAAATATTGTATTGTTTCCCAAGTATAAGAACTCAAAAGAAGAAATACAAATAGAAAGGTATAATACAACTAAAAGGAAAGCAAGAACTTGAGGACTAGACAATGAAAAAAGAGCAAAGAGAAGAGCTAGGAAACATGACAGGGGCAAGCCATACAGTTCTATGTAGAAGATGGGTAAGGCAATGATCCTGAGAATCTTCAGAAAATTTTTGAATGTAACAGTTAATTGGAATGATTCTCACCCTGACTAACTATATATACAGACACCTGTGAACTAAGCAACTGCACTAAAAATGGCAATATATAATAGTAGGTTCATGCTTGGAGTGCCTGTCATTCTGGTCTTCTGAATATGGGCTGCTTGTCATGACATGCCAGTTGCTGCTGTGCTGACTCTCGGGTAGATGATTGTTCAAAAAGAAGAGGGTGGTGAATGAAGGCAGGAGACCGGAAAAGGAGTGTTGCGGGACTGTCCTGCTACACGGTTGTATATGGT
>NW_004524614.1:14002706-14021138 GCF_000260255.1 Octodon degus
TTTTTTTTTTTTTTTTTTTGGTGGTACCAGGGATTGAACTTCAGACCTTATGCTTGCCAGGCAAGCACTTATTCCACTTGAGCTATCTCCCCAGCCCAAAACTATGTTCTTTGAGGAGCTCACAGTCCTTTTCAAAGAAGCAAGGGAGGTAACCATCTCTTAGGCAGATTTAAGTGTTACTACAATGTGTCTACTAACTTTAATGGATGAGAAAAGATTTGTTCTTGATATAGTAGAAGTAACTCAGCTTTACTTTCTATCTAAAGTAGGTATTCTTCAACAGAGACTAAACCTGATTTTGAAATGTTTACTGGTTTCTCAATTACCATAAGTGAAATAATTACAGTAACTTTTAAATTATATACTATATCCCAGACATTGTGCAAGGCATCCAACACCTGCTATATAATTCACAAAACTCAGGCTGGGGAGATAGCTCAGGAGAATAAGCGCCTTCCTGACAAGTGCAGGGTCCTCAGTTCAATCCCTGGTACTGAGCAAAAAAAGAAAAACAAAAACAAAAATGTCTTTGAGGCAGACATTTGTTTTCTCTACTTTACAGGCAAAGAAATCAGTCAGAGAGTTAAAAATCTGACCCAAGTGGCCAGATTTATAAGTGGGAGTATGGTGTGGCAATGCCATATTTGCACTATTGACATTTTCAAGAGCATATTGCAAATATATTAATACTTAATGTAATACTAAATTTTGTGATTCGTTAGAAGGGTGAGTGAAAGATACCCACACTAATTAGAATGAATAGCACTTTAATCTGATTATAGATAGGTAGACCCAGTATAGAGCACTATATTTGGCACTTTGGGTTTCAGTTCAAATGCTCGAAGGAAAATATTAATGGAAATACTTTCGTATATAAGGCATATTTTATTATAGAATCCTTTGCCTTATATGTGGCACATGCACATATTACATATAACTTTACTTCAATTGGTTACTTATAAATTGAATATATCTATATTATGATCTGCATAATAATGTAAAATAACCATCTGATTCATAAATATTAGTTAGAATGGGTTTCTATTACAACTTCTCTGTCTATAGTCCCTGTGTCAGGTTATACAAACATGGTGCAAGTTATCATGTCTTCTATGAGAATTATTTATAATGGCACTTTCCCCCAATATCACAAAAGGCAGAAAATATGTTATGTCCACACGAAAATACTCTCTTCACATGTACTAATTTTCAGAATATGAGAATACAATCAGCACTTTTCCTACCTGGTAATCTTTTAAGATGATCAATTGTGAAGATGAGGAATTTGAATGTCAAACTGAATTGAGAACAGATTTCCAACAAGACATGGCTTTTGTGTAGAAAGACAGAGGTGGTGGTCTTATTGTACTTTTCTGTGTCTGTATTATCAAAGTAAACTTTGTATCTGTTTTTCTCTAATAATGACATTTTCATTTTGTTGCATTAATATGAAGTAGCATAAGTTGTGTTTGTAGATTCTTTTTAATTACTGTGTAAAAATGATATGTAATTGAAACAAAAAGCATTGTTTCCAACCCTAATTTTTTTTCCTCAAGTCCATCCTGTCAAGCTGAAAGCGTGAAAGTTATTTTCTGGTGGTGTGATTAGATTGGGGCTGAACTCTCCAGCTGGCAGGCCTGTCTGTGACTGGCGGCGGCCTGTCCCCAGTGCTTGTCATTTCCTGACATGCCTGACAGGATGGGGACAGCCATCCCAGACAGGTTCATTAGATGGTGTTTTCTACAGCTGGGCTAAAAATAAATAAATAAATAAATAAATAAATAAATAAATAAATAGTTTGTGCTTTGTCAAGGACCAAGCTGTGGAGGCCCTTCTTGTTGGTTTAAACCAGGGCCTTGTTTTGACAAATTTTGATCTGTGCAGTTTTTAGATTTTCTGACACATTTTTGTATCCTTCCCCTTTGCCCTGCACTTTATGCTCTCTGCCTTGTTGTTGCTTCAAAATCCTAACATAGTCTTCCCAAGAGAAAAAGAATCATTTATTGAGAGCTCACAAGAAAAAAATGTAGTGCAGTACTCTATGAAGTAGCAGCAGTTAATTTATTTCCATGACGATCTGCACAATGGGAGGAAAAGCAACCTTGGGGACTTGCAACAAGACAATTACAAGAAATATTAAGAGCCTTCATATTCTCAGAAACATACCATCTACAGGAGAACACAGGATCATTAGTAGCAGTCTACACTCCTCTTTAGAACTGTGACAAATTTAAGCTATCTTCATTCTTGGGCTTTTAGAAACCTGACAGTGTTCTGCTTGCATTGATAAGCTTTGATGTGAGGGAAGAGAAATTACTAAAGATTATAAAATACCTGCTCATTAAAACCAGAAATGAATTCCAAAATCAGATTCTGAAGTATGCTTCTTTGTCATGTGACCCCTTTAGAGTTAACTACATTTGCCTAAAACTGATGTGCAGTTGAAACATACATAAAATTGTCCTTAAAATTGTGGTGTTAGAAAAAGCAGTATCTTTAGCCAAGAAGTTATTCTTCCTAAATTGTACCTATAATTAAAAAAATAGATATTAACACTTTTACTATACAGATGTTCTTAGCCTAGTCTCTCTACTATCATACTTGCTGTCTACTTCCAACTTTCCAGTTGGAAAAACATTTGATCTTAATTTTTCATAAATAGCACATGCACAAATGAAACACTTCTGATCATATATGTTTAATCATAACTGTCAGCTATTTTTCCTTTCACATCATATAGAGATACAGAATGTAATAATGTTTGTGTCTCATATGTTTTGTCATTGGTGTAATAAATGGTATTGCTAGAAACAAATCAAACTCCTCATTCATAGAAATCCTAGGCCTTACCTTTCCTTTGTATTGTTAGTTTCTCCCCTGCTTTAGTTCCCTGTCTCTATGACAACTGTTTAAATTGGGATGGGCAACTGTCATCTGGAGTATTACTGAGAGAAAAGTGTTAGTGAGTGCGCAGTTCCCATAGATAGAGCATTTCAATATAATCCAATTTTAATTGAGCTCCAGAGACTTTGATGTGCTGCAGAAGGTTGGGAGAGAGCTATTCCAGGGAGAAATTAAAGCAGCCCAGCAAGGCTTCCCTACTCCAGACTGTCACCATTTTAAGCAAGCATTAGCATCAGACTTAACCTGCCCCTACGGAACATCTCACTTCTTTTTTCAGCTCTTCCCTGATTTATTTTGCCATATGTAAAAGCAAAGCACTTTCATCTTTTTATATATGTTTTTAAAGTCATTTGATTAGGCTTGAAAAGCTTGTTCCAAACCTGAGACTCGTGCTGTCTGTCGGACTTTGCTTCAGCAGTTCATAAAAGAAAAAGAAAGTAGATTAATTTGAAATTGTCAGCTATCATATATTAAACTTTCTTTTTAATATTGCCATGTAAGCCCCAATCTTGGAGCTAAAAATTTGAAGGGAATATAATCTTTATTTACCACCATCACATTTCACTTTAATACTTAGATGCAAAGGCAATTTTTAGGGCTAGAATTTTTATCTCAAAATGCATTAAAGTATATTTTCTTTATCACATGAAATATATCTTCCAGGAACGCTAGCTAGTATAATTGAAGACAAACACATTAGTCCATAATGGAGAAACAAGAACTCCTTTATTTTTTTTCACTGTATATTCAAAGGACCTTTTAAAATTTTGAAATATAACATTGTTCAGTAATACTAAAAATGACTAAGATCACACTGTTCATTAAATAACCACTGAATATAGTACTTGTGCGGTCAAAAAACTTTGTTACAGGTATCTTCAACTTAAGGAAAATACCCCTAAGACTTCTGATCTACATTGATACGTTGTAAAATTTAGAACATGTTAATAAGTTAATTGAAATTATAACAGTAATTGGGGCCAGGGAGATGGCTCAGTAGAATAAACGCTTGCCTGGCAAGCACAAAAGTCTGAGTTCACTCCCCGGTTCTGCCAAAAAAAAAAAAAAAAAGAAAAAAAGAAATTATAACAGTAATTAGAGAGAAGTTTGAGTATGTGCACCATTTTAGATACTTGTAACCCAGAGGTAGATTAATGTTAATTAGCTGATAAAGGTTCAGCATCAAGGCCTACTATCCCTAAGGAAGATAGTAAAAGACCAGAGCTTGGACTTGTTGCCAAGAATTGCATAGTGATGTCATTTTACTAAACTGCCTAAGGAGACATCAGAAGAAAAGAATCTCTTTTATGAGGTGCTAGTAATAAATTGTGATTTTTTTTCTTCATTCTAAATAAGTACTCACTTATATAGCTAGTTCTTTATTTATAATTTGTATTCTTTTTTTTTTTAAGGTCCCCTATTTTCATTCAGTAAAGTTATCTCATGCTTTCTTTAACTTTCACAATGGTTGATGTTTGCTTCCACTTTTGTTATTACAAACAATACTGCACTGACTACATATTTTTAATCTTGATTTTGTAGTATATCCACAGGACTAATTCCTAGATATGAATTCTCTGGATCAAATGATGTATACATTTGAAATTTTGAAAGATAATGCCAACATTTCCTTTATATAAGCTACACCATTTTGTGCTCTTGCTAACAATGTAGCAAATACATTTTCCTCACAGCAAGTTCATTATTGGTAAACTTTGCCCTTTTTTGCTAATCTGATAGATTAAAAAATAATACCTGAATACAGTTTTAACTCTTCTGTGGTGAATTACATTAAACATGCTTACAATCAATCAGGAGCCATTAGTCTGTATTTTCTGTGATTTGAGTGTTTTAAAACTAAAATTATATGTGTCATATAGATTTCTGGTAAATAATATGGTTTGTCTCATGCATTCATTTTTCAAGCTAGCTATAATATATATTTGTATCATATAAAAATAATTACAGATATATGGGAATGTCATTTTTCCTGCTTCCCACTTAGATTAATTTGTTACACCTGTATGAAACACCATCCCAAATTGCAGAGGTGTTATTTCTAAGGCTAAGGATCATTTAAATTTATCTACCTACCTTATAAGAACTTTCTATTCTGGAGTAAAAAAAAGTCAACTGCTCACCCCAAATTCTGACAGAAAAATTACTAAAAATATAATTACCTAAATATCTTAAGACTACATATCTGTTTGCTGTAAGAATTCTATACCACATACGTCTCATTCTTTATACATTAGATCACTGTGTAAATGTCTCAGGAATTCATTTTAACTTACTTGCTAAAACACACATGTTCTAGAAATATGCAGTGCTGCTCTAAGGAGCTGTTTGCTCTCAGCACTTAGGGTGTGCTATATTGAGCACCAGGGAGAACAGGCAGGATGAGCACTGAGATCTGACTAAGACACAGGAGTGTCCTCTGTGAACAGGGAAAGTGCCATTATTACACATTAGATTTATTTGTATTTTATCAGTGGGAAGTAAAACTTTAATAATGTTATTGATACTTTAATTTGTTTATATTTTACTCACTGATTATCATTTCTTAAAGAAGTTACATACAGACAGACAGGTTTGGTTTTTGTTTTTTTGTTGTTGACCCATGTCCTTTGCAGAAGTTCAGTGATGGCCATATCTAATGTCTGGACTGATTGAGCTACTTATCTTTTTTCACAATATTTGTAGTCTTCCATTAAAAATCTTAAACTTCAGAGATGTCAGAGAGCTCCATTTACCTAGCTTCTGGAGCAGAAACACAGACAATACTTTCCATAGCTTAACTCCAGCATAAAAACAAAACTCTCAAGTCTTGTTTTTTCTGTCTCATGAATATAGCTACTCTCTTTGCCCTCCTTTTCTTGCTTATTGCAGTAATTTGAGATTAGACTTCCTTTACTTCCTGCTGGCTTAATTCAGATTTCCAATTTAGCTACTTTCCAAGTCATTCTATCAATTGCTTCTAGAATACTCTTTCCAAGCTCCAGGTTGAATCTTATCACTATACTTCTTTCACTGTTCTCCATGGCATCTCTGTTCTATTTAAGAGTATCAATGATTGAGAGCTGAGGTTAAAAAATCACTCTGTCTGTTTGCTGTTTCTGCAGGGAATGCTCTGGAAGGCTTCTTGCCTATCAAATGGAACTTCCTTATAGTGGGGCCGCCTGAGATAAGAACAGTATAGTAGCACATTAAGTTCTTTCAGGAACCCAGTCTGAAATGTAATTGTTTTATTAGTGTTACAAATAAAGGTACAAACATAAAGTCTGAGTTTCATGAAAGGAGAGGTCCTCTCTGTATTGTTTGCCTGTCTTCTCCCATCACCTAGCTCAATGTCTGGAACCTAGTAAGTGCTGACTAAATTTCCCTTTGATGAACAGATCATGTGTGACACTAAAAGACTTTCCCAGGGGACAGAGAGACTGCTTATGATACTCAAAACAGATATACACAAAGTCTTCAATGAAGTAGAGTCTTACTGTAAATAGTTTTAACACCAAGGAGTATAAAGTAATAGAAGAAAAATAAGCCAGTCCTGGAAATTCCCATACTGAAAAAGAAACTTTTAGAGGACACTTAATCTTGAAAATATTTTTTTCTTGTCAGTAAATTGGGCAATGAAATCCACTTTTTACTCTTTATTTCAGAGAGTTGTGAATGGCATTCATAGAAGCCAAGAACATTTGTTGAGCTGTGTATAGTTAAGCTGTGTTGCATTTCTTAAAAAACTGACTGTCCACTAATATAATTATAGGTATAATAGTAATACAGTTACTATTATATCTTTTGTTTAGGTATCCCTGGAAAGCCCTTAAATGGTAATGGGGAGACTTTTTCAGAGGTGGTTAGATCCAGAATCTGTCACTGGGAACGATTATTCATGGTTCATGTTAGGCTGAATAGCACTAGGATCAAGTGTGTTAGTACTGTCCCTCTAAATAGCCTGGAGAGAATATAAGAGGTAGAACTGTGGTCATCCCTTGTTATTTTACTACCTTCTGCCCACCATGAACAATTTCTTCTCTGTGATGCCTGCCTGCCATGCCAGCTGACTTGAAGCCAAGTGACATGGACTGAAAGCTTTTTAAAGTATGAGATGAATAACCTTTTTCTTCTTTAACTTTGAGTAGTGGGTATTTTGTCTCAGCAATAAGAGAAAAGCAACTGAGAATTTTATACCAGAGAGGTGGGCTCATTGCTATGATTGTATCTGGCCATGTGGTTCAGGAACTTTTGGGATTTTTGAGAACAGTTCGTGTAATGGTTTGGGGTTTTTGCAAGGGGAGCAGTATGATACAGGACACATTTTATAAGATCGTTTTTTAATCACCAAAAGAATCATATATAATGAGTGTAGGAAGTCTGCCCCAGCACTGAAAATCAAAGAATCCACATGAGGGCCTGGTCCTAATATCCTGCATGAGTCCAGCTGAAAACCTAGAGGCCATAATAATATCTCCCACAAGTCCAACTGGAGGCCTGGAGCCTACAACAAAGTCTTATGCAGGCCCGCTTCATAGATCTGCATTGGAAAGGGCCAAAGTTCAGTGCTAGAAGCTAGAGTCTTTACCAGACTGAAGGATCTATGAGATGAAGGATCTATGCTAACCAGCTGAGGGATCTGAACAAGAGCGAGGAAGCAACACTCAAGATGAGAACCAGAGCTCCCTGCAAAAGTGTCACAGCCATCCTCATCAACAGTGAGGTCCTGAGTCCTCCAGAAATAAAGAAATCTAAGTTCCCCTCAGGAAAGCCAACATGACTAGGTTCTCCATGAGGCTGAGCAGTGTACCCATCTTCCCCTCAGGAGCCAGGAAGCAATGCATGAGGTGAGGATTAAGCCCCCCCACCAAATGAACCATAGCCATTCTCAGCTACAATGAGGTCACAAGCTCCTCCTCCAACAAGAACAGCCAAGTTCATCAAGGAAGCCAGCATAACAAGGTCCTCCAGCAGAATAGCCGAAGAAAACCAGTGGTTTCCAACAGCTCCAACAGCTTTTCCAAACAGCTTTTCTAACAGCCTCTCAACAGTTTTTCCAGTTCTGCCTCTTATGCTGCTGGCAACAATCTTCAAGTGAGCCTCCCACACCCAGCACCATGCTAGTTCAATTCAGCTACATGTAACAAATTGACTGCCAATTAGCAATCCATTATAGTTTGGAAAGATTCAGATATCCCAGCTGAAAAAGTAGCACTGGAACACCTTAAACTTTGTTTGATGGGAGATTCTGGTCAGAGCTCGGAAGACCAGAATGCTGACAGAAATGGTCTGGTAAGGAGAGGCTGAGGAGGTTTCTGCTGGCAAGAAAGGCTACATTGGCTGTTCAACTCCTAATAATATGTGTTTTGCCTTAGCATAGAGGCATTTTGCTTACTAGCACTTTTGCAGAAAGTGTGACCAAATACTTTCCTGAGATTGAGATGAATTGTAGGGAACTAATTAATCTTGCAGAAGTAATGCAAAACAGTCTAATATTGAGGTAGTGTCATGGCTATTGTTAGGAACTTTTAACCAGACTTATATCAACAATCAACAGTAAAGAGTATTGCAGAATAATTTAAAACATTTTGTGTTTGGCCAAAAAAGAAGCTCCAGGGCCAGAGAGATAGCTCAGTGGACTAAGTGTCTGCATAGGCAAGCACAGGGACCAGAGTTCGATCCCTAGCACCACATGCCATGCCAGTCCTACCCCCAGATTGACCAGCCACGAAGACCAGATGTGCTTGTACATGCCAATAATCCCAGCACTGGGGAGGCTGAAAACAGGAGGATCACTATGAGTCTAAGCTGCATAGTGAGACCCTGTACCAAATACCTTGAGAAAAAAAAAAGGCAGTAAAACTGTGGACTGCAAATATAAAGGGGAAGGATCTTGATTGTGGTGAAGGAGCAGAATAGAAAAGACAGCCTCTGGGTATCATAAGAAGCAGCAGAACTTTCCCTAGTGCAGCCTCAAAATTGCAAAAGTGAAAATTTTTCATTTGAGATGCTAGTCATAGAGCACTATGTTCCAGAAGGTGTACATATGGGAGCATAGGGAACTTGGATTTGGTTTATATGCACTGGACCCCTAGTAGCCAAGAGAGGGAAGCCTGGCTACTGCTCTACCTGGAAGCAGACCTTGGTGTCATCCACATAATCATGGCATCAAGTGTATGCAGAATGCTCCAACTCAGATTTCAGAAGAAGACCTGGGAGGGCGAGCAGGCAGCATGCCCCCAAGAGGGCAGTGTGTGAAGCTGTGAGCATGAAGCCAAAGGTGCAGTGGAGACCCCAGAAGTGGGAGAAGCCAGGAACATGGATCATCTAAGGAAACATGCAAATAGTGTCTAAAGCCAGCCAAATAAAGAATCCATGGGAGCTACAACTACCAGAAGTGCCATAGATGTAGAGTCACCCAAGCCCTCTGGAATTAACAGCTTCCCACAAGTTGCTGGGGAGCTGTGGGATTTAATTTTGCCCTGCAGGATTTTGTTCTTGCTTTGTTCCCATTTCTTGCTATTTCCTAATTTGTAGCTTTTAGAATAGAAATTTCTGTCTTATTCCATTAAATGTTGAAAGTGTTTAATGTTTTGAAATTTGTACAGGGACTTGCAGCTAAGTGTTTACATTAAATTTCAGAGGAGACTTTGGACCTGGAACTGTTAGGACTTTTGCATAAAGGGATGTGCATGTTTTATTCTGTTTTGTTTTGTTTTTGTATTTAGTACAGGGTCTCACTACACAGATTGGACTCATAGTGATTCTCCTATTTTCAGCCTCCCAAGTGCTGGGATTATAGGCATGTGCTACCGCACCCAGTCTCAGTTGCAGTGGCATGGCTATTGTTGGCTTTTAGTCAGATATATGTTGAGAATCAAAAGTAAAAAACCCAGCAGGATACTTTAAAATGTGAGTTTGGCCAAAATAGCTCAGTGAACTAAAACACCTGCAAGCAGGTGCAGGGGCCAGAGGTGCAATCCCCAGAACTGCTGTGCTGGTCCCAACCCTGGGACATGCTCAGACAGCAATTGAGACTGGGTGCAGTGGCACATGCCTATAATCCCAGCTCTTGGGAGGCTGTAAACAGGAGAATCACTGTGAGTCCAATCTAGTAGTGAGACCCTGAACAACACCCTATAGACTCTTCTCTAAAATACAGGGGAAAAAAAAAAGAAAGAAAGAAAGAAAGAAAAATTTTTCAGACTTGAAAAATAATTCCCATTTAACTTGTCTTCTTGGTCCCGGAACTTACATGGAAGATACTTGGTAAATGATAAATATCTTTTGAATGAATGCTGTTTTGAACAGTAGACTTTTACTACATAGTAGAAATTTACCAGGCAGATTAAAGAAGGAAGCCATTCTAGAATATAAAGTGGATATATTTAATATATACATATTTTTATAAAATCATAATAGACCAGTGGTGTCTAGCCTATGGTATTGGTGCTACAATAGGCTGTATCACTGAAATTTCTGAAAGGTTGATCATCACTGCAATAGACTATAATTTAGAATAGTTAAGTTTATGGAAAAGTGAGCAAGTAATACAGACACTTCATGCATGCACTTGCATGCATGCTTGTGTTCACATGTGGGGTGTGTGTGTGTGTGTGTGTGTGTGTGTGTGTGTGTGAGTGTTGGCCAGGATTTTTCCTTCTGAAAAGAACAGAGATGAAGGAAATATATATAAATTTTTTGATCAGAAAATTTTTAGCTACAGGTTTAATAGCTTCATTAAAGATAGCTAGGTAAGATGGGGAGATAGCTCAGTAGAATAAGTGCTTCCCTGGCAAGCGCAAGGGCCTGAGTTCAATCCCCAGTTACAAAAAAAAAAAAAAAAAAAAAAAAATAGGTAAGTAAGAAGTCAGGTAGGTTAATGATAAATAAATGAATGGGAAGATGGATGGATGGATGGATGGTCTCATAGAATAGTAAATCCTAGATTCCAATGGTTTTCAGGGTTGCTTGATGTTTTCAAGAATCCATGTTCATTACCCACCTCAAAAATCATTGTCCTTGATCTGTGCTCTTTCTCACATTGATATCAATGTATTTTTTTTTTTTTTTTTCGGAACCAGGGATTGAACTCAGGCCCTTGCGCTTGCCAGGGAAGCGCTTATTCCACTGAGCCATCTCCCCAGCCCCATCAATGTATTTCATACACTTAAAAAATTAGCATAAGTTCAGGAATGTATGGAAGAAAAATACCCTTTCCATAGGTTCCTTCTTAAGAACTAGAGAACTTTTCTAGGTCTGATCTAACCCTGCTACTGGACCATGTGTCATGACTCAGAAAAATCATAGAATAGAACACAGTATCTCAATATGATTAGTTTTGTTAATCCGAAAGATAGAGATGGAGTATGGGGGAAATTGAATGGAATGGATTTTGTGTAGGTAAATACTGTTGTCTACTGGTTTGTTTGTTTTAAGAAAATATAATGAAACACAAATAGGGAATTCTCATAGGTCTTCAGAAAAACTGGAATTTCATAAAACTATCATAACCTTTTTTTAAAATGTTATTCCTCTACTATTGATTTTACTCTCTTCATTTATACTTTTGCTACCACAGATTGGGTCTCATATATACTTTTATTTTTTTTAATTTCTGGTACTGGAATTGAGCACAAGGCCTTCACACTGAGCTAACCCTTTTTGATGTTTTTGAGAGAGGGTCTTGCTAAGTCAACAAATTGCCCAGGCTAGCATCAAATTTGTGATCCTCTTGCCTCAAGCTTCCAGAGTACTGGGATTATACCTACCTCACATAAACCTTTAGTTGAATCATTCAATAGAATTTTTATAGAGTTTCTACACTATAATAGGTACTGTGATAATAACAGAGAAATAGTAATGAGAAGAAACAAATAGTCAAAAGAGTTTACAGTATAGTGGAGAAGATTCCATTAATAAAATACAGAATAAATTTACAGTACATGCTATGAAGACAACCTGTCTCATTTATGATGTTAGGACTAGGTTCAATAGTGAAGTTTAATCTAGCCAGGGAGATTAGATGGAAAAATGAAAAATATAAAGAGAGCCAGAAAATTAGTGTAAGAGAACTTGGAAAATAGGGGAGGGAAGATATTTCCAGAGACAGAACTAGTTCATTGGCTTTGTAAGAAGAAACAGCATGGCACACGTGGGAGACTGAAAGGGCAGTGTGGCTGAAGCCAGGAGGTTAGCATCCTACTAGATGTTTGTGAGGCAAGAGAAAGTTTTATACATCACCAGACCAATCTCATCATTTTTGTCTTGGCGTCTGCATCCTCAGACTGCTGCTGCCTTATAATTCCTGTTCACTACCTTTTCAGTATTTTTTAGTTTATTTTCATTCTCCCGTGTGGGTTGTTTCCAAGTATCTCAAATTCAAACCATCAAGAGAAATTATCTGACTGAATCAGTAGGCCAACATTCGTAGTTCTGATGAACAGATTTTTCAAAGCAATGAGTCATGACTATTCTACTTGGATAACTACTTTTGTTGTACCTATCCATCCTCGTTCAGTCTACTCTGTCAGGGTCATAAAGTTGTTGACAGTAAAGATGGTACAAAGAAGCTAGAAAGCAATACTTTCCATATCCTTTCCCATTCACAGTTATTAATGACTTAATTGACATATACCATAGGACTCATAGGAATTTGATATTAATTAATAAGTTTTTCTGTACACATCTCTTAAATACATACAGATCAGCCCAGGCATTCATAATTCACTAGTGGCATTAAAATACTGCTGTACACTATCCTCTATGTTAAGTATGAAAAATGTAAAGATGCAGCAAGAATTCTTATCAGCAATGAGTTCATGGGTTAGTTCTTAAGTAAGCCAGCAATTTTGATATAATTTAGTAAGGGTTACAAAGGGAATATATAAAACTCTCAGAAGGACACAGGATACCTTTTTTTTGGTTATTAACAGGAGGTGATTAAAAAAACAACATAAGGAGGGATTGCCAGGCAGAAGAAACATTATGTGTAGGAGCACACAAGTACGGTAGAGCATGGCACACTGGGGAACTGAGAAGATTCCATTCTGTTCTGGAAAGTCAGGATTTTAGAGCTAGACCAAATGCATACTGTGGGTAAATCTGGGATTTTATACTACTGTTAATAATGATAGTTACTACTTATAAAATACCTGTTGTTCACCATAGCATTTATGACTTACATAAACTCTATTGTGGTTTCCAGGATAAATTGGATATACATTATTTTATAAATATTTGAATTTATAATGGCAGGAATCAAAAAATACATTAATAGTTGTCTTACATGTTATTTTTTCCAGGTTAGTATAATAGTTTAGCTCTCAATTTTTTTAATATTAAGATTCTCACTTCATTACAGTTCTTACTATTTTTTGTATGTTTCAAATTTTCATAGTAAGAAGTTTTAATGTAAAATTGTTCTCATGACTTAGATCTCTAGTGACAGCAGTTGTTTATGTCTCCCATAAGACTAATTTGATGATGACAACAATAATTACTTAACTCTCCCTTTAATCTTGTATTTCTTAACATGTCTAAAATATTAATATCAATTTTTTCAAAAATAGCATATAGTTTTGCTGATAATTTATAGTATTAAAAAATTGCACCCTGTGCCTAAACAGTTCCAAAAAGCCCCTATAACTCAGAACACCAAATAATCTGAAATGGAAGAGTATAACATAACTAGTTTAAAAATTGTAAAAATGCAGAATTATTCAAAAGACAGAAGTTAACCTTCTAAGTTATCTTTCCAATAGGCTAGTCTCTCACATCCCTATTATGCTTTATATATTTTTAAAAAAACAGCACAGAGAAAAATATGATACTTTAGAGTGTGCCAAACCTAAGAAAATGAGGAAACACAGCCAAAGATGTGCTTACACATGGGGACATTAATAAGTGGGACAAAAATGAAGCAGCCTTGCCAATGTCATTTTTTCATTTTGAGAGTTACCATAATTTGGAAAGTATGTATTTGAAGATGAAGTAGGCACAGAGGACTCCAGCTGCAAGTGAATCTGTTTGTAAATTAAATTTTAAACATTTCACTCAGCAAAATGGATTGTTGTTTTTAAATAGAAATTTTCTAAGAGACATATAAATAGAATACCACCTCATCTCTACCTAAACCCTGCTAAAGTCTATTCTTTTTTAGAGAAAGTGAGTAAAAGACCCAGTGTGGTACCACTGAATAGGTACAAATAATAGTGTTAAATTAGTTTATAATTACCCATGTAATGTTATAAAGCACCATTTACAGAGATTACTGGAAAAGCATCCCCTCTTCCTTAGTCTAAATGGCCTCCACACTGTAACCAAGGCAGTAATTTCCACAATGAAAATGTAATCATCCCACCTCTGTTTAAAATCTTATAGCAGCTCTCCATTGTTCTCAAGCCAAAGTCCAGACTCTACCAGTGTTTACAGAATGCGCCCTCTTGCCCTGGCTTCCCACCCACCCTTTATTATTCGAAGTTTACTCCTGACTCTCTCCTCATCACTTGGTTCCACTGCCTTGACCCATTAGTCACAACACCTCATTTGCATGAATGGAGTTCATGTTGCTTGGACCCTGCTTTTTCCCACTTCCCGGCCTTTGCCCAGAATTTGTGATTCTTTACAAGACTATGAAGGTGGGTAGAGAAAAGACAGCTTTCCTGTTCACCACTGACTCACAGTTGTAAATCCATCGATAGTAGTCAATGAAAGTACCTGAAAAAAAGTAAGATTGGTAAGTTTAAGAAATAAAAAGTCTGGGCCAGCCAGGTAGCTCAGCAGACTAAAGCACCTGCTTAGGCAGAGCGCAGGGAATGGGGTTCAATCCCCAGGGTGACATGCCAGCCCCACCCCCAGAGTGCACTGAGAGGGCAATTGAGACTGGGTGTGGTGGTGCCTGTGTATAATCTCAGTGCTTGGCAGGCTGAAAACAGGAGGATCACTGAGTCTGATCTGTGTAGTGAGACCCTATAAACCTTGTAGACCGTGTACTAAATACATAAAAAAAGAAAAGTCTTAAAAAAATAAAAAGTCTGTTAAATGAAAGGAACTTAAAAAAATCAATAAGCCTGGTAGGAAAATGTTGGCCTAATTATACACTGGTTATAAAGCAGAAAGAAACCTTACAATTATCACTACTAGCAAAAAGGGTAGTTGATGCCCTAAACAGATTTTGTAGTTAGAGTCATTTCAGATAATTTCTAAAACCAAGAAAGAATAGTTGCAACTTTTAGTTCAGTGAAAGATAATATATATTTGACCAATTTTCTATGTGCTTGCTGGTGATATCATTTAATGTCTTTATAATTTTATTTATTGACAGTTAAATAATTTCTGACTTACCATTTTCAATGTTATATTACCAAGTTATTTTCATATTCTTTTCCTTATAAATTTTATGAAAATTTTGACTTATTGAATAATAGTTAGTCCATGATATGTTTTACTGATTATAGTACCTGCCTTTCACAGTTTTGACTGTTGTATTCATTATTAATGTATTAATTGGATAAAAGGCTAAACTGAAAATTTCTGCCTGACATTTGAAGGCATGTTTTATTGTGCAGGAGTATTCTGTGTTGTACTCACAACTTTGGAAATTTAGCAACCTTGTAAAAGCATTTTATAATTATTATACCTTCAACTTGTGTAACACCTCAAATTTTTCAGACAGGTTATGTTACTCTGTAGTTCAGGCTGGCTTGAATTCACTGTAGCCCAATCTGACCTTGATCTTCCAAAGAATCCTGAGTGCTGGGATTTTAAGTGTGGACCACTACACCCAGCTCATAGATGGAGAAATGGTAGAAATACATTTCAATGAGATGAATGATTAATATATTTATAGTGAACATTACTTATTGCTAGAAAAATACAGAGAATATTAGAGCTAACTTTTTTATTGGTTGAAAATCTTCACATATGTAAATTGATAATCATAGCAGTATTATTTGGTATTTTATACTCATTGAAACTTCTATGCTAAAAAAATCTATCATCAGAATTATTTTTAATTGTCTCTCGCTGGCAGCCCAGTTAGACCCAACTAGGCATTGGGGCAGACACTTCTAGCACCTCCATCAGCATTATGCATCATTCCTTGTTTGAGATTCCTACATCGTCAGCAGATGTCCTACCCCATCAGTACCCTCCTGTCTTGCATTTCTCCATTCATTTTGTGGGGAAATAACATCACTAAACCATGTGAGAGCAAGAGACGGGAGGTCCGCAGCCACACTTGTACCCTTGCCCCGTGTGTCACACCAACAGCGGTGGCTCAGAGACAGTCTTCTAGGGGTCATTTCGGAATCCAGGATTCTTCCATTTGTGTTCAGTGTTCCTGCAGGCCTTGGCATCCTCCGTATTCAGCTGCCAGATGTGGAGAGTATGGCTGATCACAATGTAAAGCTGAGACCTTGGAAGTGTCTAGATTAAATATATTTCCTAAAATCCTGAGTACTGATAACTTATATGGTATTATCTATGTAACAAGAAGATTTAACTTTGTATTGTATTACAAGCCCTTTAATTAAACTGTTGAAGCTGCAAGTGTCATTTAAATGTGAATACCTCATGAGCACCTAAAGGGCATATCTAGCCTTCTGCAATATTTTTATCAATTCTTAACAGAAAATATATCATGGTGCAAAATTTTAGATGTTTCATATTCAAATAAAAAGTATTCATAGTATTTGTTCTAATGTATGCGTTAAGATGATTTACAATCAGTATAGCCATCTCTAAACAGATACTTCTTAGGTGGCACAATATGAGCTGCCTTAAAGGGCAAAAAAGATAAAGCTGATTTGACAGCCGTATACATGTTTTTGACAACATTATATATGGCTGATATACTTCAGTACATGACAGCCCTATTTTCCTTCAACATGATCCCAGATAATATGTGTTAAGCACACATTTAGGTAAGAGGTGTACAAACATGTTCCACTGTATTTGTTTTATGTTGTTCCCTGCGTGCTTCAACTAACAGGTGAATATGGCAGACCTCAGGGCAAATGGCTAGCATGTGTGCTCCCTCGCTTTGCATCTTTTAGTATTAGGCAACTTCACAAAAGTTCAGTACTCCTTAGGAAAATCGCAGAGTTCTGTAAGATTTGAGGCCAAGATGCTTTACAATTCTTATTTATGACCCATATGATATAATAAAATTATGTTTATTCAATTTTCAGAAAATGAGACTGAATGGATAGTATTTGTTGATTAGATTTCATAGTATATTAAATAATTTGGATAAACAGGCACAACACAGATGATATGGGAAAGTTGAATTAACCAAGAAAATAAAACCACAGACCTCAAGTATAGATGAAAGTATTTAAATAATTTAGAAAAATGTCTCACTATAATGGAAAACAAACTAAGGAATTATGATAGAAGGTCCTAAATCCTAAGGAACATTTTGTAACCAGTAAAGGCATAAATAAAACAGACAATTTTATAGTATCAGTTCATATTTCAGACCTGGGCTTATTGCCCAGATTTTTATAGCAACATGCCATAAACTCATCATTTAATCAACTATAAATGATATTCCTTTACATTTCTGAAATGTATACAAGTTGATTTAACTCCTCATCACTTGTCTGAAGTGGAGTCCCATCTGGTCTCTATACCACGAGCCTCGCAACCTTGGACTTTAGTATCCTCCACATGCTCGCCCAATGGTGTTTCTCTACTCTCCTTGGGTTACCTTGCCATTTAGCTTCAGGATCACTCTGGATCCAACGGAGAGAAAGAAACCACACAGTAATTTCAACAAAAGGTGTAATGTCAACCAGTAATGGTGTAAATTATGACAGGAGATTGGGATTATAAGGGAATGGCTCTTAAGGAACAAAGCTAGCCCTAAAGAATACAGGAACAGCATGTGAAAGAAACAGACATGCCCTAGGATGGTCACAGAATCCAAGAACAATGTCCTCTCTAGCTTGTGGGGAAGCCTGACGGAGCTATATACTTTAGAACTTTCCAAAACTGTGCCTTTTATGGAGTTGCTGAAGCTATACACAGGAGGTGCCTCACTAGAGACATGCCACTACTGAGCTTCCCTGGTGAGGGGAGTACTGAGAATACTGCTCATTAGTGTATGCTTTGAGCCCTTGTATCAGGCCACTCAGCCCTGGACACTAGAGGCCAGGACCTGCTAAGTGAGCACACCAGAAGGGAGGACAATGTCTTCCTCCCTCTTGGTCTCTTCAGAACCTTTTCCTGGAGACAACCGGGGCTGCGGGATCCTGAACAGACCCAGAGCGCAGGCCCAGCAAGTGAATGAGATGACCCGGGGCCCACGGATCCTCGTTTGACCCAGGCTGCAGGCCCAGCACAGAACCCTTCAGCAGATCTCCCTGAAAAGAGGCTAGAGGCAAAATCCACCCAGCTGATTCAAGAGCAGAACATCTTGCCAGAGTGACACAAAGGGTTCAACTGTAACGCCTGCAGCAGAAAGAAGTGGAGCACAGCAGCCAGATCCAAACAACACCCACCTGGAGGAATCCGAACTTCATAGAT